>NC_072864.1:14622500-14964166 GCF_028858705.1 Grus americana
TGCAGTTCTATAAACTGTGAATAAATATTGTGTGGAGCCTTCAATTTAACTCAGAAAATGGAACTATGGAACTAAATGGAAGACAGGAAGATTTTGCCTGGTATCCAAGAAACACACATTTGGCAATAATCCTGGGGCTTCTGATTACTAGCTGAAAGGAAAAAAGTATTTAAAGTACGTAATAGACTGTGAGAAGCTTTTTCTGTAGTATTCTTAATTGTAGGAATGTAGTCTGTTAAATAACAGAGATAAAGCACTCTGCTGTCAAACCATTTGATACAGAAAACCTGAAATTATCAAGTAAATAGTCTGAGTACAAAAGAGGATGATGCAGATTTTAAAATTCTGTTATTGTATGTGTGCATTTAAAAAATAGACAAAGTAACAATTTCAATAATATTTTGAAATACCCTATAGAAACCATATGGCTTATTTCTGGCATTACTATCAGCAGATGCCTAAAGTGGCATCCTAAGTGAGTTATGCTCATACAGTTCACTAGGAAACATGACCTTTGAATCTAGTGTTATGATATGTGACTTGCTGTGAAAATTTTTATTTGTAGGTGAGTAGGTTATACCTCAGTAGGTATACTTTCAAGGGAGTTCAGGTATTGTGGACAGACTTCTAAAAATGCATACTTTTAAGAGAGTCAGCTTTACTCTTTCATCTTTCATAACCTATATAAAAATGCAGCTAAGATTTGTGGACAGATCTGCTTTTTATTTTGATATTCCAGGCAACTTGACTTTGTCAGATGATTTAGATTCTGTACAAGAAAGGTGTAGAACTAGTGTAGTAGTGGTTACAGACTGGCTTCCTAACAACATTGACTGAACAGTGAAGAGCAGCTTTTTTTGACCTGCATATGGGAACACAGTATGTGTTACTAAATGTTTATTACCTTATTAGGCTTTAAAACAGTTTGGCTTTTTATACAGGGTGAAAAAAATATCTGAAAACTCGGGGTCTTTAATTGATTCAGTTCTACTGGCTAGAACCAGAAACAATCACTATTAATCAAACAAGCTGATTTTGCTCAGTCAATAAAATTACAGTACATGGATTCGGCACGCTAACAATTAAGTGAGCAGCTGGCTTAGACTGAGTATATTGATAATATCAGCAATGAGATGCCCTGGTGGTGGTAAGGTCTCACAGCAATAAATATGCTATTTCCAGATGGAGAAGTGAGTAATGAGCCCAGATGCCCTCCAGCATTGCTCCAGCTTACAAACATTCTACCTTCAGCATTGCCTTTTCCTGTCAAGTGTGGGAACCTCTTGGCAATAACAGCTCAGTGCTCCTGACAGGAAGCATCTCCGCTAATGATGTATGACAAAGGGGTATATACTAGCATTGCCATAACACATAGGAGAAGGAGAGTTCATTGCCAGTTCTGAGTTAACAGAGGGCAAAGTTCCTAGCTACAGCACAGCATCAAGATGAGCTAAATCAAATAATAGTTTCCTACTACTGCTGGCAAAAGCTATATCAAAAGAAGGGTGACATAACTAGAGGAGATTACTAGAAGAGGGCGTCATCCCTTACAAAATGATGTAGTAATTCTTCCAAAGGAAAATGTCCTGAGAGACAAGGTATAAAATAGAAATAACTACATAAATGTGAAAAACCATTTTTTCTGTAAGTATTTGCATGAAGTCTTGCAAAGTTAGAGAGCATGCTCAGAACATGCCTGTATATGCCCCCCACCCCACCCTGCTAGTTGGCCAACAATGCCTTTTCTTAGTTCTGAATCTCTGCTGAACAGAGATGAAATTACTCAACTGAATATTGAGTAACTAGGCTGGCTCTTACTTATGAGGTAAACTGTATGAGAACCTCTGTGGAACTACTGTGTTAGCCAACTGTTCAAAGTAGAAGATGGTAATGTGGGTTGTAGAGTACTTTACAAGCAAAAGAAGATTTAGGGATTTCTAAATTTTGAGTAAACACCTTGTCGTGATTTAACTCAGCAGGCAGCTAAAACAACCACACAGCTGTTCACTCACTCTCCCCATGCACAAATTGTCACTCAAACTAGACATCCATCAAAATAAAATGAGGACAGAAGAATCCAAAATATGCCAGGTATTTTGCAGTATATAATTTAACTTTAAACATACACATTAATGCACATCAGCTTGCTTTAAAATGCACTGAAATTAGTTTAAAAACAAACCAACGCTATGAATTGCAGGAAATATGAGGAATAGCACGTAAAAGTCAAATGAGCTGAAAAATTTAAGTAAAAAAAATCAACATCTGTAGAGCTACTGGTGTTACATGTTAAGTCAGCAAACCATTTATGATACGCATATGTCCCAGAAATTAGATTTTATAAAGTTATTATCTATAGATGTTTGTTGTGACAAAAAGGACCTGCATTTTTGAGAGATTTACATATGGTGTCAGACTGGTATAACATCTCTCTTTTTCCTGAAAATACTTTTGAATGTGTTGTTTGTCTGGTTTATTAGTAGATTCTAAATTCTGTGCAGAACCTTAAGCTTTTATTTCAATGCTAAAACATAAATCAAGCTTGTTAGTCCTTTAAATATCTTTTTTTAAAAAAAAAACAAACCTCTGTGTTGAATGAGAAGGATTGATGTTATACAGATCAGATACTACATCAAGTGTGGTGCAGGAAACTCAGTAAATATCACAGTTACATTGCAAAACTGCATAAATATAATAGAATCTAAATTTCTTGTCCTTCACATAAATCCAAACGATAATTACATCTAATCTTTTATATATGTGACACAAAACCTAGCTGGTGTCAACTCAATAATGAGTTTCATATAGTTTAAAGTAGCTCACTAGCTGGTTGATTCTTTGCCCTCATTTCATGTTGTTACTGTGAGCAATGGAAAAATGTCAGAAATCTTATGGCTGTTTCTGGCATGTGAAGACCCTGGTGGCTTGGTGTCTTTGGGGGAGGGATTGGGAATAAGATTGTTCTGGAATATTTTTTTTCTTTTTTGTTTTTCTGCTTACGACAAAGAAATATATGATCTGGGAAGGTATTTAGAACTTATTTATGTAGAAAAATTGGATTTCATATAAAAATAAATGTGTACCTGTTTTGCATGTATTATACAGACTCCTCCTGACTGAACTAATAGCCATCCTATTCCTTTTTAGTTTAGTGAGGAGGTGAAGACTATAGAGATTATGATGATATTTACTTTTTTCCTGACTGTCATATTTTCTTTTAAATACTATGCAATAACCTTTCTTTCACTGTAGTTTGCTTTGTATGTTAAGGCAAAATTGATCCCTGAGCAGGAAGTTGACACAAGAGTTACATGCCTCTTAAATTCTATGTAAACTCTACCTGGAGCATGGGATTTATACTGATATTTTGCAAAGAGTTGAACTTCACCTTTAAGACCTGGTTAAGGCATTCTTAACTTGGTATCAGTAGGCTGCTTGTGAGGAGTGGCATTGCTTAATAGGAGTTAAATCAAGCTTCAATTTTTTTTCCTGCTGAGTTTCTTGAAATTTTGAATAGCAGTTGTAGACAGTAATCCCTGTTTTCTCATTATTGCAAGACTTTGTCCTCAAGATCTGTTACCTCATACATACCTACTGAAAGGGAAAAAGAAGGCATCATCTTTATGTCCAAGGCTATTAGCATGCTACACCAGACTACCATTTTGTCTGTCCCTATGTCCTGTTTGACATGATGCCTATAAATGCAGAAACTCCTGAAGAGTCTGTATCTCTAAAGGCTGAGTTCAAATATATAGAATTTGGGCATTTATTTACAATTTGAATTAGAAGTTTTTATGTAATTTGCAATCCACTTACGTTGATGAGTATTTTAACTTAGACTCTTTATCTATGCTGTCAGTCAGACATGCTTGATGTGCTTAACTGTTGGTCTTAATAAGTAGGTTCCATAGCTGAACCATTGTATGCTCTTCTGAATATAGGTCAATTCTTAAACTGTTTAAGGAGTTTCTCAGTTTTTGTGTATGCTTCTACAGTGATGAAACAGGACACATTTTTCTGCTGCTGCACTTGCTTTTATTTATTAGGGTGGGGATCTTTGGTTTCATTTTTGTGTTTGTTCTTGTACCCAAGGCCAGAATTTAGTCCAAAGATCTATTATTATTAATTCCAGATAAAAGTCAACTGGAAGAAAGTCATGTTTTAGTTCACAAGTTGCACAATAATAACTATACTTTTATGGTATTGTCATTATTCAGTGCAGGAAATAAATTTTGTGTTATCCTTTAAAAAGCTAGCACAATAAATTGTATTACAGTTCAGGAATCTTAGCTGGCATGGTCTCAGATTCTTCAAAAACATACAAGAATTTCTTTTCAATTTCTTTCTTCTGCTATCATAAGTCAGTATAAACATTGGGGGAAAAGGAGCATGGTTCTTTCATCTTCCCTGTAAGCTCCAAGGAAACACCAAAGAAAGTAAACTGGTAGCTAAAATGGAATGTAGAGCACTGACAATTGAGGAAGAGTGTAGAGGTAGAGTATACATAGTAGTTTTGCAGGCAAGAAATTTAATTAGGACTGAGTTTCAGAAGTTTAGACCTGTGCATGGGTATACTTACATGTCTTGTGCCGTTATAAATAAAATTGCCTTTAATAGATTTCATAAAAGCTAAACCAGCAGTTGATGATTACTGCTTTGGTAAATTTGGACAAAAGCATGAGTATTTATGAATCTTTGCAAAAGTAATCATTTGAAAAAATAACTGAATTAGTGGTTCTGACAATGCTTTTAAAACAGCGTTTATGCAAGGTTGTACTGTCTGATCTAACGTTGTCTAAATTACAAAGAGTCTTGCAGTCTTCCTTGCTCAACATTGTTTCAGGGCAACCTCATTATTACTTTTCTGACCTTTGTCTCTAGCTTGGTTCTGAGATAATGTCCTGGAAGGCTCGGTGGATGATGCATCTTTCTGATTTAAGAGGATTCCCTTGGTGTTCCAGGCTTTTTTTTTTTCTCTGAGCTATCCCAGTGGCACATGTACACCAACACAGTACACTTTCAGTTGTGTACCAAGATACCCTAACCATTCTTCTTACTTCTACCTATTTACTGTGGAGAAAAAAAATATCTACCTGATTCACATCGCCTAGTTATTAGGCTCAGTTTGTAAAATCTACAGCCTTGGTCTCTTAGAGTTCTAGGTCAAGAATAAAATAGATAACACAGATCAGAACTGAAGTGCATAGACAGAATTTGAAGATTGTATAGCACCCATAAGCAATTTGCCTGCTTTGAAAATGTCGCTATGTTCATTAGTGCTGAAAGTATCCGGCTGATCTGATAGTTGAATAACTGAAGTAAAAATTATGGTAAAGGAACAATCATTCTCTCTAACTTCCTATAAAAAAAAGTACAGAAAGTGCATCAGTGGTTTGCGTCTGTGTCCTTTTAAGACTGCATGACAGCATAGAATACAAATTTTTTAAGAAAACCCGTGTTGGTGATTATAGGAATAGCATCAGACTACAAATCAAATGTATTCAGAAACTGATTAATGCTTTATAAATTTCTATTCTCTTGACAACATTATATGCTAAAAGGTAATTCTTATTTGTATAAATATTAGTGGTTTAGAATTCAAACTTCTTGAAGTGACTGCTTTAGGGGAATAGCAAGATCCAATTATGTATTAGAGGCCTTTTATTTAGCAAAGGTTAAAAAAAAACCTGTACTGAAAACTATTCATAGGATTACATCATCCAAGTCTGAGATATCTATAGATAAATGTTACAATTACCTTCTAGTATATTTATTTGCTGTTTATTCCAAATCTGAATACCTATTCTATAGGAGGAAAACAGCTTGACCCAAAAAACTGTGATGCACTAGTTTCTATAGTGCTCTCGGTCACGGCACTGGGCTGCTAGGTTATCTGGGAAAGATGGGACAGAAAGTTCTGTTGTGAGCTTACTTTGCAGTCCTGTCTCTTCTCACTATGTACTTTTGAGTAGCTTTCTCCAGCTGAGTTGCACAGATAATGACCGTTCATATCTTTCTCCTCCTATGTGGACTTTGATAACAGTCGCATTCTTCCTGAGTCTGCTTCAAATATTTAAAGTGTATTTTTTCAGCATCCTATAAATTCTAGATCTCCTTTAACTTGAATGAGGCAAGGAGGGAGTACAACTATTGCTGATAAGCTGTTTACTGTCATATGCTTTGTTAGTTCAGCTTCCTTTTTCTTGTCTCAGTATTGCTTGTAGCTTATCTGTAAATAATGCTGAATCAAGAAAAAGAAAACAAAGATAAATAGCAAAAGGACTGGTTTTATCCACTTTTGCTTTAAAACATTATATATATTTTGGGGTTGCTAGTGCTTAAGATATATTGTTTCACAGTGCACCACTTCGACAGATGTGATATATGGTGCTATGCCAAAACAAAGACCGTAATATTCAACTGTCGTCTTTGAAGCTTATGTTTGAAGGTTGGATAAAGTAGCATTGAGATAGTTAGGTTTTGTTAGGGATGTCTGAAAGTAAAATTTTCAAAGTAATAGGAATGGGGAATGTTATATTCAAACTATATTAGAGCAGCAGTGGTAAAATTTGCTAGAAATGGCTCATAGTAGTCCCTATTTTGTTTTTATTTAATACAGTATAATTTAGAGACATTCTTTTCACAGGAGAAAAGCAGAATAATTTCTAGTACCCAGTTTTATGTGAAGAAAGAATTCAGGGAGGTGAAGGGGAGGCAGATGGTGCCTGGTTTTAATTTCATTGAGCTATTTATGTGGTTTTAGTAAGTAGTACTGAATGAAAAGAGCAGGAGACCCCACAATGTTTACAAATGGACTTTTATTTTTGTGCAATTAGCAGTAACTATTATGTTATGTTGATCATGCATGGAATGTTGTAACAGAATTATAAACCCCATGAGGAAGTAGCAAAGTCCTATGAGAAAAGCAGTCATATGAGCAAAGCATTGCTCTGATACTACACAAAAAGTAGTAGTCATGTGACCTCTTGCTTGGTGCGGATAAGAGTGGAATAGAGTAATGTGGGCCCAAAATGCCTATTGACAAGAGAAGCAAGCCTTGTCCTGTGCCATTCTTCCTCCTGTTCTCTGTAGAAGCTTCTTCCTGCTAGATTTGCAGAAGCTGACAAATATGGGTAAAAAGGGGTTTTTTTTTGTTGTTTTGTAATACGCTTGTGCCTAAAGGAGCAGCATTACTCCATGATCCTGTGGAAAGAAAGCAGGTTCTAACAGAGGGTATATTTTCCTTATAGAGGTGGAGGCATTCTATAGAATTATTGCGTAGAATCTCTCACTTTTAAGGGTGAGACATTGGAAGAGTGAAGAACATCTAAGCTATAAATCCCCCCCCCAACTCACCTGTCAGGATGTCTGTGTAGAGTTTACCACTTGTAGATATAGCAGATGGCAGCACTGTTGTGGGTTTGCTGCATCCAACAGCCTTCGTGTTAGGCAGCTACCTTCCTTGCCCATGCCTAGAGCTATCTCTAGTCTTTGGTTAGAACATGTAGTTATTTTATAAGCACCTGAAAATAAGTGTTTCTTTTATTATTAAAAAAAATACTTCTTACACAGTTTTTACTTATGTGACTAGATTTATCAGACAGTAGACTGCTTACACAAGTAACTGCTCAGCTGAGTAAGTCATAATATATCCCTTATCTCTTGTCAAACAGTTGGTATCTTCAATTGAAAACTGCTATAGAAACTTAATTACCATAATTGAGACATTAATTATTACATTGTCTTGTGTTTGAATATTCTGTCCCTAGCAATAAATGTAGAAGAGCTTGAGAATTATTAGAGGATTATTTATACTATATTTGCTATGGTTCTTGGATTGCTCTTAAATAATAATCCTCAAACGTTTCCAATACTAAAACAGTTTAAAATCTATTATATATTTAGTTTGTTCATCTGTCCTCTTGATATTTGCTTTAAAAAAAATCTGTTGTTGAGCTATGTTGTGAAAGGATAGGGATCATCTATGGAGTTTAGAATTTCTATTCTAGTCCTCTCTTTCCCTGTGAGAGCAAAAATGTGTGCATAGCCTTTTAGGCCTATTGTGGCTCAGGATATGCAACAGTTGAACTTGCAGGCTTTCATCTTCTCTTTTTAATCTACTTTCATAGCCACAGGTATAAACGAAATCTTTGTTTCCATTTTCTCAAATTTTCTGTTCAGTTTCCATCAAAGCAGGCTCTTCTTGGAGGCTTTAAATAATCCATTACTGTGATGCTTTTTTCTTGAAGTGTTATGGGCTTTGTTTCATCAGGGAATGGACTGTATGGTTTGTTCAGTATTGTAACCTATAAATCACGTTCTTGCTGGAACTATTTTTTTACTTTCTACCTAGAATATGACTGGGCATTAGACATAGACAATAATTTCCTGCCTCAAAATGTAACTGTTCCAAACCAGTGATACCCATAAGCAGCCTTGTTTCAGGCTTTTTCTAGTCAGCATGCCATACACTTGCCGAACTTAGCATGTAGCTGGTAACAACACGTGCAGTCCTGTGCTGAGTGCTGCCTTAGCGGGACTCTCTATGTAGAAGCATTGGCACATAACTGTCCTGTGACAGTTTGTATGAAGTAGTTATAATGAAATATTTCACTGCAGAGTAAACATTTCTGTAGACATTATCCTCATCTATAGTCAATATTAGGTATGGCAGGAGAGAAGGAAGCAAGGTTTGCATGAGAAAGACCTCAAGTAAAATTTTGTAATGAGTTTCATATGTAGTAAGTGTTACGTACAATTAGTACGTAAATTTGCTCAGTGTTCCCATGCATTAGTTACTTTGACCAGAGATGAGCTGAATCTGAGCATAAATTAAAACAAATCAAACTGAATAGATCTAAGCCAGCAAGGTGAGACACTTCAATTTAATATCAAGTATAGTAACTAACCCTTGCTGCCATTCTCTGTGACCATCCCAGACTTTATGGAATTGTATTGATTTAAATTGAATCAAAATTCAAAGTTACTACAAAGTCTGGATTTTTGATGATGCTATAGAGAAGATGACTTTGTTCTTTTTCCCACCCTTCTCTGGTTTTGTTTGTTTCGTGGGGGGGGTTTTGCTTCTGAAAGACAAAGGAAACAAAATTCACTTAGTTTTATTAGCCACCTCTGCTCCAGAACAGATTTTTGTCATTACTGTTATCCTCATTTCTGTATCAAAACAGTTTAATCCATCTTGTGACTACTGTTTCTTTGGTATTTCTAGTATCATCCCCATTAAAACTGGGAGGAACTGTGCCCAAAACCAGATTACATGAGTGTAGTCTTGGCCAGGAAGTGGCATTTTAAACAGTAATTTGGTTACAAATGTTCATTCTAGAACATGACCTGAATAATGAAGATCACCTGCTCAATGCTGCCAAAAAGCTCCTGACAGCATAATCCCTATAGCAATAACAATGCCAGTATTCTGGCTGCAGACAACTTGAAAAGATCTATCTCTAATGTACTAGGTGTATCTGCAATTTTGTGTGGATAGTTAATTTTTTTAATCTAATTTACTTACTAAATACACCCCAATTTCTCATATTTCAGGACCCGAGTAAAAGAAAAAGTAGAGAAAATTTAGAAAAGATGTGATACCCATGTAGTCAGGATCCTGCTAATGTCTTCAGATACCTTAACAATTTTGCAAAAAGTTATATTTACCTCCTTGCTGTTTTGATTGTTCACTTTGAACACTTTTAAATCTCATTTTAAAGAGATCTTGTGTTACTTTCCTCACTGACCTGTCTTTTTGTTTCTTTAAATTGTAAATTTCCTACCTGTGATTCGGACTTGTTCAAAGCATCATGCCTTGAATCATGAAAGAGACGTTGTAGTCGGATTTTCTTTCTGCTTTGTCACTTATATGCCACAAAACAATTACACTTGTTTTGCAGCACAAATGAAAGTAGTGGTTACACTTTGCGCAGAGATGGCAGGAAGTAGTCATATGTATGAAGTGGAAGATTGTTAGCTATCTGGAAACTGGATAACTTTTATGTGTTGGTGGTTTTTTTTCTTCCCTTCCCTCTAGTCTAGATAAAGCAGTTATTTGTATGTGGGTTTTAATACTCCTCTTCCATTGTTGTTTTGCGTTTTTTTTCTGCACTGGAAAAGTAGCTCTGGCAAATTGCCACAGTCTTGTTTTGGAGGAAAATATAATGAGGAAAAATGCAGTTTCTTTTCAGTGATGTGCATGCTGTCTTGTTTCAGGAGTACAATACAGTCTCAAGTACTTGGAACCAGATGATCTTTAAGGTCCCTTCCAACCCAAACTATTCTAAGTTGAAAAGCCCAAGGAGAATCTTTCATGTCTGCTGTAACATTTTGAAGTAAAACTGAATTTTATAGGAAACTAGTATTGTCACACCATCGGTAATGTTCAGAGCAGACAGTTAACATTTTATTACTGCATCCATGAAATTAATAGACAAATTTGAACACTTGATCTCAAATGACTAAACCAAGAAAACAGTGAATAATGGCAGAATGGGGAAGAAAATCCATGACTCCTGACAGAAAAGGTAATGCTCTGTCTTTTGAATCTTGACTACACCAGTACCCCTTTCCAATCAGTATTATTTTGATTTGATTGTAGTACAGTTATGTGCTTAAAATTACAGTCCGCAACTGCAGACAAAAATAATCTTGAAATGGTTGATGTAGAAAGGCACATACATAAATGCACCTTTATTCATGACTTTTAGCAGATTCAGAAATTAATTAGTAATGTAATAGTTACGGGAATTAGATATTTGACTGATGAGACTCTTCTTCCGTGTTAATCCTATGACTTACTGCCGATTATTACTAGAACATCACATCACTGCAAGTAAGCTTTTTCTGCCTGTTCTTTGCTTAATTATTTTGCCCTCAGTGTGCTTTAGCTGGCATTAATGGAGGAGCATTCATTTGTATGTTTATCAGGATGTAAAGAGACAGTTCTGCTCTCACTTTGACCACTACAAGTTGTGACCAGTCTAATGAAATAAGTGAGCTTTACAACTTCTGTAAATGAAGTAAGAAGTATTTATCTTGTCTCTCCACTCAGTCTTGTTAGTAGAACAAGAAATTTAGAGCAAATAACTTTTCCACAGTCAGAGATGGGAAAAATCATTAATGTAATTGTAAAGGGGGCATGGCATGCCTTTTTCCTTGATTCATTTCTGCCTTGGCCCCCTGACTTAAAAGCCTGAAATGTACATTGATGTAGCAATTCAGTGAACTACTGTCTAGTGAAAGAATTTTCTAAAAGCCTCTGTTTTGGTTGGAGTGTAATTGAGGCATCATTCCTTCTACCAGAGTAAGTCAGAATTTAAAGGAATATTTTTATCATGTTCTCTTTCCCTCTGTATGAGCTGTGTATCCAGCTTAAAGGATTTATTAAGAAGCCTTTTCACTTGTTTGTGTTCAGGAGGCAGGGGGGGAAGTTATTTCTTTGATGTTCTCAAGTCTTTCCACATAACTGGATTAAACCCTGAAACCACGTTAAGCAAAAGCTGTGACAGTAATGTACCCTAATTTGTTTCCCTAGAGATTGATGTGATGGGTAATTCAAGCTGACCTCTCTTCAATTGTTTGAACATCTTTAATAATGTATGGATATCTAGAAATTAATCTTTAATGCTGATAGTAAGCTGCTAATAAAACAGGCAATACTTAACTCCTTTGTTAAATTTTCCACAATATTCTTCTTTCTCTACTGTATACATACTTTATTTAAATTCAGGTTGTCCAAGATGAAAATATGCATATTTTAAATTGTGTGTGTAGATTCTTACAGGGTTACTGGATAGATGTTTAGCAGATTGTCTCCCCTATTTGCTATAAATATTAATGGATTAGTATTTTAAATAATAGCTACAGGAACATAATATTGTACTTTCTGATGTTTATTTGAGTATGAATTGTTATCTGCATAAAGACAGAAGGGCGCCATAGTCTCTGAGCTTTTGGTCAGATGGACTGAAGGACAAGGATAGAAAATAATTTCTCAATCAACAGCTTTCATGGATGTTAATACTGTAGGAAAAAGCAGAGCTGGCAGGCTTTGGCAGCATATTCAATCTGAGGTTTGTTTTGTTGTTGTTTGAGTTAACACTGACATGAAACTCTCATGAAGATGTAACATTCATCTAGACATGCTCTGTATAGACATTACTGGACACAGGGTCCCATTTGATGAGGAAATAGGTTTATCTAATTTTTTAAATCTTTGCTGTTGTAGCAGGCTAGAGAGGACAATATTCTTGAATAGTCAGATTTGTGCTTAAGAGGGTTTTTGCACTAAAAACAAAGAACTTGGTCTTTGATCTACTTCATGCACCATCAGGATCACGAGTGATGTGAATATCTCTGCAGCCTACTGTTACAGTCTAAAACCTTCAGTTGTGTCAGTATAGGAAAATTGGATCATTAGATGGGTGATAAACTTCACTGGTAATAAGTGAGACAAATCTTGCAGTAGAAGGGAGCAGTGTTTCAATAATGCTGTAGGTTTACCTTTCTAGAGCTCAAAAAAGCCTGTTTCCAATTTTCAGCTTTATATTGGTGCTAGAGAGACATACGAGTTATGCCTTGGATTATATATACAATTGAATTTTTCACCCCTTTGTAGACTGTTGTGTAGTATCTGTTCTGATATTTTTGTAACTTAACCTTTGGTTTTTTAATAGTTTCTTACTTAGCTTTTCCCTTTCTGAAAGGGTTTGTAACAAAGATTTTTCTTTCAAAATCCTTTTAAAAAATAGTAAAATAAGCATTAGGTCTGATGTGGCATTTTGCTTATATAGTTTGGCTGCTGGGAGCAGAGAGAACCAGGTTTAATTTAATTTGTTAAATTGTCTTTCAATTCTTTTATTCTAGGCATTAGCCATTAATATTCATACAAAGTCTTCCTTAAAAAGAAAAAAATCAATAAGCACATCTGACCTTAACAGGGGTTTGCTGTTAATCAATACGATCTCTAACATAATATATTACCCTTCAAAATAGCACTCCAGATGTTTGGCTCTGTCTCAAAATCTTTCAATTTGAGTGTGGTTTAGCACTGAAAAGTATTTCAGTATGTTCAATGAAGCTAATGTCTATTGTTCACAGGAGATCCATATCTAGTTCCTTAGGAGATCCATATCTAGTTCCTTAGGAGATTGTGTGGGTTTTTTTTTTTGGTTGCTTATCCACTGAATCTGGTGGGCTTTATATTAGACCCTAAAATTTGACTCCTATCTGAGAGGGAATCAAAGCCATATACTTTTATTTTCCTCTGGTATATCATATTGGGTATTTCTGTTAAGGTTGTTAAGCTGGGCCCCACAGTCAAGATTGCCATTCATTTCAGATATTCTCCCATTGTTACTTAAAGTGCTTCCATGATGAAAGAAGAGAAGGTAGCCTCATGGTTAGGCCAGCAGAAGACTAGTTATTACTTTTTTGAATAAGGCAGACAAGTTCTTCTGCTTTGAGATAGGCTTGGCACTCTGCTCTTTGTAACTCAACAAGGCAACCAAACAATCTGCGTTTTCTTGCAAATTTACATAAATACTTTTTCATTATACTGTAAATCTGAAGTGACTGTTCCTTATCTTTCTTTTTTTTTGGCAATAGTAATTTCTGTGTAGTCCTACAGTAAGGATAAGTCATGACCTCCAGTTCAGATTCAAATAAAACTGAATTTAATTATGTATTTTCCCCTTAGTAGTCCTTGTTTGATTGCCCTGGGTATTTTTGTTTTTAAATGATGCATGATCTTTCTAGGAATAGGAGAATTAATGTAGAAATATCTCCTACACTCTTTCTCCTTCTCATTAATGTTCCCCTAAGTCTTGAGGGCTGCTTGTTAGCTTGAGCTCCCTGTTTGGTACTCTTGTTAAAGAAGAGTTCATAGCCCTTATTTGTGTTCCTGAGGGGAGGACAGAGCACTGAAACAGAAGTGTGTTTGTGCTTTTTATTTCTCTTGTTGAGCGCTTGTATTTGCCAACTGTACTGCTGTAGTGTTATAGGTGGTGCTGAAATGTCATTGCAAGAAGTTGCCAGATGTATAACATGAGGATTTAACGTAAACTATTCCATGAATGTATGTAATGCAGCTTTTGACACTTTTATAAATTTAAAACCAGGTATTTTGTAATTTTAAACACAGTAATGCAATATAAATCTACCTATTATAGCTCTTTGTGGGCAAGAAATCCACATGCTTGCTTTAGAGAACATTTTGTCTTATGATGCTAATAATTAAAGGAAAGTCGGAACTATAATTTAAAAAAATCCAAACAAACTTCACCTGTGTGTTCTAACAATTAATAAGAAATAATTCATGTTTCGATTCTGCTAGTTCAAGTAAAGGATGTGTTTCCCTTATGCTAATGCCTGTCCTTGCTCCTACTCTGATGTGGAAAGTGCAGTACAGTAAAGCTTTCCAAGTTTGCAGCTTTATTAGTTCTGGATCTTAAAGGCAAATAACTTAGCTTTCTGTTATTACTACTTCCCTTGCACAGATTTAAAGTTTGAGTGCTTGTATTCAAATTTGTCAAAACAGACATAAATGCAGAAATGTCTGGGAGAATATGATAACCTTAGAAGTCACACAGAGCCCTAAAAATTACCTAATATATGAGATTATTTTAAGTATCCATTACTTTTTTATTTGCTTACTATACACTTGAATTTTACATACATATTTTGTACTGTTCTTGTATATTCCAGAATTCCCTTTACTATTAAGGATAAAACTTCATGATGACAGAAGATAAAATGGCCTATGCAGAATCTTTTGCCTCTGGTAAGTGCAAAGCAGACATCTTCACTCTACTAGATCTTTGTTTTTCATTACTACAGAAAAATTAAAATTATTTGGCTTCGCCTCAGGCCTTCAATTGCTCTGTTGGGTTATTAAACATACAGTGGAGAGCCAGTAATGAGTGGTATTGCTTATGTACCTTGTCTGTTTGTTCTTTACAAATAGAAGATTCATTACAGTGTTTAAGAGACTTGGGATTTATTGACTTGTCTTTCTAAGAATCTCTTATTCTCATAATTGCTTTCAAGAATATTTTCCTCCTTTTTTCACCCCCACTAATTAACTGAAAGGAAGGTTAAGCTCTGGATTCCTGTGTTATTCACAGGCGAATGTAGCAGTTACTAAAGACAAGCGTTATGAGCAAACTGAGTGTGATAACCAGGGGCAAACTAAACCCTTTCACATAAAAACACACGCCCTTTTAATTTTGATATTACTTCCTTATAAAATACTAAACCTTGAGTATTAGAACACTGATATACTCTGTTCCAGTTTAGCCATATTCATTTGAGGTTAAGGAGATAATCCTGTGGGCTTTGAGTTTTCCTTGTAGTCTCTTTTCAGGTGAAAAATAAGCTGCAATATAAACTCAGAAATTAACATAATGCTTAAACTCTGAACTACTGTAGTTTAATGATAAATACTTTTAAAATATAATTCTTGCTCCTAAATAGATCTGGAAGGAAGTCAGAAGCAACCTTTTCTGTAGGTGATAATGTACTTTGAGGCTAATTATAAGATGTAAATAATATGCTTATATTTCTATATATAAATTAATAAAATACTGAAATAAGAATTAACACTTTCAATATGTCTAAAAATCCATGTTTGGGAGGAGGAATAGTGCTTCAGAGAAGATGGTATGATGTACATCCTTTAAGTACACTGGCAGCATTGACAGGTCTTACCCTTCAGAAGGCATGATTCAGACTCCAAAACAGCAAATTATCTTGAATTTTGAGATGTGTAGGTCTTGAGTACCTATTATTTGGTTTATCATAGTACTTAATTTTTTGTGAACAAAATTTGACATAATTTTTTATGGGTTTCTCCAGCATAAAAGCTATTACCATAAATTATGTGATGGTAATGGAAAGACATACAAAGACATCAAGTTCTTACTTTGTTTCTCCCTGAGCCTGGCTCTGTAAGAACAGACTTATAAAAACTAAGCTGTTTTATCTGGTATACGGTAGATTATCTTCAATAGCTAGATAAGAGGGAACAAGTTGACAATTCACAAATGACTGTTGGTGTTGATCTATCAAACAGATGGAAAACAGATTTTTGTTAAGCTGATTCTGTAAATGGAGTGCAGCAAAGGAATTTGTGAAAATAAACTTGCTGTTCCATGGTGACACAGAACCACATATTAGAGCATATTGACATGTGATTTATTTGTGCATTTATAGGTAGGATTTATGGTATACAGAGATGGTTATTGGAAACCACAGAAACATAAGTCTTAAAGATAGTAGCTTTTATATTGTTAGGTTGAGATAGGTGCTATAAATACTCATTTTCAAAGCATGAATCAACTCAAAGGTTTTTTAATTATAATGGGAGAAAGGATTTTAAAATCATATTCAGTTGTAACAGTGTGATCTCATATAATGTAAAATCAACTTATCTTTCAGGCTGACATAGATTAGGAATCTTGTTTTGGTAAACAGTCTACAGACCTTTTGAGCAATCATAGGGTTCATACATAAATTTTGAAATAAAGACATGTAAAAGTAAATGGGTTTGACCAAGTTTTACTGTGAACAGGTATATAGAGACTGACCGTACATGAAGATCAAACTGTAGATATGTTTCAGTATATCCGTATGAATGAAGTTGTTCCATTTCAAGCAGTAATTTACTCTTGGCTTCTCAGATATAGGTGCTAAGATCTTTTTTTATTACTTTTGCTGTTGGTAGCCTTTTAGATAAAGGATTATACTTCAGTAGTTTGGAAACTTAAATGTTACAATCGTTGATATAAGAATCTTCTTATTTAAGGACTAAATTGATTTGAAAATAAAGCAAGCCTTTCTTCCTCATTCAGCAGGAGATTTGCTGCTAATGCACAGAATTCTCTGTAGCAAGTCAAAAACAAAACAAAGTGTATTTAAATGGCTTAAATTCTGTGAACTGTTCACATGACATGCACCTTTTCTTGTAAGGCAATGACAGATCTTTTCATAACCTTTCTTTGTATTGGTTTAGTAAAAATGGACAGTAATTCTTGTAATACACCATTACAATTTGTATGCACTATGAGGGTCATCTTGTCTATAGCAGACAAGTCTCATGCATTTTAAGTACAAATTAGTATTTCTGTGATCACTGAAACATTTCAGTCAGTAACAGTGTTAAGTCTGAGTTTCCCGTACCACTGTCATCATATCTGTAAACGCAGATATCTCCTTACAGAACGCTCAAGAATCATGGTTCTCAGTCACTTTTATTTTTGTTGGCTGTAGGTTTACTTCTACAACTTTTATCCACAATAAATCGTTCTTCATGTTAGATAGTTTGTCTAAGATACTATGATAAAAGGTTAAAGTGAATTATATATACACAAAAATTAGTTAATGCTGTTGGCCTTTTCCTGGTCAATGTGTGTGTAGGGAATGTAGCTTTGCTCGTGAGCATTTGGTATTAACAGAGGGTATCAGAGATATGGGTACAATTGAGTGCAAAATCAGGATGCTCCTAGAAATGTATGGATTTAAGATGGAGACAATGGAAATAGGCTAACAGATATTCCAAGAGTATGAAAGGTGGTGTTTTTCACTAGCACCAAAAAAGTTTAAAGACCACATCATCAGCTTCAACTGGACTGAGACTGCAAAACCACTACTAGATTCTTTTGCTGAAAATGTCGGCTTTCTGCACTCTGAGTGATACCAAGCAGTCCACCTAGTTAGTTTTTCTCTGTAGTAAAGGGAATTTGATTATACTGGAAGTGGAATTATGGCTCTAATAGCTACCACTCATTTCTCAGAGCACAGCTAAGTAACTGAACCCATCACTACAATGAGATGTACAGACACATTGTTTTTTAAACACACCATGCACAAGCTTTCCTTTCAGATTTTTAGGTTCAATGTTCATTTCACCTTGCTTCTAACAAAACAAGCACTGATGTTTCATTTTCCTGCCCTTACTATTTATAGAAGCCTATAGAAATTATTCCTTTGGGTTTTTTCTTTTGGATCTGTTCAAGTGTACAGCTATTGGCACAGTAAGTCCTGGGTCTGCTATTACAGAACTACTGAAAAGCTCCCTCCAGGAGAGTTTTTGCTCTGTATTGGGAACCGGGCGCAGGTGTTACCTAGGCAGGAGTATCTTGTCTTTATCCTGAAGACAAAAACAAACAAATTAGGCAGCAAGGAAGGGGGGGAAAGCAAAGCTTGTAGCACTGGGCTTGGGCATATTGGAAAAAGTTACACAGAGAAGACATGACTGGTTATGGGAGCTCACCTATATGTTCTGGGATAGCCAAAAAAAAAAAAACAACCCACCCCAAAAAAACCAAAAACCAAAAAACCCAGCTGTGTTCTGACAATGTCATCAGAAAGTTACAAGAGACTGAAATATTATTCAAGCCATTTGAGAACTTCTTCAATAGAGCTTTTCCTCTTTTCTCCACAGACTTGAGCTTTGCAGGCTTGCTATTTGTTTATTACAGGTTTACTGTTCAAAGACAACATAACGTAGGAAAGAATAGGGTTCACATTATTTTTATCACATGGACAAATATACTTTAAAAAGAAAACTTAATCATGCAAACCTCGCACTTACAAGAGTTATGTGGATAAAAATGACCTGTGTAAAACTACATATTGTTGAAAGAAGCTGAAACTAATAGACTGTCACAAATAATATTCTGTATCATATAGGTCATGGTGAGATACTTATTTCTGAAATCAATGAGAAGTAAATTAAATCTGTCAAGAAATGTTTTAATTATTCAAAAATTTTCAAGTCAAAACTAACTGGATTTTTTAAACGCTTATCTTCTGCATGAAGTGTATCTAAAAATAATGTCCATTTTCATTCTTTCAAATTGAAATCCATTCTGGAACCAGCACAAAAACTGACACCAGGATACAGCCTTAGGGGTCTGATCTAGGAGCTTCTGATTAAGTTCTTTATAGATATCAGACAGGGTTAATTTTTGAAATTGGGAAGTGTCGAAGATACTAAATTCCTCTTCCCCCCTGCCTTAAACTTCTTACAGTCTAAGCATTCATTTAAAAAAAAAAAACAACCTTTTGTCATTCTAATGAAAATCTGTGATTACAGCTGTTGTTCATATTTTATTTTAAAGAAAAGCTTTTTCAGTTGCTAAGGTCTTTTTTTTTTGGTACTACAGTCAGTACAACAAACATTATGGTTTTACATATATTTGTAAATAAAGGACATGCCCAGTTCAAGCTGGTAGGCCACCTTTAGTGAAAGGTTTCCTGTAAACAAAATACCAGAATAACCCCAAACAAACCAGGGAATAAAATGTAGGCTAATGTGGAAGTCATATTAAGTATTCTTGGCAAATTGCAATGTACGCAGCAGCCACTGCACATTATTCAGAGCTGTTAATAGGGACATTGAAACAAGCCTGCTGTACAGGTGCTAGATTTTGATTCAATAAATAGTCTGTACAGTATCAAACTATATAAAAGTTTAAAAAACACAATGAGAATTATTATATTTTAAAAATTTTTTATATTGTAAAAATTTTAAAATTAGGTCCAAACCACCATTTAAAAAAGGTATGAAATGTGCAATTTTGCAAGTGGAAACAAGGGGCACAAGAAGGGTTCCATAAGGGTTAATAAGAGTTGCTTTGTGATTTCTCTTTGTTTCCAGTATCTTCATACACCTGGTAATCACACAGACCTCAGAGCAGTTCTCTTCAGGCAAGTAGGACATGAGCTAAAAGTATCATCACTGATTTCAGTAGGGAAGATTGGCTGCAATAAGGAGTGAAAGGCTATTTTAAGAGACAAATATACAGTACAGTCTATTTATGTAAATACTTGGAAAACCAGGAAGAAAATTGTTTTCTAACTACAGAGCTGCGAAATCAGTGAGCCATATGGATCTATAATATATGGTAGAATATTTTAAAATCCTAAACCTTCTTTAAAGAAAAGTGTTGTAAAAGTCTGCATCTAGAATATGAGTACTTACTTGTGTTTTACCAAAAGCTGCAAAGATTATATATTTCCAAATGTACTAAAATTAATATAGGTCAGTATATTTAAAAGGCAGAAATCCTTTTCACTTATTTCTCACAAAGCATAGAGTCAGGAACTGATAATTAAAGGCAATATAAATGGTAGGCAAGATGAAGCAGATGGCTGTTAACATAATTCTTCAGTCTTAACTGGCACTTAACACTAACTCTACTTTCAAATTGACAAATACAATAAGACACCTATGTTGACATACACGTGGTGCACTTAACTACTTTTATTTATGTAACTGAGGTATTAAAAATGTCTTGAAAAGCAGACATCTAAAGAAGAGAAAATGATATGAGGAAGAGAATAGTAGTCATTGTTCAATGATTAGTAGTTGTGTTTGGGTTTTGTTGTTGGGTTTTTTTTTTTTTTTCTTCCAATATCCTTAACTTATAAGTTCCATGCAATGTCTTGGTCTTATTCCTCCACTAGATAGGTAGCTTGGGAAGATGGGAGGAAATCCAACTTTTTTCAGCAAGAGTTAGTTATGAAGACTTTTTTTAAATGAAGTACAGTAAGCTAAAAGTGTGTGCATCTCACACGGTGCATATAGTGCACTTTTAATATATACACTGTCATTGTACACAAGCATCTTGTATATACACTGATACCACCTTCACTACGAAATTAAAAGTCAATAGATAATGAACCTTGTGCCGTATCTTCTCTTCCTCTAACGTAGATTTCACACGGAATCTCCTCCATCACCCTGTCTTCTATGACTTGCTCAGGGCAGTCATGCGCTTGTTTGAAAGTGTAACTACTTTTCTTGAATGTGCTATTAAATGTTTTCATTGGCTGAGGCTGCGCAAAATCATTGCGAAAGGGAAGTTCCATGGAGCTGAGGTTTGTCCTGCTTTGTTTTATATTAGAGGCCTGGGAGCCACAGTGGTGGTCGTGAATGCATCTGGAAGCTGTTGAAGGGCGTCTCATTTTCTGATAGTTTTCAAGTTCTTCTGATAAATCTGCCAAATCTGCAGAAATTTCTTTGTCCCTTAGTGAAAACAGTTCATAATGTGGGGGATCAAATACTTCCTGGAAACCAGTTTTATTGAAAGCAGTCTTGCAAGCCATAACCTTTTTGCGAGGTTGTTTTACTTGTACTAGAATTGAAATGATGAGAAGAACTAAAACTATCCCTGATGTGATGCCAATGACTGTTCCATGAGTTTTGGTGATTTGCTCAAACAATCCATTTTTTTTCTTTTCTGCAAAGAAATAATGAGGATTATCATAAGGCTCTTATTATTTTCCACACTTTTGATCATGTATTAAAAGCAAGCAAGCTGTATTGTGATTGCCAATAAGTGCTGTATTAATGAAATGACTTAATAGGGAGACGACCTGTATTTCAATGGGATTTATCATATTGGATTTGTGCATTTGTTCAGCAAGTCTAATTCCCTGTCTGCATTAGTGGCTACCATATGATAATTCAGTGGCAGGTAGAACTCTGTGGCCAGTGCATGCTGACTCAGTTGGGACGTGGCTTCAATCCTGAACCTATACTGATCAGTTCATATTCCAAAATGCACAAGTTAAATAGGCTTAAATGAACCTTAAATAGGTTAAATACAGCTACAGATGATACATCTCTTACTATGGTTTGCTCCTGCTGGTAATATTCCCATTGATGTCAGTAGAAGGAATCTAGATTTAGAATTATCTAGTCCTTTCTTAAAAGTGAAATATTATCATAGTGATGATGTTATGAGTGACTGTACTGCTTGTTTTCACATCTCTTGGAAATTTAATGACTGCATCTATTGTTTAAGTCTGTTATACCTATTTCCACACAGGGAATTTTAGCATAGATATATTTCAGTTTTAACAGTCCAGTAATAAAGTCAATTGGGGGAAAAAAAAAGGAGGTGGGGTGGGGAGCAGGGGGAACCAACCCACCCAAATCATATGGCACTTTTAGCTAGTACTTCATATGGAATCACACAAGATGGCAGCATGGCAACAAGACGGTTTTCCATACTTAAAATTTTTATTTGAAGATTACAATTTTCCAGTTGGATTTCTGTTCTGTAAATGTATTTGTCCTAGAGGACCAAGAGAATTCTACACTGAGACTCTGCAACATCTGCTAGTGGGGGAGAAAAGCATTTAACATTATGTAGAAGAGAATGTAGTAGCCTAAGTATTGCATATCTTTTTAGATATCTGGTTCCTGGCATCTGGATATGTGTGTTATGCACCTAAATACTCCACACACAGTGCATGGAGAGAGTTATATAGCATCATATGCTATTTGAAACAATCCATATACTAAACAGAGACTTCCAAGGAATTGGCTAATAAGTTGTCTGAAATACAGTTGTTTCAGGGCGTAGGTGGTTTACTCTGAGTTACATTTATACCTCTAATGTGAAGGAGGGCATCTCCCTTTGTCCTGCCTAGCTTAGATCTTAGTGTTACCATACTTTGTGGGAGGTATGAATTTCAGTGCTATGGCAGTTCTCTCAACTGCATCTGTATTTCTTAATTCTTGGAAGATATTCTAACCAAGAAGTTGTTAGGCAAAAGGTAATGTCTTCTCCAGTAAGAAATTGCACACAACTGACTTATCTATCAATTTCTGTGTCACTGGGTTTAGGCATAAGGCAGGTCACAACACGCTCAGATTTAGGTAGCTATCTATACGGACTAAATGAGAACTCTGGGTGCCTGCAGGAATTAAGCACAGTTGTGAGAAGCTCTCTTTTTAAGGCTAGATATTGCCCATTTGGTTGCATCAGTCTCCCTTCAGTCTACCTGAGCTCGCAATATGGATCCAGTCTTCAGCTGTCTCTTAATTATCTGCTCTGCAAGTATTAAAGCAGAATATAGATTGTATTCAACATAAAACATGGTAGGTTATTCAGCACCAGATACAGCAATTTACAAATATTGGGAAAGACACTTTCCTCACATTGCGATATGGTTTTCATGGAATTAATTTTTTAAATACTGCAGTACGTGAGTGAAGGGTGGATCCTAGGCAAGATTTTAGAAAGCAGCTGGTAAAGATGGGAAAGAGGTCTAGAAATTGCACTTAAGAGGGAACATTGCGTCAACCAAAGCTAAGGATTGTTTAGAGGTAGCTTACCTTTACATTGAAAACTTGGGAGTTATGGATCAGTTTTGTTAACTGGAAAGCTTCCATAATATACCTTGCATTAGAGTATTTATTAGTGGTGTGATTTTTTTTTTGTTTGCCCAAAATGCAATTTCAAAGTAGTTTTTTTAACATTTATTTAAAAATTTAAGCAGGATTTGTGTGTTGAAAAGCCATTTTATGTCAAGTTTTTCTGTAGAGAAGGTTTTGACCCTTCCTGCAGGGTCAATTTCTCTTTGAAATGGAGACATATTCAAATCTTTCCGGAGTTTTGTATTCAGACCTATTTATGCCATTCTATTTGTCAAGAAAACCCAAAGCTAAAGTTTGTTGTTTTATTGTTTTCTTTTAGCAAGAAAAATTGTTGACCTTAAACTGGTTTTGTTCCAACTCTGAAAAGTCAGTTATTGTTGAAGCACAGGTGAATATATTTGTGCTTTAACAGAGTAACAATTTCTTCAAATCATGAGAATTTTTCCTAAAAAATCTGACATTGAAACAAATCTTTACTGTAGTTGTGATGGTTTAAACGATGCTTCCCTGCCCCATGTTCTAGAAGCAGTGATATACATGTTTCCCGCAAGCAATGACTTCTTGCTGCCTAACAATTCCTCCTTCCTCCCATCCTTTCTCACACCATATGCAGTAGGTGCATTTACTCTGAGATAGTCTGTGATGAACAACTTACACAATTTTAAAACATTTGGTTTTTGTCTTTGAAGATTGTTGCTTCTATTTCAGCCCTGAGAAAGGCTTTTTGTGTTTGAAGGCTTGTCTATCTTTTGCCAGCTCTATATTTTTTTCTCTAATAAAAGGTATTACCTGTCCCTATGATCCTTGCTTCATTTAAAGTTTAGAAATGGATAGAAAGCAACCTGGCAAATACTAAATTCTATTTCCTATTAAGCTGACATACATTTAAGATAGAGAATATATGCTGAAGAGGAAGAAATTTAATTACAAACCAGTAAGATCAATATTCAGCATGCTTACATGTCTCCTGAGTTTAAATAAAAAATTTGGAACATCTTCCTGAGATTAGTAGAATAGCTGTCTTCAGCACATTTCCAGGAAAAAGACATTTCATGACTTTTTTTGAAAGGCAAACTGACCAGCCTAGCTCATAAAGGCTATACTTTGCACTATATTCACCTCTGCAGTGATTTTCATCCCAAGGGTATGCACAGTTTTGAATGCCATTGCAGACTAAAGAATTATTGATGCACATGTTGCTATGGCAGAAGTAAGTGTTGCCTGAGCAGGGAGCTGCAGGAGAGAAGAGAAAGAAAACATTATGAATTTTCAGTAACTAATGCATTGCAATAAAACTAGTAAATTCCTGTTATTTTAACATGCATACTCATTCTTTATCTTTCAAACACAATCACTTTTCTTGCACATCAGTAATTATTGGATGATTTACTCTCTCTTCAGGTAATGCTTTCAGGTGCATTATCAATAATAAAATCAATAAAAAATATTTCTTGCTCAAAATGGGTAGCACACAGAAACAAGTCACACAACACAGATAATGGAAGAAAGCTTTAATACTTGTCTTTAAAAACTTAATACTTAAAAATCGCATGCTCACCATCAATTATATATTTATTCAATCTGCTGTGCATCTGCTATGTAGATGTTGTGAAACAGTTCCTGAACAGCTGCATTTTAGAGCCCATTAATATCTTAAGGCAAATCAGATTTCAGCTTGTGGAGGACTGTTTCAGTAATTGCAAGAGATTTCAGTAACTGGAGGCATCTAAGTCATTCCTGCTTGTGAATCAAAGCTCTTAGATCCTCCTATTAGCTCTAATGCAGGGATTGAGAGAGTACAGTTTAGCTTTTTATCTATCTGTCTATATATAGTTAGAAATTTGATCAAATTAACTAGAAAGTTGCCCAAAGATTTTATGTTTCCGTGAATGTTTGTTATAGTGCCTTAACATTAGAAAATTATATTTAAAAATAGTAATAATTTTTTTTCAGGATGTTGTATAATATACATAGGGAATTCCTTATGAATTCAGGGCACTGGACAAGAAATTGACTTTCCTTTTCTCTATCTCAGTAATGTGGTATTTTTATGATAGAAATGTCTATCAGTGGAGTCATACATTAAACAGAAAAGGTGTGTGTTAGACATTTTACTATTTGGTTTCATAGAAAGAATTTATTCTTGAGCAGCCTGGATTCTCTGAAACATAATGTGAACCCCAAAGGGTACAGCAGAAGAGGGTGACTAGTCCTGAATACAGTGTGTTTCTCACTTATCCCTTCTGTTAAGCTTCGGAGTCTCAATGACAAGAGGAGGAGTTATGTCGAAAAGAAAAGAAAATTCAAACCTTTAATCCTGAATTTGCATTCCCTAAATCTAATATGTGTTGTCCTCCCATTTCTTACTCCACTGAAATTTGGTAACCTACGCTTGTTGGTTTTAAGTTTTTTGTTTTAGTCTTCTGTTATTGCTTAACCCCTGGCAACCTGGCAAGAAGTTCCATATGGGAAGCTTGTGCTTTAATTGTAGGACAAGTGCTGTAGTACTTTAATGCAATACAGAATCTATTCAGAGTGTATTTTGGAAGAGTTTATTGATGTAATTTCAGTGTTTAAAAATGTCATGGTAGCTATCACATGTATCTTCCTCGCTCAACTGAGTTGAGAATTTAATTGTTTGGAAAGTAGATTTAGTCTGAAGAACACTGCTTTAAAATATGATCAATCCTTAGGAAGGTATAGATCATGCCCATTATATCAGTTATGAATGAGATGTCATTTTAGGTGCAAGCAGGGTCAGGTGGCCTGAGAGGAATACGTTATTCTGTAAGCATCACATGAAATCATGATATATTATGATGTAAGCATCATCCAAAATTATGCTGCAATTAAATTCTAAAGGGATTCACACTTTCTCCCTGAAGGACTACATGATGATAAGCTAAAACTTATGCAAAAGTATCAATCTAAATATGAAAACAGGTATCCCAGACAACCTAAAACAATTCATAGAAACAGGAAGATGTAGTCAATGTTTCTAACAATTATACATATATAATGGGAGAAAGGCTGATAGTTAAAATGGAAATGTTCATGATGTGGACCACAAAATAAAAGGCTCTTAGCCTTATTAGCATATGTGGGGAGAAGAGACTTAGGTAATTTTTCCTTCTGAATTTGGAAAGAAAGATTGTGCAAGCTTTATTTTATAAAGGATAAACAGGATCATTGTTTAAACAGAATAACTTAAAAAGGCTATGTATGTAATAGGCTACAATATCTACTAAAATATTTCTGAGATAAAGCAGGATCTATGAAATTCATATCCAGAATATCTGTCATGGATGCATGTGTATCTGCTGGTGTTTCAGTATAGATCTGTATGGAGCTGTAGTTCTTTTGGAGGCACAGAGGAAGAATTATGACGTAAGACACAGTCCCTTTCTTACTTCCCTCAACAGGGGAACTTTTTCATGTTTGTGTATTTTTTGTATGATGCGTTCTGCTGCTTCTCTATCCACCAGCACAATATCTATTTTACATTCCTGTGTAGTCTCGAACATTTTTAGGATGGTTTTTGTTCACAAGTTCATAAAGACGGGACAAATGGACTTCATTTTATTTTTGTTTGTTATTTGGGGAGCACTAAGTCTAAAAGTCACAACAATTGATTGGTTCCAGTCCACAACTTCAAGGACGTAGCTGGACTCTTCTCGTAACAGCTGCCTAATACTGGTGCAATGTTCAGTGTTCTTTGTATCTAGCATTATTCATGTATTGAATCAAGCCAGAAATCAAATACATTGATTTTTAACATTGCTGTTAGCTGAATTACTTAGTCAAATCTGCAAGCAGCACTAGATGTGTGCTAGGTGACTGTCATGCACAATTACTTCATTTATGTAAATCTTTTCAGAAATATTGACTGTTTTCATGGTTGGCTTCATATAATTACAAATCATTAGTAAGGTAGAAGAGAAAAATAGCTTAATGATCTGAAAATAAGATAGACACGGATTAACTTTTTTCAGTTAGAAAAACTGCTTATCATTAAATTATTTAAAAATACATGAAACACTTGAGAAACATACTTTTCAATTACCCTATCCAAGAAAGACAGTACCTCAATTTAGAAGATAAATAAGAATAACCACATACCTTTGCAGATTTTCTTTTGCCAACGACTTTTGAATTGCTTTAAAATTCTAAGTTTGGAAAGTTATCTAGCTTTAGGAGTCATCACTGTTTCAACCTCTTGCACTCAAAAAAAACCCAACAAAAACCCCCCAAAACCCACACTCAACCAAAAAAACCCCCAAACACTCCAATATTTATAATCTAAACAGATAATTTCCCTGGCAAAGTTAATAGCATTTTCCAGATTGAAACCTGGAATAACTTGCACTACCACTAATATCAATAACTGTATTGAAGTAAAAGCTACTGGAAAAGTAGTTATAAATTTTACAAGTGCTTAAAACTGATATTCACAATATCTAAAGTCTATGAACTCCCTATTATAGGTTAAACAATAGACTAGTTTGAAACATGCAATTGTTTATTATTACCATGTACGGAAAGTAATCAATAAGCTATTTCTCTTAAGTTTCTGCTACTTTAGAAAGATTATTTTACAGAAAGTAACTTTTCTCCTGTGTTAAACTTCACTGTTTTATGGAACAGAACATAAAATCTACTTGTTACCTGTAAACCAAACACTCTTGCAAGTGACCAGGATACCTTTCAGGACTGGCTACAGACATGTTAGTTCTTTGACAGCAAATGTGTACCGTTTATTCTTCAAACAGAACTTTTTGCAAGCCTTTAGCACAAGCATAGGTCTGATTTCCTGAAGTGGCAGATATGTTTTATTCAGCTCTCTCCATGTATCTCAGATCTGCTCTGCAGTTCTAAACTCAGCCTACTTTAGTGCTGAAGATGCCACTTTTTTTCAGGTTCTGCAATGTGGACAATGTCATCCTTTGTAAATATGTGAGGCAACAACATTCAATTAAGTTCAGAGAGAAAGCAATTAGAAGAAAGTCTCACAAAAGGCATGCTTTCAAGAAACATCTTAATTTACAATGAGCATAAAGACTCTCTAACCCAAGTTATGGAATCCAAACAGAAATCCAGATTACATTTATGGCCCTGCTTTTAATATAGCCTTGTTAAATAAATTTGAATTAACTGCTTATCCATGGTTGTGCAACACAACTGGGCTTTGCTAAGGGAGCATGTTTGGGATCATTTAGAGCCATGTGCAGCTGAGAAGAAGGTAGCAGCTTAAAGCGTAGCTGGAGTGGGTGTAGTTTCAGATCTGAAATTGGAGGTAAAGCTGTAGATAGGAAGAAGATTCAGACTCTGCAGGGTCACATGTGTTTTCCAGCCTTCTGAACATCCACTGTGGGCTTGAGAAGAGTCTGTTGTGGTGTCTGGCAGAGAACTGGAAGATGGGGGCTAGCAGGAGAGCACACTTCAGTCCCATTGCTGTCTTTCTTTAAGTAAGCCTCTGCTCATTTGCAGAACTCTGTGAGAAGGACATAGCCTAGGGCTGTATTATTACTGAATTCAAATGAAAAATAAACCTTTTAAGAATGGAGGAAAGCCTTTCTTCAGGAACCATGCTTTTAACCGTAATAAAGCAAGTATTTAATTTACCTGCTAGTATGTGATGGAAACGGAAACAATCCTTCTCATGTGTTCCTGCTGCTTAATATATAGCTGATGCTTTTCCTAAAATACCTGAAGTACCTTGATGCCAGTAGAACAGGCACTTTGAAATCTACTTACGATCCACAAATGAAGTGAACAGCATTCTGAATCTGCTTAGTCTACTGCCTTCATCTGCCCACATTCGTACCACACCGGTCCCAGTCTGCAGCATGACATCATTTGCTACGGTGCTGCAAAACTTTGCCTTCAGGTTTTCAATAGAACTACTGCCATCATATACAGCAACAAAGTTTCTTTTGCATTCATTTGAATGCTCCATTTGATAGTCGAGAAATCGCAAATAAATCTGTTAGAAAAAAGAAATTAATGTCTCTAGGAAAAGTAATACAGAGAAGACAGTTTTCTTTCTTAGCAAATTTTGAATAAGATGTTTTGTCCCCTTACACATGTGTAACTCCCAATTCACAACACTTTCAAACTTACATTTTCTCATTAAATGCCAACGTTGAGTATTACTCGAAATCTGTCTTAAGTATCTGTTTCACTTCTCCCCTCTCCCCAAAGCAATCTTTACTTAATAATTTTCTCTGATATATTTCTGCTCCACTTGGAAAAAAAAAATAGAAGTGACACACTTGCTGAAGAAAGCCCTAAGCAGCTCTGCTATATGTGCGGTCTGTTAGTCTAGAAGAGATACAAGAAATGCATAAATCTGCTGAAAGAATTTTAATGGTATTTCAACCGATTTCTTTTTAATTCATAAAAACAATGTTAATATATAAGGGAAGGAGTGTAGTCAGAACAGCTCTGAAGCAAAACAAGGAAAATTTGTTGCTTCAGAATGAAAGCTAATTACTGAACCATAGCAGTGTTATGGAAGACATAAACCATGAAGTCAGGAATAATTTGAATAAAAAATTGAAAGAAAAGTAAGCTGGCTATCTAGGAAAAGTTAATGAGTTTAAGCCAATCTTAATTCCTCCAAAAGCAGAAATCTAATCCAAGAGAAGGCAGTGTATGGTATTAGAACACATGCAGCAAGGAAATTAGAAGATCAAGATGGCACTTGAAGAATAAGCAAATAATTTATTTTGCTGGAGCAGGAAACTTGTGCAAGATTGTAATTCAGTTAGAATTACATGAAAAGATCATAGGGGTTTTTAATCTTTTGAATGGTTGTATTGGAATTCTCAAAATTCTAGTAAAAGTTGATGAGATACATAACTAACTCATATAAGCATGCTGCGAAGTCTATCTTTAAACTTTAAAAATTCCTCAGATAGCCATTATTTTGATAGAGAAGAAATCTATCTATGTGGAGGCTGAGGTCTCCTGCTCTGTGGGAGAAGAGGTGTTCCTCCTCTATCCATGAGGTCTTCCATATGTTCTTCAGATGAGCTTGGGTCTAGACTGTATGTGTATTGAGTACAGTTTATAATTAATCAGCCTCTCCGGCTGACACTATGGATGCTAAAAACCATTTGCACAGTGCAGTTTTTCATGCATCTGCCTAATGACAAGAATCTCAAACTCTTGTTTAGTTTGTGAAGCAGGGAAGACAGGGTAGATAAACATCATGCTTACTGCTAATATAGTACCTATTTTTCTGTCCTTTTGCCATATCTTGCTTTTAACCTCAGTGAGTGCCAAAACCTTTTAAAACTGAATTTTAAAGAATTCACTAAAACAAAACCAACCACTTGGGGGGGGAAGATGCCCCCCAAGTACGCTTAACAGGCTCAACTGAAAACACAGTAAAAGAGCATAGGAAAAGACAGGTGACGCTTGTATAGCCTGGCTTTTCCTTGTCAGTGTTTTCCAGAGGCAGGGTGCCAGCACTGTCTCCCCTTACATGTTCTGTGAAAAGGAGCAACCTGTGCCATGTTATCTCATGCTTCATCTCACTCACTGTTCTGTGATTTTTCAGTATATAGATTTTTTTTCCTTTCTTTCTCATTTTTGCTTCTGTCTCTGTTAGATTTACTGCCAGAAATTCTCAGCTAAATTGTGAATCTGTCTTTCATTGATGTCTTATCTCACAAACATTGGTGTGAGCTGTAAGTGCTAGTATTTGGTCTGAGAGATTGTATTTTCATTTAATGATTGATTTTATATATCTGCTGTGAAACTACAATGGAAGCTAAAAATAAATTAGCATGCTTTTAGTAGAGCTATTCTGTGCCTGAAAACAAAGGAGTAATTCCATTAAAAGAGCTCAGCTCTGCAAAAGCTCCTTCTGGTTAGCGTGTTAGGCAAGTAAATATAAAAGGTTCTCACTCGTAGATTATATTGATTATTCTAGTAATTTTCTGAAATCTGGAGGTAATTTATTAAATATCTGGTTTTTTAAAAGTCCTTTCATTGCTGCAGTTGTATCAGTTTTAAAAATTTATTTTTATTACAAAATCAAATTGAAAAAATTAAAAATGTCTATGCTTATTTTTCTCAAGAGACTGCACCATATCAGATCTAATGGATTTTATCATCATAATTCTGCCAGAATTGAAGCTTGAGAAACCACTGTCAGAATACTAAGAATTATTTTTCTGTAATGTTTTAACTTAATAATTTAGGATGATGATCTAATCTCAGGACTGACCCAACTATAACTCTGCCTTCTGGCAACATTCAATAATTTATTAAAATACTTAAGCATAAGACCTGGTGCACTCAAGTGGCAATGTAAAGAGAAAATGGTTTTATTATTGTTTCTGGAAGAATTGCTACTATTACTTAGACTAGAATAGGGCTCTGGGGAGTTGAGTCATTTCCTCAAAGGCTCAAATATATTAACGGAGTTCTAGTTTCTTTCTTGTCTTGTCCTCTTATTACAATCTTTTAGGTTGCTGTTTTAGAACTAATTTGGAAGTTGGTGAATAGGGCTGGTTAGTTAACTATAAGGCGTGTGTAAGAAGGCATAGAGTAGGTTTGTCATCTTGGCAGCTACTGCTTAAAAATATTTTTTAATTTTTATGTATATGCAAGCAGTGGTATGTGCTTTAATACACAAAGGGAAGCAAAATTACAGATGTGTATGCTATATGGAGAAAAAATGTATTCTTCTGTGCAACTCATAAGTAATTAAGTATATGATTCTGAAACATACAGCTGTGGTGGTTGTTTTTTTTTTTTTTTTAACAGGCTATAGCTATTGTATTTTGGAATTATGAATAGGATTTTATCCTTCTCTCTGCCCAACAATAAAGCTCAAGTTGTTTTTAATGAGCATAAGATAGTGATGTTTTTGTAAGCAGTCTCTAGTTCTGCAGGCACAATCATAAATACCAGGTGACAAATGCTGATTTTTGCCTTGAGGACCTAATACGTCCCTTTACGGTTTGGGTGGAAAAGCTCTAGCAAATTTTATTGTGGCATTTTAAAAGGATGTGATCCTATAGTAAGTCAGAAGAGAAAGAGTGATAATTCCTCAGTTGTTTCCAGGTAAAGCCTTTTATTTTAGCTCAGACTGCTGCTGAAAGTGGGTTTTAAGGTGCTGGATTGTGAATTAAGACTGAGGAGGAGCAAGTACGTGTTCTGATGACTTTGAACAGAACCAAATTCTCCAAATTCACTGGAGGCAAAATTTAAAACCATGGCAGCAAGATTTACTGGAATTTATCAAAGCTGTTAGCCAGCATTTTTGACTGCAGTCTTCTAATAAAACCAGAGTCCAAGTCAAACGCCCTTGAAAATTGGTGCTTAAACAGTTTTCACAGTTATTTTGTATTTTAAGTTTCAAATAATAGGAAGACAACACTGTGGACTTGCTGTATAAGTTTAATTTCAGAAACAATCCTCTATCTGGATTTCCTAAGCTACTGATATATAATTAATTTCAGTGAAAGTGAGATATTATGCAAATCACAGCTAGTGACTATTACCTGTTACGAATGACTTGGAAGCCCATTATGTGCTGAATGATATGAATGAAACCCACCTTGGCATTTGGAGTAGCTTTAATTGTCCATATGCAGTCAACTGCTTGTCCTGGTTTTGTTTTTCCTTCTTGTTCTACTTGACTTGAACGTACTATTCCATCAGCTCCTGAGAGCTCAAACTGGCAGTCTAGGGAGAAGATATACCTTGCTGTCAAATGCAGTATGATATTAATTTAAAATTTCATATATAAAGAAATTGTGACTGTAATACTAGACCTGGAATGGGATTTAAAATACCTCCTAGGTAAGTGAAGTCAGGATCTGTAATAGAAAGAAGTCATGAATCACAGGGGCTATCAATGCTTGAAAATCACTTTAAGGTTTAGTATTATCTGAAGATTACGTCAGTTTTTTATTATGTCACAATAAAAATTGCCAGAAAGTTTACCGAATCAATTGGAGGGTACAGAGATAATTTTTTTTCAGATGATAACATTATTCCACAAAGATTGACCTTATCTGAATCAGGTAATTCTATACTGACAGCTCAGATTTCCAGTATAATACCAAAAATTACTATTCAGTATTTTGTTCCTACATTACATTCTGAATTTAACTCTGCCAGTTTTCACTGAAATCACTGGAGCTCCACAGGAGTACAGGGGATTTTTCTGTGTGCATTGTCTCTATCAGATTGCTGTCTGTCTAGTTCTGAACAATTTGAACTGGAACAGTTTAGTAGAATATATCAACACTTTGAAATTGCTAATTGCTATTAATAAAGAATATAAAGAAGGACAGTTCAATACTAAAGATACTTTTTCCTTGGGTACCCATGCCTCTTCTGTTAGGCCAAATAGCACACTTCTAGACATCCTTTATGAAGGCAGAATTTCACCTTGATTCTATCTTCTCTCTTCTAAATGTGATATGTAGATAGTGTATGTATCTGTAGTATATACTGTAGTAGTATACTGTGTGCATACTGTGAAGTAAGCATGCATGCCTACTGTATGCATAATGAACTAAGAATATACTTTTTCATAATGGTTAACTGATGGTACTTGACTGGGACTAGGGCATGGCTAAAAATGGATCTGTAATGGGCTGGGATGGTCCAAGGCTTAGATTCCAGTGATCAGGGCAGTAATCACATATCAGCAGAGAAACTCACAAGATGCACCCATTCACAACTGTGGCATAAAAAAATCACCACAGAAATCACACAAACCACAGTGTGTGTGTGTAATGTAAGTCTATGCAATGAAAGCACTATTTCATGCAAAAGTGCATGCCTGTTTTCTACAAAATTATTTTCCAAATGAAGATCCAGAATTTGGTTCTTTCTGTGATGCTCTAAATGTGTTTCTGTCTAGGGAGTTTATCACTTCCCCTAAAATGCCTCAGTCCTGAGCTTAAGACTCAGTACAGTTGAGAAAACGTCTTTTTTGCCCTCCTCTGTTTTAGTTACCTATAGTGAAATCTATGATCACTACATGCAAAATTCTGCAAGGTTTTCAACCTCCTTTGTGAACTGATTTTTTATGAAGTAGGGGTGTACGTGCATGTCGTCTTTCATTTTCACAATCCCAAAATATTTTACCACACTCCGTGTAAATGTAGAGGAAAGAAAAATATCAGTCCTTCAGTTGCTGCAGTCTACTGTGGAAATAATATACAGTTTAAATATATATTTAAAGTTCCAGCCTGGAACCTAGGCTAAGTTAGTTTTGAAAGTGATGTTAATGAAATGGCTTTGGAAATGGACTTAGCAAAATGCGTAAGTACTGTCCCTATGAAAACGTTTTAGCATGTTATTCCCAGTGGACTGATCACCATGTTAATCTGAAGTTTCCAAGTTTAAATCCCTAGCAAGGTATACAGTTCTATAAGCAGTAACATATAATCGTGTAGAGTGTTTTCATGTGTTGTAGGGGTAAAGACCAGTTGGATAAAGATGACATTAAAAAGTTATGCCTGTGTATACATTTATTGCAGTAGTAGAGCTGACATTTGTATATTGTCTTTTGTTCCAAAGGACAATAAAATGCTGATGACTACATGTACAGTATCTATGAAGTACAGCAGTCAAGCATTGCACAAGGATATCAGGTCAAATTTTCTTGTAAAAAGAATGCCCTGCCAGTTTTAAGTGGCATCACAGAGCAGATGTACTTTTTGTTTGTCTAAAGGTACTGTCAGCATATTATCCTCTCCTTCTTACCCTGTAAATTACACAGTACTTTGAGCAAAGAACAATTCTGTTGTCTGAGTCTGTGGTTTGAGGGAATCTAATTATACTGAGAGCTGATGCTTGGACTGTATAGATACTTCCTCTGGCTTTTCAGAAAGGAGGTTTAAAATGTTTTGCATCTGGTTGGAAGTGCTACTGTAGATTGGCTTCAGGTGTTTTTGTCATAGTGTCTTACATTTCTAGAAGATAAGCTGTTGAAAATACCAGCTATTTGTCTACCTAAATGCTCTTTCCATGACTACCAATGCTGAAAGTGGTACAAGTTATAAAGTAACAAAGAGGGAAGTTGCTAAAACCTTCAGCATGAACATGATCAACTGACGACTTCACTAGCAAACTATACACCTGTAATTTCCTTCAGTCAATTTTCCAAAGTGGTTTTAGTCAAGTATGCTGTAGGATTAGCAGGACTGAGACTGAAACTATCACATTGTCACTTTGCCTTCATAACCACTTATGACGAAATACAGCTTTAGACTGCCAGCATAAACACATCCACAGAGTTTAATGGGAGCAGATGATCATTAACTCAGAATTTTAGGCATCTTTACCTGGTATAAATGAGTACTTTGCTTGAAATCCCTTTCCTTCCAGCTCCTCATCAGAAGTAAACTTGATCCACATAAATCTCCCTGTTGATCTAATTAGTGCAGGACTTTTCAGACCACAGTAACGATTAATGAGAGGGGAGAAACCAAAAGGTCCATCTCGAACCTCCAGATGATCAAACCGACATTCAAATGAGGGTTCTATGTAATAAGGTTCATCAAAGGTCAACTCAATTCTTTGCCGTGGAGCAGCTAGACATCAAAAATCAAGCAAAAGATTAAATAAAGATCTATATAAAAAACACATGAAGACATGAAACAATGAAGAGACAGGCCTCCAAAACAGCAAGATAAAAAAGAGACTGGAAAATTCTCAAAATGCATCTGTCAGTCTGCTACAAAAACTCTGATACACTGTAATAAAAGTTTAAAAAATGATTGTGTAGAAGGTATTTTTTCACGGAATTTTATGGAATTTTTTTGCTTGCTGATCTTTACTGTCGAAAATTCAGAAATGACATAAATTTAATGCAGCACATGTAACGGATATTAATATACATGCAAAGGTATTCAAACAAGGTTTAATATTAAAGATATAAATTAAAACCACTGTTCTGTGAAAGTGAAGTACATAAAAGAGGACAAAATATTGAGGGATGCAGAAAAGAATGAAAAAGAAAAAGATACAAAGAACTACTCATTGGTCTATTTCCTAAACATTAAGCCCAAATTTGGAGATCCTTTGGCAGGAGACATCTTTTATTAGAATATTCAGAGAAGTGTAAATGCTTCATACATATTATTAATATGCAGGTGACTACAGATGTTGGTAAGTCTGAACCAGAGACAGCCTAACATCAGGATTTGGATCAGACCCCTAAATCCTGATGAGATGCAGCTATGGCTACTTTGTGACAGGACTTTCACATCTGTAGTTTGGAACCGTAACTTTATATTGTATGAATAGCTTTAGTGTTTCTTGTTCTCTATTGAGCTACATGAACTTTCAGATACTAACTGGTATCTGGAATGACAGCATTGAAGAATCACATACTCTCTGCTGCTTCTGACTGCAAAAAGGTTTTACTTACAATAACACTCTGTTTAGACCTCATGCCTTACTTATACACAAGTTAAAAACATTCGTAGCTGTTTGCACATATTGGCAGTGGTCTGCAGGATGGACCATGCCCTAGCCAGAAATTGCAGAGGATCTTGGTCTCCCTCAGATACTCATAATGTTTCTGTATAAGGACTGTGAGGACAAAGGTGTGGAAGCTGATTCTGTGCTCCATGGAAACTGCCTTGTGCAAGGGAGATCAGCAATGCATCTGGTATGTCTGAACTCTGGAGCTGGACAGGACATCTATTCTCCAGTGCCTTCACTGGCAAGGATGATGCAAAACTTCAGACATGCATGCATACAAGCAAAAATGAGGGTGTCTAGGAACCAGTATTATACTGTACGAATAAAAACTCACTGAAATGTATTACTTGAAATATTTCAATTAATTGATATGAATCTGATGATTAAGCTGACTAAGGTTTTAGCTGACTTCAGTGGTTTTGGGTGCATTCTAATAAGAGGAAAAAGTAATTAGTGTGTCCCAAGTCTTGCAGCCTTTATCCAAGACATTCTCATTGGAATGTGGTTTTATTCTGGTTAATGAAATTTTTTTGTCCTCATCACATTACTTTAATGGTGACCTCAGCAGTGCTAACAAATCTCTATATTTTTAGTGCAGTGCTATGGCAGTCAGATGTGTCTTCTTTTATTAATAAAGTACAGCATAAAGATTTTCTGCTTGTGAGAGAGAATAACACAGTATGGTCTGGTAAATGCTGAAGATACAACTGCAAAAGGTGGTTGAAGACTATTATCAGCAATGTTGGAAGTGATATTAAGATAACAAGCTACAATTTTTATCTTAATAGTTCTGTGCCTTCATAGATTACAGTAGATCTGATGCTGCTTTTTCTGGCTGTGAGGGTGTGTCTTATTCTGTATAGCTAATTCCCAAATGTTTGCATTTTCTATAATTTGTTGTTATTACTTCAGAGAGCAAATTTAGCTTATTGTTCAACCAAATGACTGCAGAATTGATTATATTACCAGTATGGCTATACAATACTTGACAGTATAGTAAAATGACATAGTTTTAACAGTTCAATATTATCCACTTAACAGTAAGATTACAACACAACAAAACAGAAATACGGCATGTACCTTCTAAGATATAGATGCACTCTTGATTTGGTGGGTACATGTTAGGGTAGTTTGGTGAAGCAAAATGTCCTCCATTACTTGTCCGTACCCAATTGTCACACTGGGTAGGAGGAATGCGATTCACTCCAATATTTTGCCCACCTTAAGCAGGAGAGGAAAAAAAAAATCAAATAAATTGCTCCTACAAGCATGCAAATTTGATTTTGCAAAAGTAAAACACTGACATAACAGATATCCTATAAAAGAAGAAAGTAATTTATTCAGGTTGAAACCCCTCTTCTATGCCACTTGTTAATATCTAGCTAGGAAAAACTTATGTTTAATTTAGTGATGTGGTATATCTTAAAGAGATCCCAGTTCTTGAATATCAAATATGTTCAGTAATCCTAGGGAAGGGAAGAGAGAAAGTAAATTTTTTTACCCAAGTCAGGTTAGATTTTTTGGATGCTCTTCTTTCTAACTCAAATAGTCACAGTGGCTGCCAATACAACAGCATTATTTTATAGCTTCTGTCTTCTCCATTCCTATGCAAATGTAATCCAAAATATTTGTTAGCTTATACTATTTTTGCCCCTTATTCCAGAGTATACTGCAGTAGATAGCCCTTAGGTTGAATATCTATTTACAATAATTTGCTGGATACAGAATGCTTATAACAGAATGAATTGTAATATGTAAATACACTACATACAGCAATGATAGTAAATAAAATTACTGGTAATAGGTAGATTGCACTGGTAGCTAAGGGTCTCATTTAAGATCAAAGGTTGTCTTCTGGATGCACAGGGAAATATGACCCTTGGCTGAGATTATGCAGTTTACTAAGCTAGGGCACCATGCTGGACCATTTGCAGGAGCTTTGTTAGTTTGGATTTCCTTATCCAAGGAGAAAGGAGTTGGGAATAGCATTCTCTCTCTGACATTCTTCTTAAGTACCTTTGGTCTTTCTCCTTGATATCAGCAGAACTGGAGAGAGTAAGACAAAGGATATGTGTTTTCTGCTAGATTTTTCCTGAATCTCACAGAGTGCTCTCATAATGTTATTTATATCTATGCAGTTTTTCTTTGCAGACCGTTGAGAGGGAGTCCATGCTGATACAGGTCTTAGCTGCCTGCAGTAAATTACACCACCTTCCACTGGTATCTTGGCAGCTTTTTGATTTATGGGGGTGAAAACTTAGTCTCTCCTGCAGAAATTGTTCAAGGAAATTCTGTAGGTGTCAGTTCAAGGAATTCTCCTCTCCTAAGTGTGGGTTAATCCTACATATGAGAAAATAAGTTTTGTGAAACTGATGCCTTCCCCACTCAGCAGGCTTCAAAAGTGTTTGTGGGTGGACTATTTGAAAAGCTTGTTGTCAGATACAGAAAACATGACTTTCTGTGGTGGTTTTTTCCCACCTCTGAGGTCTAAAATCATAGAATTTTAACTGGGTAAGTGAACTTCCATGTTATTTGTGACTGGATGGCTTTATTCAATTGGAAAAAATGCAGTAAATAGGGGGAAAATGGAAAATACTGAAATTCATATTGATAATTCAAGAGCTATTAATACCTGAACACAAATACTTTCTTTCACTTATATTGCTTAATTAAAAATTATAAACTTGTTACATTTTTTTGAAAGAAAATCATCAAAATTGTACCTTGTGTCTTCTGTGCAACGGCAATCCCTTCCACTACAAGGATTGTTACTAGCAACACTGATGAGAGAAATTGGACAGGAAAACCATCAGTAATTCATCAAAATTATAGACCTTTTTTTGCAGTCCCACTTTATGCAAATCCTAGAATCACTAACCAAAACAACACAGAACATACAAAAATATATAATTCATTTACGTGCTTTCTTAAAACTTCAACTTTAGGAAACCAGTGCAGTCTAAGTGCACTGTCAGTTCTTTTCCAAGTTCCTTAAGAAAGCGTACATGAGAATAGCAATTTATTGTTTGAGAGGACTTTAAGAATATTTTCTAGAGTATCTACTAATTTGCAAGCATTTTTAAAATAACGTGGTATCTATCTTCTATGTAACTTTTATATCCTGAAACAAGATGTTTCACTGCTATATCGAACCATATTTATTCTACAATTCCATTTGCATAACACATACAAAAGACTTTTCCAGCTTCCAAGAAATTAATCAGGACCACAGGAGACACTGCACGGTCTTAGCCCTATGTGGATTTCAGGAGCACTATAGAATTGTGCTGGCAAGACAGGTCATTGTGATGCTGCTGCAATATTAGTGATTTCTGCAAATGATGTGGCAGTAGAAAATGAGCAGTTACAAGTTCTAATGATGGAGAGACTTACTCTGAGCAGTGACAATAGCTAAGACGTGGACACTGTTAGGATGTACGCTGCTGCGAGCTCTCTGGTTTGCTGCACTGTTGTGTTAGTCTCAGGTGTTGGTACATGCTGGTGTTTTCTAGATTTGAATTGACTAAAGATTGGACCCGTTAGATTCTGTTATACTCTTTCCTCCAGCCCCCTCCCTCCCTTCCTTCCCTGAAAAGAAGCTGTCTAGATGGTTTTGCTTTTGGTCTTTCCCTTACATTTACACTTTCCTTGCATCCAAGAAGCATCAGTCTGAACAGCACATATTAAAGATTCCATATTCCACTATTCATCAACAGTTTTAAAGCAGGCTTAACGTCCAGATTTTCCTAAATTGCTTTGTCTCTTCAAATTGTTAGGGATTACCAGGAAGGGAAAAGAATGAAATAGAGTATATAATTATGCCACTCTTCAAATCTTTCATTTGCTTCTATCTTGAATATCTCTACAATTCTGGACACATCTTAGAGAACTAGCTAAGTAGGCTAGGACTCTCTGCCCTGGACAGAAGCTGGCTGAGGGGAGATACGATACAAGTTATAAAATCACGAGTGTCAATAGACAGCAACTACTTGTTGTCTCTTCCAACACAAGAACCAGGGCTATCAGACAAAGCTGGCAGGTGGCATGTTCAAAGTAAATGAAGATTTTTTAAATTTTTTTTTTAATGCACATACTTCATAATGCATCCTTCAGGTAAAAAATTCTGTTTCAGAAACCCCTTAAGCCATAAGTTGTTGGAAGTCTGAGACAGTATTTGGGGCAAATATAATTTGCTATACTTTTATACTTTATCTGCTTTTTTATCTCTGTGAAAGAAGAAAGTAGGCTAGATGGACCTTTGATTTGACCTAGTATAGCCTTTCCCATGTTCTTGATCTACTTTAATACTAAGTCAGACAAGCATGGCCTCACCACTGCAGGAAAAAAAAATATTTCAGCAGGAATTTTATTGTCACATTCAAGAAATTAATTTTATTTTCCCAGTTTTCCCCCTCATTGCTCAGGCATTTTAGTGGCTTGTGCCGAAACGGCATTTTCTCTATGTGTGATTTTCCCTGTTAGACTTTCAGCCCTTTAGAGAATTCCAGAGTGAGCATGCACTGACTGTGAACTACGGTGATCTCGACTGAACTCATCTAGATGCTACTATAATGTTGGCATAGATATATTATCTTGGGGAAAGACAAAAGGAATCCAAGTCTGCCCCTGAAAATATCCATCTAACATTTGTGTTTTACTGTGTATGTTTCTGCTGCCCTTTCTCCTCTCTACAGATACTAAACCAAACCGTATACCATTATGAGACTTTCCTCACCAATAACCGCTTTTCCCCTTGCAAGTCAAGTTTACAACTGTGGGTGTTCTAAAATACCATAGGAGTCTTGCAAACTTATTTGATTTTTAGGGATGGATTAGAAGACTTAGGTAGTTTTGCAATTTCCATCTTCACAATCATTCTGCATTTTCATCAATATTAATATACTGAAAAATACAATTCCTAACTGTCATTATCCCAATACAACGTATCAATCGTTAGTCATTGCTGACTCACCCTAGATTGAAAATTCATCCTTCAGAAGAAAGTATCTAGTACCCACTACTCGTCTTCAAGTTATGGATGTTCACTAGTCTTTAAAGCAAGTAAAATAAATATCCCATCTTTATTGACATTAGTTTTCAGATATTTTTATGTTTAGTATTTCTTATATAGATGCTATTATTTCAAAATGATTTGCAGTTTATTTTTGTGGCTTCTGTGTTTAAACTGTGCACTTAAAGATCTGAGTTTAAGTGCATGAACTTACATTGCGCTTGTTCTCCTGAGATTGCTTGTCCCTAACAGAGAATGTTGATAGTGGTTATAAAGTTGTTTTTATGTCTTTTCTTTGTTTTTTCCTACACTGGTTTTGGAGCAACACTTCAAAGTTGGCTTGTATTGTTAAAGTAAATGCAGCTTCCACAATCCTATGTAAATCATGTGTGTCAGTATGTTGTTCTATTGAATTAACCTTTCTTAAAGATGTGCTATGCCCACCCTCTATTTTGCAAGGACATATCAATCTCTTCATAACTTGTGCTGCTGCTTAAAATGTGAAATGGACTTTCTTTTTTCCTTAAAACAAACAAACACAGAAATATGAGTAAAATAAATCCTTTCATGACTAACAAAGTTAATGCAGCTAGTCACTTTCAAGTAACAGTGAAAAATCTGGTGGGCTGTTGGATTGTTTTGGGTTTGGTTGGGGTTTTTTTAGCTATCTACTACAGCTAATGCTGTTACAGTATACCTTTTTTTTCTTTCTCACCTTTAAAATATCAGTAAGCATCTATGTTTATTTCAGTGATTGTGCTCTCTTGTACGGATAGAGACAACATAAGAATAGATGTTCAGTTACACTAACCAGTGATTTCCCTTCTTGAAATGATGCGGATACAGAAACAAGCCTCCTAAAAGGACTTGAGAAAATCTGACTGGCTTTCACTAAAGCCTGTGCCATTTCTATTAATAGTCCAGAGCTGTGTGTGCGTGTGTAAGTGCAAAAGAACGGTGCATATTTCCTGCAGAACAGCATGGATATGCAGGCAATTACAGAAGATAAACGGGCTGAATATTTGTCTTACTGTCCTCCTTTTGTCATGTTATATGGATGACTGGATATAGTAAGTATGGGCCACCTTCTCTTTGTTCCCTGCCCTTTTCATCCTCTTCATTTTTAATCTCTTCCATCTCTTGCCTTTCCCTGGCAATGCCCATCCTTCTCATGCTCTCAATCCTTAAGATGTATTCAAAGCAGCCCAGGTAGCAGATGTTTAAAGGCATTCCTTTGCCATTACTTTTATCCCTGGTGATAGCACGATAAAGAACAGAGGGATGTCTGACTAATACTCTGTATGTGTGCTGTCCTTATCTCTGTGACATTGCTAGCAAAAAGGTGGAGAGAGGACTTATATCTGTTCTTCCGGAGAGTAGTGGGCAGGGATGCCTGAGGCAGTATTGCTTTAAACCGCATGCATTTACATGACACAGTATAATGTGGAATAGCAAACAGGAGTTTTTTTGGCTGAAAACAAGGCCTATCAATGTTCAGGATGAAAGGAAAAGAAAGAAGGAAAAAAAATCAGTCAGGATATTTTTAGACCACCTAGACTGCTTCCATTAACCCATTTTTGTGTGCATTTTAAAAACAATAAAGCAATCGCTTGGTGTCCTAAATCCATACCACTTCCTGGAAAAATATTTTCGAATCTCAACGACTAATTTGGACCATACAAGTCAGTAAGGATGGAAGATGTCTAGGAAAGAGACAGATCTTGTAGGATGGTGCAGTGGAGAGCTAGTGCTGAACCAGTGTCCTGGTACTTCATGCAGGGATGCAGACACAGCAATTAGAACCGACATGAGATACCAAACTACTTTTACTAAAGTCTTGTAGCACTTGCAGAAGGATGAAGAATGATCTTGTTATTTCTGATAAATTGAAATTCAAATAGTTATAATGCACCTGAATTTGCAATGGGCCACAGTATTCCTCTGCTCCTTCTTTTTTCCTCTTTTGAAGTCTATTACATATCACTGACATGACTGTTCTTCAGTATGGATGAAAGATAACTCTAGACTTAGCTCTGTATTCTACTATGGTACAGGAAGCAGAAGTAGTAAGTCTCTAAAAATGCCACTTGAACGTGGCTTGTTATGTAAGCAACAGCACACAGTGCAGGATTGCATGACTGCTTTGATTATCAAAGGGATACAAGGGTGGGTTTGATTGTTTTGTTTTTTAATGCAGGAGTGTGGTGAGAATTCTACTAGAGGACACTGAAATATGGGAGACTGACCTTATAAACTTAGAGATATTTAGTTGGCAAATGTAATACAGGTTAGTGCTTCTGCACCTTATATTGAGCTTCTACTTCATGATATGTAGACTGTAGAAGAGGCTATCATTAAGTCAACAGAAACACAGCCACTGAGGCAGACAGATTGAGGGGCTTCTTTTATTCATGAATCTGGTATTTGCTACAGACTTTTATTCCACAAATTATGCTGCATACTTTTGTACTACCATTTAAAGCTCTGATAGTTTTTACCTGTGTGCACATTAACCAGAAATAAAGAAAAAGCAGCAAACTTCTGTCTCTGTTTTTAAAAGAATTATTTTTCATTTTCTTTACTTCTTTGCATGAAATATTTTAGATCACATAACCTGCAGACAGCTGTATGAAATTTTAAGAGTGAAGACACTAATCATACATTGTAAATTCTTATTACTATTCTGTTGTTGAAATAGGCTTATGGAATAATACAAAAGAATCCCCTGAACTGGTATAATAAACTATACATTGATTGCAGGAGTCAAGATTTTCTTTGATGGCATTTCTTAAAATTATCTAAAATGTATCTAAGCTACAAAAAAAAAAAAATTAATTTGCGTATTGAAGTGTACATATAGACAGATTCACAAATGAGTGGCTCCTATTTCTCTTTAAAAATGAGAATAATATAGTTAGTTTTGTAGTAAATGGGTGCTCAACCCAATATTGAGAATTCACTGTGTTGCTTAGAAAAACAAGTGCTTTAGGCTGCAAATCTGACATATGCTTGTATTTTCTGGCAAGATGCATTCTTCAGATTTCATGGGATACAGTAGTGCGCTGAGCTCCCAGTGGTATGTCTTTCCTCTGCTTTTTCTGCATGCTCTAGGGATCTTCACATATAGAGAAAACAGACTAGATGTGCTGTGTGGCTCTGAGAGCAGTGTCTGTCTTCAGTGATGGCAGTGGGGGATCTATGCATGCAGGGCAAGCTGAATATCAAACTGGGGAGCAGTCATGCACAACTGAGAAACAGTGAAAAATTCCACCAATTTTTTAAATAAAGACTTAATCATTTAGAGTATTACCTAAAATCCCTAGAACCCTAGGGATAAAGATGACAGACATTGCTTAAAGCAGGATTCACTGTTTTATCTCAGCGCTGTACTCCCTGGATTAGGCAGCACCTTGTATACATACAGTCCAAATAGACAGTAATTGGCAACACACAGGTCACGCGTGTTAGAAAATCTTGCCAGGATGCCTGCTTCTTTCTGGCAGATACAGCCTAGAGTAACAAATGCTTGATCTTAATTATATACTATGTTTTGCCTTATGGGAATGAATCCTTTTCTGTGTACTATTCTTAAGCCTAGCTCCTAATTTGCCCCATGTGCTAAAATTAATGTTACTTTCAGTAGCTGCTAATCACAGTATCCCAGCTTTTACATCCACTTTTTTCTCCACATATGTCTAAACATTAACATTAGCTGTTAATGTAGTGGGGACATTTGTGATGTCATATCCTGTCTTATTCTCTGGCCAAGATTATACGTACAACATAAATTACTTATGTGTTTTGGGTGCTTTTAAGGACTGATCAAGTGTAGGGTCCCACGATGTTAGATGCTGCACAAATTCAAAGTGATTGACTGGTCTTCTTGTAAAGAACTCCTGCAATTTAGACAGACAAGGTAAGACAAGTGTCCAGACACTCTGGATTTCATGTAATTCTGTGTGGATGGTCACCACCTTTTCTTTCAGAAAGCTAATTAAGTGCATTTCTAATTCAAGTCATTTTTAGCTCAGAAACACAAACTGTAAATTCCAAGGAATGAGATTCTTCTCTCTCTTCCTAGCATTTGGTGACATTTGCTAATTGATAAAAGGAATACTGGATTGCATCTGTAGCTGCTTTTTTAGGCAAACAATTCTATTGCAGAGGATGAAAACACAGCAGTTTTCGAATCCCACATGCTCTTACCGTTCATAGTCTGTATATATTCCCTAATCTCTCGTGGTCTCAGCAGGACATTTGCAGATTGGTAAAATGAGTATCAAAGAGCAGTTGAGGTGGCTGCCTATAACTTAGCCTATTAACAGCTCTGGAGATTTCCTCATATTGGAATATTCTGCAGGGTTGCCACAGAATAAAGCAACAGAGTTGAAGGTGTGCACATCAGGCAAGACATATTTTAGCTGTTTGTAAGTCTCACCCAGAGCATGCTAGTGGAGATGCCAACCCATTTTTAATCCTCCTCACAAAAGCCTGATAGCAGAAGTGGGCTTCACCAGCTATTAACGGTGACTCTAGCACCTTTCTATGATCCAAATCTTGTTAGCCATTAGCACGCCAGCAGGATATCTCAATGCACTCAGGTCTATTCTCAGATATAACAGTTTCATCTCACTCCAGCTGTTTCCAGTAGGGATTCCCTTCTTTAAGATTGCCAAAGAAACAAATCGGTAGTCTGTATCTCTGCAGAGAAACCAGGTTAACTGATTCAGGAAGTAAATGCAGTTCTCCCACGTCCCTTTGATCAAAATCATCTGCAGAACAATTCATGCTCGGATGGATCTGTGACAGAGTCCCTCCAGGTTTGCTCAAAACATTTAACATTTCTGATCCCTTCCGCCATTAGAAATGTACAAGCAGCTGTGCGCTGCTTCATCTTACCAGTTGCTCCACATCCTGTTACTTATAATCCATTCCTGAGTATGTCTGCTAGCAAAACTTCTGCCAGAAGAATGATATCTTTCATTTTTAAAATAGAAGCTTTCATTTTTATATGGAATATCTTTTTTCATCTCCAAGCTGTGTGCAGCAAGACTGATGAGAAGGCTGCATGTGCAAACCATGTTGATGAGGGGTTCCAAAAACCTTATTAAAATACATACACGGACTTAAAGTTCAGATGGTTTCCCTGTAGCTGACAGAACTGATCCTGCTGTATATGACTATTCTGAATAAATCTTTCCCAGAGATTACTTATTCCTAGAACACTTGGATAGTGACACTTTTGACTTAAAAATAGAACAGATTGTACCAAATTCTTCATCTCTTGTTCTTTATTATCAATATAGTGTATTTTTCAGTGGAAATCTTTTCAGGAATGTCTATTATGGAACAAGTATTAAAAGTTCTGCTGTCTTCTGTGATGCCTGACAACAATTTGTGTACAGAATATAAATTAATATTTTTTCTAGCTCCTCACTCTCAGTCCCTTAAAAAATACTTCTCTTGTTCATGGATTTTATTGTATGCTAAAGAAGGAGGTTTTGTAAAATATATTGTTAACATATTGGCAGTCCTTTCCTGCTGCATAGTGGGTCAGCTTTGTAATAACAGAAAATGGAATGAAGCACAAAAATAAGCTAAAAGAAATGTGGGGTTTTTTCAGGAAAAGTTACCTGCAGATATTTTTCTTGAATAATTTACACTCCCCCACCCCAATCACTTGCAGTATTTGAGTTGGCAGTTGTCAGTCATATATCAATAGAGGTAGCAAGCTATTTAAAGGTAGCAAGCTATTTAAGTTGTCCAAGACTATAAGTGCTTCATTAATTAAAAACCAAATTGGAGTATATAAGGCAGAAAAGCAGCAAGCTTGTTTGCAGTGCTAGAACCCCAACTGTATCCAAGACACTGTAATTAAGATTTTGCTTCAGTCTGGATAAGCATGTCCATCACCACATGTGTAACCTGTCTGGTATGTAAACGTGTACAAGGGTACGTGCAATTTCTGGTATTAACTGCAATGTTCATCAGCTCTCTTTACCATTCCTGCAATGAATTATACTGTGAATTTCTGACAGGTTCATAAATGAATAGCTTATAAAGTTTCATTTTGGGGGTAATTTTTCTGTCTAATCTCTCTCCATGAATTAAACCTTAGGGAAGGTGCTGAAAATCTTAGCTTTTTCATTAGACAGGGATACATAATTCAATAGCTCCTTTAGCTTCAATCCAGTGTTATTCTGCACTCTGGCTACAACTATATACCTGATTTATACACTGAACTTTTCTATTAATATCAATGTAATTGTAACCAACTTGTTCTGTAAAAATTTTAGTGGTCATTGTCAACTATGTCCTATGAAAACTACGGAGTTAATGTTTTTGAAGTTATGCTACTCTCAGAGCAGTGCATTTTGGATATTAAGTTTGTATATATAGTAATAGCAAGGCATAATACATACCACCAAATACTTTCCTTGTTTATAACACAGCAGCTTTTTGAATCCTGTTCTACAGTTACTTGAGTTACTTTGCTTAACTGCTTAGTGGTCCAAGCTGTTTGGTGCTTAGCTTTTTTTGAGTGCAGCAGCAAAGGTTGCAAGTAGATGCTGGTTTTAAATAAAAAATAAAATTCTGACTTATACTTGATACTGCCTTCATTAGAGCCACTGTAGCCTCTACAGACAGTACTTTGCTTCTGATTTCAGTGGACAAATCATTAAATCATTAACAGATTTTTAAATTATCTTTTTTCTCTGCTTGTTTTCAGCTTTTGGGGGCCATTGTTACACCTTTTGATTTTGGAAACAGGAGGCCATAATTCCTAGCTTTTGTGTGGAAGGAAGCATTACTTCCTAACACTACTTGTTTGTGAGAAATTAGCTGTTAACATCATGCCAAAATGCAAATGAGTGGGCTGAGTAAAATGGCAGGAAGTTAATCATAGTAGTCCACATTCTTGCAACCTGCCAGAGTTGGAAATAATTCCGAAGCTCATTGGAAGGCTGGGAATGTCAACTTTCCAGAAGTAGCAGTAATTTGTTCTAGCCCTGGCTGCTTGTTGAATTATCAGGACAGAAATGACAGAATTATCTTTTTGGCTTTTTAAATTAATCCAATATAATAACTGAAATATTCAAAAACTAATGTACAGTTAGGATTTAACTTAAGGTTTGTGTGGTTTTTTAACCAAATAATAGCATATGGAAATGAAAGAGGGAGCACATTTGAACAATGGGAACAAGCTCTTAGCAAACACATTTTGGGGGAAGAGCAGATACGAGGAAATTCAAGATAGATATATTTAGTTAGAAAGCATAACAGGAACATGGCTTTATTAAGAAAGCAGCTGCTTTTCTCTCTTATGAAATAGAGGGTTATAATGCTTTATTGTTGTAGAGCAGTTGCATTTTGCAAGCTGTGCTAGAATTAAAGAATGATTCTAGTGTGTTTAAAATCTCATTGAGAAATGAAGACGGGAACAAAAGGCTTTGTCTTTAAACAACAAAACACAGCGAGCACCTTGGCCTCCAATAGGTTAGATACACTACTGAGAGAGCAGGTGGGCATTGGCTGGGCTCCACTTCAGCAACACCTGCAGCTATTGCAACCTCAGTGCTGTTGTGGTCCACCATCACTTCCACTCAGCACTACAGGCTGGAAGGTCTGGATGAGAGCAAATAATCAATGTAAGATGATGGATGAGACTTAAAAGTTTAGCTGATCTCTATGGACAGAGGCAATAGAATTAAGATGTTTATTTAAATCAGCCCTTACAATTGATAGCTGAGGAAGAACATAGAGTAGTTCTGAACAAGCATAATAGAAGAAATTTGAATTGCCAGAGTGAGTGTGATGGGCTTTCTTCTGTGCTGTATACTACAGCCAAAAAAATACACCCTTTGTGGATGACACAAATGTATATATGCATTCCAAGTTAAGAACACATTTGAAGTATTATTTAAAAATAGATGACTTTTCACAATATACTGAGCTTGATGGAACTTTGTATACGGTTTAGCAGAACTCACCCAATTCTGCACACGAAGCTGTTTGTATGGAGAGAAAAAAAATTACTGCCACTGTAGGTAGAGCTTCCACACAGAATTTAAGATGCAACTTGTAAAATACAGAGGCTTACTTTGAATTTTATTTCTAACAGTTTCTTTTTTGGATTAAATCTGTGTGTCTATTTATAGGCATTTTTTTTCTTTCTGATTAGATGTAATAATCAGACTATATGAAGACTTCTAGTGAAGAAGAGATAAAAGGGAGTGTATGGTGATAAGTAATGATAGGTTGTTTCTGTACTCATGGCAAGTGATGCATGTAGAATACTAACAGCTTATTGACTAGTGGCTTTGTGCAATTTATAGATTATGAATAATACAAAAAACTTCCTGTAGAGAGACTTTTCACCTGGACACTCGTGTGATTATAGAAGATTAGCATGAGGTCTGTTCAGGAAAAAAACTGTATAGTCAAATTTGCAGCAATCAGATATTTCTGAAATATAACTGAATCTGCATATGTAGAAAGTAATTAAGAAACAGAAATGGCAGTTGTATTTTATGGTTGTTTTATAGTGGTTTTTGGTATTTAGCTATGTTACTTAAAGAGGAAGTAGAAAAAAAAATCTAAATGCCTTTTCTCCCTCATGTAAGCCTTATGTTCGTATGTTATCTAAACTCAGTGGATGGTTAACACCTATTAGATATAGACACACATTTATTGAGAGCAAGAATCTTCTCTCAATTATTATGCTAATAAATGAGAAATATTTATTTATACCCTCAAGACATCTGTCCTTCAGGCTAGGAACATGGTATTTTATGGGCTGCAAAAGCATTCTGGATTTAAACCAGACTTCTTTATAACTTTCATACCATGAGAGGACATCAATGCATATCAGAAACACTTCTCCACTCTGCAGTAATGCCTTGTTGGCTTCAATAATGCAAGCAGATGCTCCAAAATTTCCTAATGGAATAATTTAATAAAAAATCCCTCATGGTTCAAGCCTGCCATTGCTAAAGAAGATACAGAATGCTAGAAAGAATCTCTTGAGGCACAAGGTTAACTGCAATATCTAGCTTTATTTTCCAACAGAAAATCCTTGCCCATTGTCGAGCTGTATAAATAATACCACAGACAAAGAAATGCTAGGATGAGGAGCCTTCCTCGGCTGTTTACCTCTGAACCTAAGTAAGTCAGAAACAGGATTTAAAAGCTTCAAGCAGAAGAGAAGCACAGGTGAATACCGGTCAGGCAGTAGCTTGCGACTCAGCTGACTGATTTTGTGAGAGCCTTGCTGAAAACAGATCTTGCTCCCGATAACCTGATCGCTGTTAGGCATCTCGTTAGGAGAGTTCAGAAAGCTGAAAGAGTATTTTTACTGTGAAAAGAAGAGAGCGTAGGACGCTCTCGGTATGTCTCAGGAATACGCGGAGCACTGGGGCAAGGGCGCTGCTACCGTGACCCACGTTTCTGCAGGCTGGGACCCCCCCAAACCGAGGTGTTCCCGCCGCCCGCCCGCGCCCAGCGGGGCCGGGAGCAGCCCGGGATGGCTGCGGGCTCCCGGCCCGCCACGGCTCCGCGCTGGGCTCCCGGCAGAGTCCGTCCTGCGGCCCCGAGCCGCCGCGGCACCGCAGCGCTGGCTTTCGCGCGGAGCAGAGCGGGACCGGGGACTCGCCAGCCGCCCAGCAGTGAAGTGGTGCGGTGGGGCAGCGTGGGCGAGAGGCAGCAGCCCGGGAAGAGCAGCCCCCGTGCCCCTCGTTCGAAAGTTTCCGCTGGCGGTGGGAGGGCGGCCGGGGCAGAGCGGGGCCGCACGGAGCAGCCGAAGGGGCGGGCGCCTCCGGGGGTACCGCGGTCTCCCCTCTGGCCAGGCGCGGGCAGCTTCTCCCGCGGAGGGCGCCGAGCCGCCCGCGGCTCCTACCTTCCAGCACCGAGCAGAGTTTATGCAGGGCCATTGTCTCCTGGCGGGCCGCGGCGGCGACTCCACGGCGACGGCGATCACCGGCGCTCCATGGCAGAAGCCGGGCGCGGCGGCGGCCCCCCGCGAGGGCGCTGTGGCCCGCGGCTACGGCTTGGCCGGCCCCCGCCCGCCCGCGGCCATGCCCGGCGCCCCCGCGTGGGGCGCGCTCAGCCTCCGCCGCCCGAGCCCGGAGCCTCCGCTGTGCTCAGTCCCATTTAGAGCGGGGCGCGGCGGGCTCCGTCGGAGCTGGCCTGCCCGGGGAAGGGGTGGGGGGAGGGAGGGAGGAAATGCTCCCCGTTAGGCGCTCTGAGCGCAGCCCGGCAGCTCCCAGCCCGACTGAAGCGGATGACGGTAAATGAAGCTCATTTAAGATGTGAGGGGTGTTTGCCTGGATGAGCCGCTTGTACGCATGTGCCCGCCCCCCACGGAGCCCCGCAAGCAGCCGCAGCCGGCGGGGCCGCCGTGCTCCTCCCGCTCGGCTGGGCACCGAGCGGGGGCGGCGGCGGCCGTTGCGGCGGGGCGGCAGCCGTCCTCGCCCCGTCCCTACGGGGAGCCGGTAGTGGCCCCGCTGAGGGACCCCACCCCGGTCCCCCGCCCTGCATCATGCCCCAGGCCCCGTACTCCCCGCGCGTCTGCCGGGATTTTCCCTTCTGCGGAGAGGGACCCGGCGGTGCTGGCCGCCAGGAGCGCATCCCCCGCGTCCGCGGCGACCAGGGCGGAGCGGAGGAGCCGTGCGGCCCCCTCTCCAGGACACGGTGGCTCGGGTGAAGCTGGATCCCGGCTGTTCGCCTTTGTTTGGGATCTGACTGGGGTCCCGGTGGGGTAAAAGGGAGCCGGTCCTCCCCTTCGTCTTCTATTCCTCCCCTTCTCCCCCTGACTCGTGGCAGAGAGCCCGTGCGGCTCCAGCCGCGCAGCGTGCCCAGCTGCCTGCCTGGCTGCAGTGTGCTGCCTGCAGCTCAGGCGCCGGGAAGAGCCCATCACACGCTATTGTGCGGCTGTTGTCTGACAAGAGTGACAGCTAAAATGGAGCTATTACTTTACAAGAAGTTAATAAAAAGGCGCACTTAGCCTGCTGCCTGCCCTGGCTGCCATCCCTCTGGTTATCCATCACATCGGGTTAGCTTGCGACGGGAGATATTACTTAGGGAAAGAGCCCGAGGTGGGGGCAGGTGGCGATGTCTGGAGAAGGGATGACAGTAACCCCCGGGAAAAGGGCTTTCTGCCGGGGGGGGGCGGGAGAGCCCTCAGGCCAGCAGATCCAGCAGACCCCGTGGCGGCCGGGGCTCCGCGTCCTCCTGGACACCTCCGAGCTAGCGATGGAGGTGTGAAACGGCGAGAGCCGCTGCTGTTCCGGACAGCCGTGAGCATGGCCGCGAAAGGTTGCCGTACCGATAGTCTACGTGTAAAATTGTAGCGACACATGTAAGCCCATTAGAGATTTTTTCCAAATCTCTCATAGGCACCACGGGTTGAAGTATCTCAGGGTACTTCATATAGGATGTCTTTTCCCGAGAATTGCCGATTAGGCAAGGCTGAGAGCTTTTGCTCAGGTCTCGAAGTATTGAAATGAGGAGATGGTTGGCTCTGTGCGCGGAGCGTATTGCAAAGCTTTGCGCAGCGGGCAGGCGCGGCCCGAGCCCTCCGGGCCCGTCCAGCGCAGGGGCTGCGGTGCCGGGCGCGGCGACCGCGGGTTTCCCGTGCCCGAGAGCAGGCTCCAGCCCCGCTCACCGGGTGCAGGAGGTCGCGTTCTCCACTTCACTCAGGTCTTCTCCCCATCGCGGTCGTGCACGATGATGCAAGTCTGAAGCTCCAGGTACCCACGCAGAACTTCGCTGTCCGAGCTCAGGCACTTTATGAAAGCAGTTTGGCACCCGCTCGATAGACCCACTAGATTTTGCAAACTGTAAATTAGATGCGTAATTGCAATTTGCTATTCCGTCTGCTTAAGGAGTAGGGCTGCTCACCACAGTCTCGAACATGATTGTGAGACGGGAAGCTCTGATTTTTTTCTTGTGGTTTGGTGCTATGTGTTTGAATGTTAAAGTCTTTCTACAGTATTCAAAGGTCAACATATCCTGTTAGAAAAGGTCATTCTCTTGCTTAAGATTACCGGTTAAATATTTCAGGCTCTTCAAGTCAATATGACTGTCAGTTATGGCGAACTAAGCGAGGCGGCACTGAAGAGCAGTTGGCCGAAGCCAGCGCGGAGCCCCGTGGGCTGCGTGTGCGGGCGGTGCGGGAGGCGGCACACCGCCCTCCCAGCGCTCCTGCGCTCGGCTCAGCCACCGGCCGCAGGGGAGACCCGGCGAGATCTTATTGTAAAGGTCCTGAGCTTTTCTGGGTATTAAAGATCCATTTCAGTGTTCTAAGAAGCTTGATGAAGTATTAAGCTTGATGCTCTGGCAAAATCCCAAGTTACATAATTATATTATGCCGCTTACTCGAATTGTCCTTTCAATTTCAAATAGAGATGATACAGTCATTCTCAAAGAGTAGCTTTTCCATCAATTGTTAAATAGCTAATGCATTCCAGCAGCAGATAAAGCAATTTCTCTCTGTTCACCTCTTTTAACCATGTTTTTATAGTGGTGTGATGGAAAGTTAAATTCTATAGTGAAAACTACTATATAAAGAAAAGTACTCATTAGGCATTACTTTGCATTTATTAACATGTTTATTGTAGTAACTCAAGAAAATATCTAACAACAGACTAATAATTTCTACTGTATCTGTGCATCATCCACAATTTTTTATCCTCTCTGCAAGTACATAAGCACAAAATAAAAATCTGACTGTGCTGTTGTGCAGATTGTTAGGAGACGGGGTTGCTTTTTTCATCTTTTTTTTTGAATGCACAACGTAGCTGATGGCAAAATTTGGCTCAGATATTTTTATTACCTATGATGATATAAGCAATGAGAGAAGTAGCCTGATTCTCAGATCTCAAGCTGAATTTGCATTCAAGAAAACTATTTGTGGTCAGTTGTCTCACACCAAAGAAATAGGAGAAAACCCTAGTAACATCTTGTGCTCAATGCAAGTTGGTAGTAATTGCAAAGACCCAATCTGCTACAGTCAATTTAACTGAAAAGTTAAAACTTCTAGTTTTTCCATTAGAAGATTGGACAGAACTATTACACACTTGGGGAAATGTAGTAGCTTTTCCATCCTGTTTTTTTCCCAGGGCTGCATCAAGCTGTCAGTGTACGCAGGTAGTAGCATCAACTTGTAGATTTGGGGCATACTCTGCCAATATTTACTGCTGCTTTCAGAGAAATTTCTCATGTGGACATCGCTTTTGCTATTGAGTCATCGTGATTATTTTTGAATGGGAGTAGTTCAGGGAAGGCAATGGGCCCCGCTCATTTTGATGTAGGTAACTACCTGCATGAACAGTTAAAGAATGAGTCAGTTACATCAGGTGCTCTGCTGTAATAAAAGGCTTAAATTTCCATTATTAGATCTGGTTTTGCCTCCTCCCACCAGTTCTTGCTTAAAACTTCCTTTGGTTTGCTGTTCTGCTAGAAGTTTTGATATTACGTAAAGTATTTCTTGCTCTTGAGTAGCAGGTTGTACATCACAAATAGTCTTAGACCAGCAGGTTTTTTAGTACATTTGAGGCTATTTGGATATTGTTTTTGAAAGAGATTGCAAAAATATAGATGTCAACAGTGAATAATTCTGAAAGGACGTTAGCAGTTCCATTTTAACTGTTCTTGTACCTGGGTTTGTCAATAGGATTTAGGTGCATTTGATAAATCTTAATTATATACAATTTCTAATTAGAAAATGATAGAAGGTGCCAGTGCCTCTTAGTGTGGTAACACAATATGTAATCAGACATAAATATGTATAATTGACTTTGTTATTTACTCCTAAGTTAAGAACACTGCAAACTTTTGAATAGTCATGAAGAATACCACTAGTCTTCAGAAAGATTACTGTGCACTTCTCTATTTGCTAGGCAATATAATTAGATCTGAGTATTACAATATACCTATAAGCTTTTCCATCTGAAGTCAGGAAATTGAGGAATTTTAAAATAAGGTTAGCATGTATTTTAGAATTTTTATGGATTGTATCATAGATGGGATCACATTTTTCACTGAAGACAGGAATTATAAAAATAGTGCTATGTGGCTGATTATTTTCAAAGTGACAGCTGAGGCCAATATTACTTGTGCTTCAACAAAAAGATCCTGTTGCCAAAATGGAAAAAAAAAATAGAATGGATAATAGGGTTACTGAAACAGCATAGCAGTATTTCAGATTTAACTTCTCTATTGCTCTTGATTTCTTGACATACTTCTCAGTCTTTAATAAGAAAATTTTGAATTAGTAAAAATAAGAACTAGTACTATTTATTTGCAAAGTTTGAGATTATTTTAAGCATAATTTTATTTTATGGATTTAAAAAAATAATTCTTTTTGTTATTAATACCTTCAAAACTGGCATGGTTAATGCTTTTACATTGCTTTAACAAAACTAAGCTCTGATTATTATAATATAGTAGAAACTTACGGACTTACTTCTCCTGTTCTTTTTAGGTGTCATTTATTGGAAAGCAGTTATAAAAGTCCTGAATTGACTTGGTGATTACTTTTCAATTAATTGTAGCAAATGTTTGTAATAAAGCTGTTAAGAAAGACGGCCTCATAGGATTCCTCCATACTATCCATTCCTCCATTCCTATCATACTACACAGAATATGCCTATTAATCTGCAGCAGCAAAGTTGGTTCTTTTGTTGGGGGATTATAGTGCATTAATGATAAATCTGGTAGGAAGATTCAGTCTTAAAGCTTCTCATGGAAAATGAGAACAAAGAAAGATGGTATTTCAACAGCCATCTGTCAGTTGGCGTGTCAACAGTATTTTTATATAGGTGAGATTTCACACTGAAGAAGCCTTCCAATAGCATTTCTCACCAGAGCTGTGTTATGGTGGATGCATTTTGAAAATTTATGTAGTTAGAACTATTTCTCACTTTTCAGTTACTGTGACAATTACCTGGAACTACCCTTTCTTATTGATGTTGCTTTCTTAAGCCTAGTGGTAGAAAAGCAATAACCTTATCCAAACATATTTTTGATGCTTATAGAATAGAAAACCAAAGTATGACATGAAACCTTTGATGAGAGTTTTAACAATATTTAATGCCTTAATTCAAATAGTATGCATATACTGTTGTGAGCCAAGTTATTAGTAGTTAGAACCTATGGTAAACTTTATTATAAGAAAGCTATTAAAACCACCAATAATGTATTGTATATAAAGTGATGCAATGAAGTACTACAGAGCATGCAAAATACCTTAAAGCAAAAGATATCAAGTCATTGTTTTGTTAACTTGACAACAGCTTAAATGTCAGCATGAGGTTATTTAATTCCAAAAAACAGGAGGAGGCTAATCTATGTTTATCATATTGTGACAGAGGGCTACAGACAATGTTGCTGCCACAGTGGCATTACGCGTTTAGCCTTATTCTCTGACCATCTGAAAAAGACAGGAAGATATACTGAATTGCGCTTCCACTTAATTATGAAATCTATTATTACTTTTGCTGTTGGAAGCAAATTCTATCAATGGGGTTAGCATCGAGTATTAATCTAAAAATCTTACCTTTTCTCTAAGAGAAATATTGAAGGTGTGCATTAAGGAAATATGCTATCCTGAACAGTAACAGTAAAGTAATATGAAAGTCTCCTCTGTTGGAAACTGATCAGTTCATATTGGAAGTATCTAGTAAAACTTCATAGCTTAGTAGACCACTTATGAGTACTTTTCTGATTTTTGGTTTGGTACTGCTGTATGAATGGGTCACTGTTCAGCACTGCCGTGGTAACAAATTGTTTGACTGTGATTCGGGGTGAACGTTATCAGTTCAGCTTTGTACCTGCTTTCTCTCTTCTGTTGCTGTGTTGAGAAGTGAAGGTAGTGTTACAGGACAAGCACCAGACTGGAGGAGGTAACTACTGCAGAGGTGATGCCTGTAAGACCAACACTTTGCAGTTTGTTGAGAAAGTGTGTTCTAGTTTATCAAACAGTATTTATTAGGAATGCAAATTAACATATTTAAATGCACAATTAATCATGTAAACTCATATCACCAAGGAACAACTATTAAATAAAAGCCTGATTATTTTTAGAGACTCTTCCAGGATCCAAAGAACACTGAGCAATTGTAACTTATCACTATTTAAAATATATAAAGTTGAGCCACTCATCTTATGTAATTATTACAGCTTTATGAAATTTGGGCATAGTAGTGTACATAGTGTACATTGCTTATTCTAAGTGTGCTATTATTTTCTTAATTTAATCTTTGTATATCTCATCCCTTAGCAATAAATGTTAGGGAGTCAATCTTCATTCTCCTTCCACTCTAAAATGTGTCTTTTAACTTCTTTAAAAACAAAACCAAACAAAAAAAATTCCCATACCTTTCTTGTAACTTAAAAAAAAGTTACTTCCATGATGACTTAGATCTTTTTAAAATAAATGTGGTTATAGTTTAATTATAAAAACAGTTTATGTAATGCTGATACATTTTTATGATTTTAATTTTTCAATGTGTTGTCTTCTCTCTAGAACTAACACGCATAAATACTGCATCTATCCCATGATGAGCTACTGAACTAGCATTAACATTGCAGGTTTCTTTCAGTTTTCCAATTCCTAAATTCTTTAGCTACTGCACATATGGATTTAAACAAAGAAAAATACAGCATACATACTTTAGCTTGAGTACCATTTAGTACAATCAAAATAATTAATGATCAAGTAATCTGAGAAATTGCTCGAGCTTAATTTTCAGAAATGCCGGTCATTTTGCAGGAATGTATAAATGACAAGACCAATTCAAGTGGTACAAAGTATTCTGCTCGCTGAAATGCTAAACTTTATTTACACAGCTTTCTATCAAATATTACGAAAGAATTGATGGCACATAAACAATGGTACATGCAATTTGATCCCTTTACTAAGAAAAATACATTTACACTTCTGTTAAATAAAGACCAGATGCTATTATATACAGTCTGTTAACTGAAAGGCCTTGTGAGACATTCAGGTCTAATCTTAATACTTTCCAAATAAATACCAAATAATGCAACATTTACAAATAGCACACCAGCAGTATTTTCACGGTAATCATTTTACAAATCAGAATTTAGTATTTCAATTAAGCAAATGAGTAGGAGCTCCTTCATAAATATTAAGGCATGTCACATAGCATCAAAATGGAACCGATGAGCCTCCTGTCGCTTCTCTCTGTCATCTGCTTTCTGAAAAATAATAATGAAAAAACATTTTGTGGGATCTAGAGCAATACTGTTACAGAAATGAGTTGTCAAATGTCAGAGGATGGTTCATTTTTTCCAAGTCATTCATTTGACAAAAGGCAAAAACCTTAGTAAAAGTCCCAGTAATTAGCTTTTAAATGATGTCAGTTTGAAGGAGCAATAATCTACTCAAAATTGGCTTCTGCTGTTAATGTTCAGCTGGTTTAGTATTTATGACCCATTATTTTCTATTATTTCTAACAATGTTTTTTAAAAGGAATATTTAAAAAATGAAGTATGTTTCCTAGTATGCATTTATTTAGTCTTCATCATAAATGTGAAATGAAATTACTCTGGATTAACTGTAAATGTCATCTATGTTGCACTTAAAATGAGATTATTTGTAAAAATTTCTGCCAAATACAAATTTAGACAAAGATGGCAGTTCAATAATTAACAGAACCAAGTAGGCTAAAAGTGTTCCATGTTCTTGATTGTATTATGAAAACATGAAGTAGGATGCATTTCCCTGCTTATTTATGCGGGGAAAGAGTTTGCACATTGAAAGAGTAGCTTGGATAGTGCTTGTAAAAAAGAAGCATATTTAAATTGTACCTATAATCCATGTAATGTGTAAAAACATGTCCTCTCCCACAAGCTTCCTCTTGTGTTCTCAAGCAGTAACGGAGTATGAAAGCACATATTAAAGGATTTTTGAACACATAGTGCGAATTTTTCTAGAAAACAGTGTTTTTGTCATGACAGACAGTATGTGTAAATCTTAGCATAAGACAATTTAGCAAAACAGATTTAAATGCTTTTTAGCTTGCTTATGCCTTTTTTTTTTATGAGTAAAATGACAAAAAGCCTTTACAGTATGCTGTTGTGTGGGCATTCAGATTTGTATCTCGGTTGATATATATACATGACAATTTTGGTAGAAATTGGTGCATGTGTTCTGCCATGAAAGTTCGTCATCTGCTTTGGCACAAGGCCAAAGATTTCCTCATCACACGATGTTTATGTACGATAGCAACTCTGTTCGATTAACCATGGATTTTACTGCATTTTGTGGCAGCAGCAGAGCTGTCAGTGAAGTTTAAGATATATCAGTATGGCTTTTTTGCAGGGACTTTATCAATGTCAGTAGTATTCTGAATGTCAGAAATGGGGTGGGAAGAAGGGAGCGGCATACTCTTTCCTACGTTGAAATGCTTGTCACATTCCACAAAATTTTATAGTCTCACTTAGAAAGCAATTTTCACTCAATTTCGTCTATGCTTGCTGAAAAAATTACTACTTCAAATTTGACAGTTACTGATACTCTGATGAATCCATCAAAACTTCTCTAGCAGTATTATCATCAATGTGTGGTGTTCACATGACTAGCCTCAAGACCACAAAGCAAGTTATAAAGAATCAGAATACAAGAATATCAAGGTCCTTAGCTAATGTAGCAGACTATATTGTTGTAAGATGAATAATAGTGTAAATTCTTCCGCAATTTCTCTTTCATTTGATGTATCAAAACTAAAAACTAGTAACTATTTAAAAGCTTTTTTTTTTTTTAAATGGATCTAAAATTTCTATGGCATGACAGAGCAACATACTATTCCTAAATCCTACAGTTATTTAAACAATACAATACTTGACTGGCAGATGAGTGTAGAAGAACTATTGTAGACAAAGGGCTCCTACTACTACTTATCTGCAGAGGTCAATGTACATGGTTTATTTTAACTGCTGCATAAAACACTGCAGCTTACAGATAGATATATCCTCTGGGGGAAAAGAAAGGATTGTAACTGCCAGTACATTTTCCCTTCCTTTCTTTGCTATAGGTACTCTAGAGATCTGTAAGGGAAAACAGCATTTAGGCAGAACAGTATTTTTATGAGAGGAATACCGAAAGAGGCAGTAAACCAAGAACAAGCTTAGAAACAAGGAACTTTGGAGTTTAACTCCCAGTTGTGTCAGTGATGCGCAATACTGCCTTGGTCAATATTCTTGTTTGTTCTATACCTCGACCATTTCTTCTAAAAACTGGGAAGGTAAAAATCAATAGGAGGGCTTTGGAAAATTATAGTAATTAACAAATGTTTATATGGTAGTCTGACAATACACACAATTTATCCAAATATTTGTGCCTATTTTGAGCACGATGCAGCTGTTGGAAATGAATTTATAATATAGCCAATACACCACTTCATTCACATATACCTAATGGGCTTTGAAATGGCTCAGAAAGCACTCGCTCTGGGCTGAGTGCTTCTTTACATTACAATACATGAATTATAAGAAAAATTGTTTTAAACGTTGACATTAAATCGCCATTTCTCCAGATGGAATTATACATAGTTAACCTGTCCCCAACTCAAATCCAAGTATTTTTTTCTGCTACTCTTGTTGCTTAAGATGTGTTGGAGCCAGTTAAACCCAGCCAGTGCATAGACCCAGCTACAAGTTAGCAATGCTTTCTTGGTACAGTAGGACATGCTAAGGGCAGTCATCATAAACTTTGTATTTCTTTGTATGTTTTATTTCCAGCCTTACTATTATTTGGAGACTGTATTTAACATTTTGAAGAGTGAAGACTGACAAATAACATTTAAATATGAAGCATGCGCAAAGCCTATGTGAATGTTTAACAAGGTCATTTTATTTCCACAAGCACAAAATAACAAACAATTCTACCATGTCAAAATGTGCAGTAATTTTATTTGACAGCTAAGATTATGGTTTGGGTATAGAGTAGCATTTATTGGCAATCCTGCCAGTTGGATATGATTGTGAACTGAGTATAGTTAAGAAAAATGGGAATGCATTTCTTTTGTGACATGAAAGGCCCCTTTCAAAATGCTTCTTCAAACCAATGGATTTCTATACACTGCATGTATAATTCAGACACACAGAGCAAAGCAGCCAATATGCACACGATTGACTCCCTATACAGTCTTGAATGCTAATGTCAGGGCAATCAGCAGAGATGGATACAGAAAAGGGGATGTTTTCTTTATTTTTAGATTACCAGGAGAACTCAAGATAAGTAAACTCAGTTTATGCTCCATTTTCCAAAACAGTACTCCTTAAAACTCTGCAAAACAGAAAGCTTAGATATGAAACAAAAATGCCTCATTCAGTTAGGAATAACAGCTTAATGGCAAAAGCTTATCCATGCTGCTCTTCATTTCCCTTTCGAAGCATTTTAGAGCTTAAATAAAAACAATGCCAATTGTTAAGCTTGCAGTAAATACTGAATTAATAATAAACACCTTCTGGGAATTAATGCAGTCTGTGTCAGAAATTATACTGTAGAAAACTACTCAAAAAAACCCCCAATGTACAAGACTGTAAAATATTAGGAAGTTTTAAATAGTATAGAAAATATAGAAAAATGTAGTTAATTAAGCTTACCTTTTCTTGCCAGTGTAATATGCCAATTATTGCCAGGATGAAAACGCAGACACCAATTAAGGCTATAGCTGTTAGCAGCACAATGTTACTTGGGGTCAGATATAGCTTGGCGCTCCAGCTATACAAAAGAAGAAAATCCAAGGAAACATTAATACCTTTCATTAGGAAGCTGAAAACAGATTCACTTAGAAAGATGAGAAGAGTCGGTTGGTGTAAGACAGGTAACAACTTGCTCTACAGAAACTAGTGGCTATATTTAGAGACTGAAGCTTAATGGTGTTTACCTGGAAATATATGGCTTAATATCATTACTTTCAGGTAATGCCATGTCTAAATTCAGTTTCTGTTTAACTTTTCAGGAATGCTATGGATATCCTCAGGGACTGACTTTTTTCTCATTAGGAGATTTATCTCCCGCCCCTGCCCAGGACAAAGTAAAATGTGTAAGAAAGCCTTCCACGAAACTGCCTGTGGCTTGGTGAGATAGAGAAGCAGGGTGAAATAAGCCTGTAAGACAGACTGTTTCCTCCACGTGAGGAGCACCTCTTGGACAGGCTCATGGGGTTCGGTTGGCTAGGCATCTCTCAGTCTGAGGTTTACCCAGGGACAGCTGCAGTTGTAGGCAATAGAACCAGTTGATTATGGCAGGAGAATGCTGGAGAGCAATAAAATTAAGCAGTTTAAGGGCTTCTGGAGACACTGCTTGAATGTTGTGGGGTTCTGAGACTCAGTTAACACCCTTTTTGTACTCCAGGCTTCCTATCATAGGAAAATGGTCAGCAGGAGGCTCTGTGTTGAGGCAGCACTGAGGCCTCTCAGGAAACAACACATCTATGTTAAAAAAAAAATTCTAAATTTAAGAAATGTTTATTATGACATCTGATTTCTTCTGGGGATTCTATCCTCTGCTATTCTACACTGTCCATAAACATACTTTATAGGAAAGCAAAAATAGATTAAGGATAAGACAACTGAAAAATTTCTGCATAACACACATCTTTAAATACTTCAACACTGTAAGTAAATTTCCTTCATCTAGCAGATGTTATTCCTGTGGTTGTTAATTAGCAACTCAAGTGGCACATCACTTCTCCACTGTTATTTGTCCTATAGTAAAATTAACTGCTGAAACTGATTTCAGAATCATTTCTGCATGATAAATGCAACTGACCTCACTAGTAGATCAAGCGGCAAAAAGCAGCTGGAATATATGACTAATGTTTTCTCCAACAGCAAAGAGAGAAACATGCTCTCTTTCTGGGAGAAACATTTTAATTGCAAAGTGATTTCAGTGTTTAAGCTCTTGTGTAACCAACCCATTCACCTTTACTTAAAGAAAAACATTTATACCTGTGGCAACAGATACTGCATTCAGAAGGGCTGAACTAATGCTTTTATATGCAACTAGACAGAAATTGCATGTTTGGTGAAACAAAAATGCTTGCTTCAATCATTACCATGCTTGCAATTTGTCAAAAAGGACATTGGTAAATCTAGCAAATATGTTATTATTTACAGGAGTTCAGCTGGTAATTCATTTTTGATTGTTTGTATGGGCTGGTAATAGATTTTGATTGTTTACGGGCACTATCTAAGAGTCTATGTAAATACGTGAGAAGTATTCTGCCTAGTCACAGAGGCAATGACATCTATAGAATTGACACCCTCCCGCCATTGTTCTGAAATTTACTTTCTGTACAAGTGACTATTTTTAAACCTACACATAATGTCTAATTTAAACTCTGTATTAATGTAATTTGGTGATGTGCAAATCACAATGAAGAATGAAGAAGTTACCTTCGAGGAACATTATGGGGATAAGGGATGACTATAAGCTGGGAGTTTGGTATGATAGCTGTCCATTCTTGTTTTCTTATGGACTGAAAGAAAAACAGGCTATGTCAATTCCTAACAAACCAACATACTTAAAAGCAAAGAAATTCTCTGTTGAAATATACAAAAGGAGAAACAATGAAACACTCGCTTTTTTATTTTAAGTGATTATTCCCTTATGTTTGTATAAATCTTTCATTCTGAAAAAACAAAATAATTATTGCTGATAAGAAACACAGCACATGCTTAAAAAGTACAAAGCAACAACATAATAGGGAAAGAAGAAAAGAACCAATTCTACAAAGGAGGCAGGAAAAGCAATTACCCAAATCGGAATTTGGCCAGTACGCTAATTTGAATACCTCACTTTTTAAAGTAGTGCCATCAGATCTTTAAAGACTGAAAATGGTCAGGACCCTACTTTTATGTTTCACCTGAAGATTAGATAATCACGATAATCTCCACCTCACATCATACTGATCATGGTTTTGTCACTGAGGCAGAAAGGATCATGTGAGTTTACAGGCGGGCCAGACCAACCACAGGAAAGTCTTACAGCTGAGACCAGAATAATTGGACCATCAGATCTAATACACATTTACCATATAAACAAGCACCATATACCTGTGCTAACATTTATAGACAACTTCAGTCATCCTTTGGTCTTAGTGTTAGCTTCAGAGCTTATACACCCCCCCAAAAAACCAAGCATACAAGTTTCTTTTTGGCAAACTATTCTGTATTCAAACTTACTACTTTGATATTCTTGCTTCTGGGAAAAAAAAAAAGGCATCCCTAGCAGTATTTCCATCCAAACTCTATTAGGAAAGGTAACACCATAAATATTAGCTTGATTATCTTAAATCTCAACTAACCTTTTCTCCTAATGGACGAGGAATGCCAACGTACAAATGGTCAAGGAAATTAGCACTACGTCCCAAACCTAGCACGTTGTATGGCAACTGGAGAGCAAAATGTGCTGACTGGCTAAGCTGTCCAGCTGAAATAGAATTAGAAAAGAAGCCCAAGTAAGTATTTAAGAAAAAAAACCACTCCACCAACCCCAACCCCCCAACTTTCTACATAAATATACATTTCAGAGTCAGTAATAAAAATGTTGAAAAATTTGTGACCAACCACATGATTGTTTAATTCTTGAAGGCTCAATCCCACATTTCCAAACTACTTGTGGGCACTCACTTAGAGAACAGCTTAAATGCTTTACATTTCCAAGTAAAATGATTCTTTTGAGCACCATTTCTATGTTGAACTGAATCTCTAGTATTTGTTACAGGCTGAGAAGAAATCAGCTATCCACATTTATTTTCCTACGAGTAGTACTAAGTCTATTGCTCCACTGATTTATAAGCTCAGACTCAACGTGTGAAGGTTCACTTTAATTCTTACCAGTGTTAATCAGTACCTACTGTTTTTTCTTGTGTCACAAAATTTGCTAAGTAAATTCTTACGAACAAATTCTCAAATAATAAATCGATTCAATGAAAACTGGTTTACAGTGGTTGCAAGTTAGGTCCTAGTGAGACCATGTAATTATAAATAATTAAAGGAGAGATGTAGGGGAAAAATATCATTCTTTGCTTCCTGAAAAGGCAGTAGGGAAACAAACAAGCGTTGCAGCTATCAACAGGTTCACTAACATCCCATTTTCAAAGTATTTAATTATCCCATTTAAATAAAAATCTCGTAATCTTTTAATTTCTTGCAAACTGATTCAGACCCTACGTAGATTCTTTGTTCATTCTCTAGAAGGCCTCTTAGTGATCTGGTTACACAGCAGGAATGGTATCAGCACCTCACAGGCACCACAGTGAATTCAGCCCTTCACCAGATTAACAGAAATGAGTTCAAGGGATACTTGACAACCTCAGGTAGGTTTATGTCATCAATAGAAACAGTTTTTCACAAAGATACGATGTATTTTTTAAGTGGCAGATTTCTCTCTGCTTTGACATCTGATAGATTATGCCTGAAATTTATTACAATAAGTGACAAAACATAACAGAATGTGAATTAAAGAACATGAATTCACATTTTGTAATGCGTTTACAGCCAACTCTTTTCTACCTCTCCACACTTTCTTCCAAGGCTCAATTCCAAAAGTTAGTCTTTTGCTTCAGACAACTTTGCCATCCTAGTTGTACTGCAACTTGCACAGCTGCAGTAAACAGAAGTGGGGAAAAACTGCCAAACTACTATGACTACAACTTCTTTGGCAAAGCCAAACATCCTTTGAAGAAAAAAAACAGAAACAAACTCCCATTTTTGGCTGCTGGAGATAGCCCGATAAGTGCAAGCATGCATTTGCCACTGTTGAACAGCAGTGATCCCTATGGGAAGTCTCTGGAAAGTGACTGTACTAGAGTATTATAAAAGCTCTTACACCAAGGGACTACCAAGATGAGACACCTACTTTCAGAAGCATTCAGCTTTTGTATCCTCTTATGGGGGACAAACTACTTTGTATATTGGATCGTGGTAATTTTGAACCCCTATTCAATACAATAGTTACTTCACAGTTCTATTGTTCTGAACCTCCACACCCTCCACCAGCTTTTTAGGAGGAAGCTTGCCATATGCTATCAGGCATGTTTTGAAATAGGCCTTTTTAATCATGAGGTAAATATTCTGTATTATTGTAGTTTTATTTAAAAATATAAACATCAACTAAATACACTTAGATGAAATCTGAAAAATTAGCTTGATGCAATTACAATTTTATTAAGCTAAAATGCTATTAGCAAAAAAACCCCCAATAACAGTTTTCCTAAAAATTAGGCATATTTTAGATATAATTTTCTCTATGCAGAGCCATGTAATGAGCAAACAGACGTGGAAATATTTACATAGGGTTTGTACTTTCAGTCCTCTGTTGTGAGGGCAAGGTGGACTGTGTACATTGTTAGGTGAATTCCTAGATTACGGAATCTGTGGCAGACAGCATTAGCCGAGAAGCTTTTCTCTAAGAATGGGGATTTTTCCAGTAAGTTGAGATAACAGTACAGGCCTTGAGTCTGTCCCTGCTTTGTCACTGACTTCCCTTACATAATCTTGGCTAAATTGCTCAATCTCTAGGTCTCAATTTCCAAATAAAAAATTTGAGTAATTCTCAAATTAGAGTACGCTCATAATATCTCGAAGCACTGGTTACCAATATAAAAGTAGAAAGGAACAAAGGTAGTTTTATTAAATTTAGCTTAGGTAGTTTTATTAAATTTAGCTTAGGTATACAAACAAACAAGGTATGTATTACCTGATAATGCTATAACATAATAAAGAATTTTCTTTAAAAATTTGCTTCATTAATGCCGAATTCTGAAGGAGTTTTCCCCAAAAAACAAGGTGCTGCTGTAATATTTAACATTGAAAAGCTTTTAGAATGATTTTTGAGTGAAATATTTAGGATTATGAGGAGACTGCAGCTGACATCTTCCTTTTTTCTTTCATCATACAAATGAGATGAATGTCAACTAAATTAAAGGAAATAAAAGAAAATGTCATACACTCTGTGTAGTCAGCCTTAAAGAGGTTAGAGAGTCAGATACTGCAGCTAGAATTCTTAAAAGCATTGAATAATTTCATGGCTACTAACACTGGCTCTTATGCCTACTAAGATAAGGATAATGAAATGCTTCAGGATGTAAATAGATCATTTGCAAAGGTCAGAAAGGAATGTTTTCTTCTACATAGCAGGCAGAAAATGTGCACGTACCTTTTCTTTATTTGCCTTTTAAATTGGGAGATATTAGCTAAGCAGGACTTGGGATGATAGCATATGGAAGGTTCTAGTTTACTTTAAAGCCAACTACAAATATGAGACCTCTGAGACTATTTCTTGCTTTACTCCACCTATATCTATCATAAATTCTGTAACAGTTTGATGGTTACTCAAATGTTCCACTCAGAATTGCAAACAAGTAATTAAGAATGACAAGTGTTCAGCTGAGAAACATAAAAACCTTGAACAAAGATTAAAAATAAAAAGAGAAATTACGGAGAGCACTGTTAACAGTTTATTGTAATTTCTGAAGTTCTCAATCACTGGTAATTAATTTACTTATGAAAGTAAATTAAGACAGAGTTTTCAGTGGTTTCAGCCTGTCAGAGACCAAATTTTTAAGAAATAGCCAATGATGTTGGGCAGCCAAACCTTACAAAATTTGCAGAGTTTGATATTCAGAAATCATTCTGAATATCTCTGAATCAATCTCCTTATTTTTGAAGTCTGGCATATAAAATTTGAAGCAATACATATCATTAACCTTTTGAAAGTCTTGTCTGAAAAACACAATGATGTGTTGTCTATGCCACATACAGTACTTGTTCTGAATTAAGGCATTTCCCTTCCATTTCCATTATACTGAAGTAAACTTGCTTAAAGCCTAAAAGTAGCCCACTATGCCCTGGGTTAAATTGCAATGTCCTCAACAGCTTATTTCAGGGTGACTAGACTTAAGAGCATAAGTGCTTAAATGAAGCCAATTTAACTTTATGAAGGGAAGGTGACTGCATTTACATGTAGAAGCAGTCCTTCCTATTGTTTCTTTAAACAGAACTGATAATGTGTGGTACTGGATTTAGGAACAGACTAGTTGAACTTACATAGACAGATTCACAAAACTGATATTGTTCAGCCAGTTTCAATAAGCTTATTTTGTGGAATAATAGAGCAGGACATACAAGATCACTACACAGAGCTGAAAGACTAATGGAAACTCAGATTTCAAACCTGCAGTCTCCTGAAGTGCCACTCTTTTAGTTTTTTTATTATGCTTTTCTTGACAAAATATCATTTGCTTTGACGTAGTCCATTAGAGCCATTCAGACTAATTCACAATTCAGTAATAATATTTAGGCTTTCTAAAGTCCCCCAAATTCAATATATTAGAGGACTGAATAGCTAGATGTGTGTTCATAAATAAAAATGTTATGTCATTATTTCTTCCAGTTGCTCTATTTTCCTCTAATTTGCAAAATGTGCATTTATCACAAGCTTTAATACATTCACCAAAATAGTAACTGAAGATATTTGTGAAGTGTGAATCAACTTGTCAAACAAACCCCAAAAATCTAACAGAGTTAGAAAATATAACAAGGAGTTGCTTTGGTTTAGACATACATTCTTTGTACCGGTTGACAATGTAGGTAGCTTTTCTGGTAAAAAAACCCAAACGAACAGTTCATTGTGTAAAACATAGTATCCAAGCTGTAGCCTATAGTCTCAGACTTGCATCTAAATTCTTCTGTACCATCACCTATCTTAATACTGAGGTCAACACATGATTGACTGCTTGTTTATAGATTAGATACACATGTGCATCCTAGAAAAACTGAAAGTTATTCCAAAAAACTACACACAGAAGTTGCACGAATTGCTGCATAGCTGTGAACAATGTGCATAGAACAGCTGGAATAAGACAAAGCCAATTCAAGAGTTAGGTAAAATTTCACAGTGAATGTGCATCACTTAAGCTGCATCACTGAAACACTACAGTGGTATTTACAGCGATTATCAGTATTGTGCTACATTGCATACCAAAGTGTTTCCCCATCTTTTGAAGCTGGCAGCTCCTTATTTTATTTGAAAATATGCCAGAACCACTTACTGCAAAGGAATGGGAAAAATATAACTGATAATAATGAAATACTTGTGCAATATGCATAATAATACAAAGCAGCTTTCAGAAAAAAAAATAAACAAACAAAAAGAAACCCCAACAAGTTCAAACCTAAAAGCTTTTTAGAAACTTTGAGAATTTTATTTCCTTGGCTGTAGTTGAAAGCTTTACTTCAGTTCCCTTATTACTGCCTTTGGAGTTGTAGGTCACTGGTTGTAAAAAAAAAAAAAAATTACCCCCCCCCTATATATACAGTGGAGAAAGAGCTCTTTTTTGGCTTAAAATTATGCAATGGCAACTTCAGCTGAGGATGTCTCTCTCTTCTGACTTAGCTATTGGCTTCTTTTCATTAGTTCACACAATAGGAAATTCTGGATTAATGCAGTACACAATTTCATCTCTCAGCTTTTTCTGCAATATCTTTGGAGTTCCAGAAATAACTGTGGGAAGTGGGCTGAAAGTGCACACTTGTAGCTTTGATACCTATTACTTGCAGTGCTGCTCACACTAGCGATACTTCTTCCGAAAGCCCAAACTCCAAATCTGATGCATTTATATGAGAATATGCACTTTCATTAAGAATAACTTTACACCATAAAATTATAGAAGTAAAACTAGAAACTCTTAAAAAAACCCAGACAATAAAACAAACATATTGCTCATATTCCAAACCTTTGCACAGGGGAAAGTTGTCTAATTTGTAATGCCTAAATATTTGAAGTTTGGTAATATTGCATGCGACAAGTCCAAATAAGTTTTCTAAACAGAGTTGTATAGAAAAACATACTAGCAGGGTATCCCCACCTACAGCAACCAGAAAATATCTCTTAACAGAATCCAGCTATTCCATTATTAAATGTTTCCAGCTTGTTCCATGAATACACTCCTCTTTCTATATAGAGTGGAATTCCACATAACGAATCCTGCGATGTCAAATGACCATTGAAATTAAGCTTATTTTGCTTTCGTCTGTTACATATTGCACTGTTTATGTTTAAATTCATTACTGTAATAGCTGCTAGACATTTGTGTTCTCCTCACAATTCAATTTAGTTAAACAGCATGAGAACTCAATGCAACAACAGGAAAGAGTAAGCAGATTTCAAAAAAACCCAGAAGGGCATGACTTAACAGCATGTGAAAGGTCATTCTGCCATGGAAGGTTTAAAAACAAAACCAAGCAAAACCAGCAAAATGAGAATTGCAGAGGCTATCAGTCCATACAGCTTTAGTTATACAGATGCTTAAACAAATTATGACCTGATAATCTATTAATATGATAATATTATGCCTTTGTATGGACATTGATCTTTGCATAAACCTTAAACATTTATTGCTCTGTTGTTCCTGGCCCATAGAATTAATATTTTTGGTAGACACAAACTGCAACTATGAGATGCTGATGGCTAAAGGCAGCCTGATGTTCATAGTATGAAGTCTCTACAGGACTACCCAGTCATTTGACTTGTTGTTTGGTCAAGGACTGAACACTGCAATAACAAAATTAAAATTCCTGTCTTGTGGTGGTGCTACAATATGAAACCATCCTTCTGCAGTTTGTGAAAACATTTCAGTAAATTAACCACTGCTCCATATTAAATTTAAAGTATCTGATCTTATTTATGTTGTTCTGGGTACACAAGAACATTAGTTTTAAGAAAATTAGTTTGTGTTACTGGTAATAAAATAAATGAAACCAAACATATCAAGTAGGTAGCCTTCTCAAGAAAACACAAAGGATCATTATCGGGACCCGCTTCAGCTTGCAAAAATGACATGCCTGTGTTTTAGCCAAGGTCAGAACTGTCAATAAATAGAGCTGTATAGATGTAATCTGCAGTAATCTAACTAGCATCAGTCATTAAGCAAAATTCTACTAAAAACCAAAGAGATTTAGTAGGGTTACTATTTCATTATCAACAATGATTTTTTTTTTAGGATGCTGAAAGTTTAAAAACAAACAACAACAAAACAACAAAATGAACAACCCACAACCAACCACACAACGAAAAACCCCAAAGCCCAACAACTTGCATTTGGTTAGTTTTACTAAATTCATCTCATGTATCACTCCCCACACCCAAAACAGTTTCCATTTACTCTGTGCTCAACTTTAGGAATTATGCTCTACTTTATTCTATGCATTGTTATTTACAGGATTCAGCTGAAAACCACCATGCCAGAATGACGTTAGAAATTTCTTAGAAGCCAAAAAAAGCCTGGAAATGCAGATGAAGAGCTGAAAATCTGGGCTGACACTCATACTTAACTGTGGGGTCTCCTTAAAAATAACAACTCCAGAAGAAATGTGCAGTGGAAAAGGCAGATCACAGGAAATGGATCAGAAAACATTACTTAAATTTGAGTTTGTGAACTTCTCCCAGATTTACACCTGGACCTGATCTGTTCTCAAGCATAAAATTCCTTAAATATTTGAAGAAGCTGTTGCAATTGAATTTCCTCTCAAAGAGAGAAGGTCTGTGGAGATATTAACCACAGATGTAAGACCCAGTACTTCTCAATTCTTATGCTCATTTTGGCAATTGCTATTCCTTGTAGCTAATTTAATAGTATTTCTTGTTGTGAGATTACAAGTGAATTGAGCAATGTGGAAGTATAAAAGCACAGAATATGTGCTAATTATTATTCTGCTATCTTTTAACAACATACTGGAATGTTAATAGGAGACAGAATAATTCTAACGATGTTTAAAAAAACCCCCTCGTAATTATGCAAATTTCCTGTAGTTAAGGCTTGGCAGATCAAAGAACCTTAAAATGAATTAGATAAGGACAGCCATATGTGCCTTTTTATTTTACTCTTTGCATGAATATTGCATACATGAAAGATACCGTAATTCAGAACTAAAGACCTGCAGAATTAGGAAGATCAGAAGCAGAATGGTGGACATTTCGTTGAGTACCGTATGATTTACTTTAGCCCAGGGCTGGACAGATAACTTAAGGTGACTGGAAAGTTTGGTTTCAATGGTTCAGCCATCAACTCCTCCCCTGCTAAGACCAGTGGTAAAGACAACAAATAGCATCAACTGACTTGGAAAAAAAAACATTGATTGATGAGCATTGTTTCCATTAGAAAAAGAACTATGTCATTACTCATGTTACTTCTTAGGAAGGAGATGAATTATTTTAAAAATATGATTACAAACAGATTGTCTCATTATTGCTTTCATATAATTAAAAGCTTCAGATATGGATTGTTCCCTGATATTATATAAGGAATATAAATAAGTTGGTGAAAATTAGTTTTAAAATAGTATATCAATGCCCTACTTTTAAAAGCTTAATCTGGAAAAGATGTTTTGTAAGTTTATATATAGCCCAAAACCGCCATGTGGGTTTGGTATTGCCCACCAGTGCACATATATAAAAGTGTTGCTTGAGGTATTTCTTGATAGTCAAATAGAATAGAGTCTGATGTAACAGACTGTTTTTCAAGATAATAACCTGTAGGCCAGTACCTCCAGTTAGAAGAACATTTACTGAATTTTACGAGTAGGACTTGTAAAAGAAGAAAGTTTAGCTACAAACTTAATATAATAGCTTCAGAAAATGTGACTTGGAAAAGTTCTTGCAGGAATTATACAGACTCAAGAAATGTATTAACATATTACAGTTGAGAAACTGATCAGAGACAGTATTATAAAATTCCCTGTAACAACACTGCTAGGGCCACAAATGCACTTGGAATTCATTACTGTTATTTCATAATGCCAAAACAGAAAAGGAAATTCATCATGACTGGACTCCGTTATGTTTTTATTATTGTAAATATGGTAGCAGTGGAGATGAATGGTACTACAGCAGTATTAAATCACATTTGATAGCTCTTTCTTAGAGTAAATTGTAAAAACATTACATTTCTAAAAGCACCACCCCATGCCCCCAAAAAAACCCCAAACGACCACACTCACCAAACGCTAAAGATAATGTTCAAGAAACATGGATTTGGTTTTGTTCTTGGAAGAGAGAACCAGGAAAAAAAAATTAAGTGATACATGAAATAGGTCCAAATTTTAAGCTGGCTTTATTCTCCACAGATTTAAGGAATTTGTTAGCTATGTGCATTCTTCTGTGACACACAGGTCTATAGTTCTAGGTCTACAGCACATCTTTATTTTGCCACTGGATTGTTTTGTAAGCTTGCTTAAGTAGCAAGTGCCAAAGGGTCAAACATAAACACAACAAACCCATCTAATTTTGTATTTCCTGAAAGTAGGGTTTAGAATCAGTTTATACTACTGTGAATTAACCTTTTAATAGATATTCTGCACTTGAGATCCCACAAATCCATTTTGTCTTCTGATTAAAATTATGTCAATTTATAAAAATAAAATTTATTTTAAAAAGCAGCATGTAATATTTCATCCACATATGCCAAGTTTCAGTTCTTTACAGTTACTATTTATGATATCCCAAATATAAAATATTTTCAAGACTCTAATAACACAGATACTACCAGCTGTTAGACATGATTAAGTGTATTGTATGAGTTCACTTAAAATACCAGATTTCTAAGTCTGAGATTGTGTTAATAAGTAGCAAGAGTTAAAAACTTCTCTGACTACATGAATGATGAATCTGAGTATAATTAGATCTAAGCAAAGGTTATGCTGTAGTTTTTTTGATTTATAGCATTTTCCTAAAGAAGAAAGAAAGGGTCAGTTTGATGGTTTTACTAATGTGTTTCTTTTCTTACGCAAAAAATGTCTTGTTACTTAGGCAAACAGTTATTTATCAGTACTCTTGATTCTCTGATAAGATTAAGTATCTATTCCTAAGTCACATGGCCAAAGGAACTATGAAGCTGCGTTTTCATTAAGTTAGTTTATATTCACACGAGCGCACCAAATATAGGCAGGCCTGCGTCAAGTCCCAGTGAGCCTGAAGGAATAAATACATTACACTATAAACCCACCAATTTCTTAATTTAGATGCATGTTCGCCCAATGAATGCATTCAACTAACTATTAGTGGCAGGCTGGAAAGAAATTTTGTAATATAGAAATTATAGTAATTTCCAGTAAGTCTGACAGCAGCTCTCAAGCTCTATCACTAGGTCCATATTCCAAGAAGGTAGCCCCCAAGAATACAGAGGGGCAGTGATCGACTGCAAATACTTTAGTTAACAGCAAAAGAAGAGATTAGTGAACTCCAATCTTTATTACACACACTTGTGAAAGTAAAAGAGTTTTTATTCTTTACTAAGATATGAGAAAGCATTCCAAACTGTTTATACTTTTGTTGTTTTGAAAGACAAGTACTCATATGCCTTGTAAAAAAGAGGAATAGGTACAAAATAATTGCTTGTATTTAACAGTATAGGTCTTACTGGTATCCTATCAGAAACTCAACTCTAAAGCCAATACGCAACATGGAAGCAAAATGAGAAGAAAACCCAAGATACTCGGTTATCAAGAAGAACAGAGTAGAAAAGGCACTCCAATGTGGATTAAAGTAACATGGAGAAAACAGTACGAATCTCTAGAAACCTGTCCTGAGGCAAAATGCTTTCAAAAATGGGATAGAAACTATGAAACTAAGGATGTCTGTATTCGTATGAATAGGAATTCCTTCCTGTATGGAACCTGCAAGATCTTTTAGCCTTATCTTCAATGTCGCCATAAACCCTTCATAGTACACGAAGCGTTTTTCTGCAATGCTCCCTTGTTACTGCTGGATAAGAACATTTCAGGCTATGGCTAATTCCACCCGCAAGCATGCTGACCATATGGCCAGCCTGAGGACAAAACCAGACCAAGTAACTGTTGATCTCTAAGTGAAATCTTTTTTTCATGTGGAATTTTGTCTTCCTCTGAACTGCTGATTTTTACAGAACTAGTGGAGTTTTGAGGCATGTATACTCCAGTTAAAATTGGCTTAAGCTAGCTAGTGGATTCAAAAGTTATTAGTGACCACAAATAATCTTCTTTCTCTTTATTTTCTTCTAGGGTGGAATTAACAGTCCTGAGCACAGTAGTCAAGGTGAGATCATTATCATTGATTTAGGACCTTAACACGTCAGCATTTTTTCCCCTGAATTATTGCTATTATTTAAATTAATGTCATACAGAATACAGTTTTCTCAGTGAACTACAGGGAACTTTTTTTAAAATTTGAGTTTAATTTGAAAAAAGACTTGAGTGACAGATGCAGATGACTGCCATCATTGGAAAGGAATTAGAATGGTGCAATTTACAGACGTGCATTCTCGGATCATTTTTGGCTTGCAAGTTCGAGATTTTTGCCTAAGCAAGAAGTGAGTCCATTATGAGATGTGGTCATAAGAAACACTTAGTTAGACTAATAGGCCAGTTAATACAGTCACCTGTGTCTTCTAGGAGTCACTAGTACATAGCTAGGAAGGCAGCATAAACCTCAGGATATTCTTCTAATATTAGGCACTGCTTGGACCACGGTCTAATGGATTATTCTTTGTCTGCTTTGGTTTTGGACTTAAGGAAACTGTAGCATCTGCAGCGTTTCATGCAATCACACACAATTGTGTGAAGCACTGCTTCTGTCCATTTATTTTGACCCTGCTACCTAATGATTCTTTGATACCTTTTAGTTCTTGTAATACATGAAAGGATGCAGCCATTCCCTCTCTATCTTCCTCATGCTACTTGTGACTTACAGATGCCTGTTAGCCTGCTAGATGTAGTGAACAACTCCAGAAAAATACATCCTGTGTTTACTGAATACTATGTTGATCCCTTTTCATGTGCCTACAAGATGTTATTTAGGTATTTCAAGGCCACTGTTGTTTCTTAATACATAATTGCTAAGGAACTAGTAGAAAAAGTAAATCATTAGCAGCTTATGCTATTTCACAAACTGTTGATATTGTATCCGACAATTCTTCAGACTGGGCAAGATATAGCCAACTGTTCAAACCCAATTTGCATGGGGCAGAAGAAAGGAAAAAAGAATGCAGTTGCAATGTTTTGAATAAATACGCAATCTGTAAAGAAAGAAGGGAAAGTTAGGGGGGTTTGGCCTTGTAAACTGAAGACACTATTCAAAACCAGTCCCATTTCACTCTGTAGACTTCTTTCCAACTCTTTAGTTTGCTGAGAAGTATATACAGACAGACCATGCCATGTGTATTCTCATTATACGGTTATCTTACCTGACCCATTTTTCAGGTATCCATTTGCATCTACAGTAGTGTACATGATGTAAGGACCAGGCTGATTAACACCAAAAGGCTACAAGGAGGGGAAAAAAAACAGACAAAATTTCAGGAACAAAGCTACAATAATAAAACAGTAAATCCAAGAAAAATGTTTCTAGGTTAATGATTTCCTATTGATATGGATAATTTTGAAATCTTCCAACTGTTTTGGTCATAGCATTATGTGGAAATTAATTTTCAGAGTAAGGCTAATCAGTTGTCAAAGTAACATTTAGTTTCTGATGAAGAAAGCAACACTAGTCAGTCCTCTGGCAAAAGGTTTAATGCTTCCTTGGAAGTTGCAAGTAAAATTAAAAAAAATCTCTAAAAATTCAAAGAAATAAATGCATTTCTTGAAAAAGCAGAACTCACTTGATATTGTCTGAAAGAATGCACTATCTTGATGGCTTTTCTGAACTGAAAAATACTACACAAATTCAAAATTTTGTTATCATTATTTAGCAGTATTTTATTTAATTCATGAAAGTATTTGAATAGTTACTTGTTGAGTACCAATATCTATTTTAAGCAAATTCTCTTGAGGAAGAAAATGTACTTAAAGTACAGTTATAGGGGAAAAAAGTAAATAAATACATAAATAAATAAAAAGGGAGTTGTGGATTAATGAGAGATGAACCATAACAAATTCACTAAAGAAAGAAGGCGGGGGAACAATTATCTGCTATGGTGGGGAAGGGAGAGGAGGGGGGACAACTGTAAGAATATATTTTAAAGAAAGTTTTTGTGTGGGTTTTTTTTTTAAATGCTGAATTCAAGCTGCTATTAGGGTATCAAATCTAGTAAAGATCTTTCAAATGAGTTATAGAAAGAACACTACAAGAAGAGACGATGACACATTTCACACCATGCCTCAAAAAATAGTAAGATCTAAACCGTAAGAATAAGTGATAATGATGAGAAATGAGATCAAAGCCTGAAAAATAATTCATTAGAATGAAGAGTAATGAGACCACAAAGGTGATGTTAATGCAGATCTATGAAAGAGGAGTAAATAAGGTGAAAAACTGATTTTATTCTTTTTTTTGTGCTGTATTCTGGCATAATGTACTTTTTGTTACTTTCTGACAGAGGACTTCTTTTAAAGTGGAAGCAATAGTATTTCAATGATCTTGATAATGAAATGTTCACCAACATTTGTTGTGAAGATATGCTCTTTAAACCCTCTCTTTAGTTTTGTAATTAAGCTAATAATACCAAACCCCTTTATTATTTTATACCAGAAATTAAACCCTATGTTTTAAAAATGGTTTGAAGAAAAAGTTGGTCCCATTTGAAGCAGTTTTTATATTTTCAAATCAAAATTAAATTTCATATTTTTGCAGAGCTAAAGCGCTAATGCTAGCTTTGAATCCTCTAAGTTCCTATGTCAGGCCAACTTTCACTGTGAACATTGCTAAACAATTTGCTAATTGAAAGTTTGGTGAGCAAGTTGCAGGGTCTCTGGAGATGATTAAAATAATTAAAATAGAAATCAGCACACATATATGTGACTATCTGCAGAATCATCAGAACCAAGTATATTTCCTTCCCTTATATCCTTTATTGTACCCATTTACTGTATTTTAGTGCAGAAGAGGCTTTATGGCTGAATCTGTCCCATAATCAGCTTTGCCTGGCCTTTCTGACTGCCTAGAACAAGACCTGGCGCACTACAGAGTTTGGGCATCCAGCTGTAATACACAAGTTTTTCTCATGTCTGGTATATCCCAACCCCCATGATGCTGGGTAACAAAGCTCACTGCAGCATCAGGCTATTGATTTCATCTCTGAGCAGGCAGCTGGTGAAAGGTATGGCTCTCAAATGTGCAGAACTTGGCCAGTCATGATTTGGATTACACATTCTTCCAGTCAATAACTGGCTTAATATGTGGAGAGCTTTTGGTATAATTATATCTCAGCTTATTTGAGGCTAAATAGTAATGCAAAGTTATACTTACTGTTATTTTCCGAGGACAGTCATTAGAACAGAGGCCACTGAGAACTGCAAAAACAAAAAGTGAGCTTGTAGTATTTATGATAACTAGCCATCTTACAAGCTCTACCTCTGAAATCTGTTAAAGTATAGTAATAGTGTCAGGTAGCCATTAAAACAAATAAAGAAATGTCTTCTACATGACTTATGTTAATGTATATTCATTATTCCTCATTTCTAACCATTTAAAAATAGTGGCAGAGATTCAGCTTTACTGTTTTAACTGGTAAAAAGGTAAGTAAAGGCAGACAGTGGAAGTTGATATTTGGACCAGATTTGAGGGCAGGTCATCCTAATCACCAGGCTTTTTTTTAGAACATTTTCTATCTACTTTAAGGCTCCATGGAGTTTCAGGTAAAAAATGTCTAGGGACAGGGAAATACTAAAAAGTGCACATAAGATATTCATAGTGTAATAGTCTGATTAGAAATCATTCCTTACTGCAGTCAGGAATGGCACTGTTCTAGTGAAGGAACATTTCTAATATTTTGTGTGCAGATCTTAACAACTGTAATGATTCCTAAGTTATCATTCTTTTCTTGTGATTGAAAGATGTTGATGTTTCCAGATATAGAAAAATCTATTATTTTTATACAGTCCAAAAAAATATCTGGACACATAAGATGAAGGTGTGGCAAAGCAGAATTTGAAGACCACGTGTATCTACAAATAGACTTTTTAAGCTATGAGTTTATTTTATATATTATACATAGGTGCATATGCAAGTGGAACCAACTCTTCCCATTTCGGTGCAAAACAGCACACTGCAATTTGCTGTTCAGTTTCACTACTGGAACAAATAATCTGACCAAGTACATTTGACACCGGTTATAATGAGCAAAACTGTTCTCATTGTCCATATGCCACATAAGTGAACACAACGCATTTATTGATACACTAACTTGCACAAAGCATGTCTTGTTAGAAATACTCTCCCCTGTATCACAGTAAAGATATTTTTAGATAACTCATTAATTCCCATTTCCTGGGGTTTCCATGCAAAAATATTCACACCGTAAAAGGGTGCTAAAAAAGATTTACACAGAGTGAACCAAAAAGCATGTTGCAAATTACTCCTTTCCCCATTAAAATATCACACAATTATAATTCTAATATGGCTTTGTGAAGTGTAAGACTTTTTTAGAGCATTTTCTGCATACTTGTGTGAATTACACTACCTATATACAGTATTATTTAAAAGAAGGCTTCCATCAACATGACAAATCATTATAGGGTATTACGAAGAGAATTAAGTTCAGGCTAAGGACAAAGTAATAAGTGCATCAGCCCCAGCAGTAGCTGCAGTTCTGTTGATCTTATGGTGTGCAGAATGTGTGCTTTCAAAGGATTAGATGCATTTAAATAACATGAAGGCAAATACAATTTTTGAAGGTGAACCTCTAGTTGTTCCTGTTTAACTTTGTCCTCATAAGCTCATGTACAGCCTCACTTTTTACTCATTCTCAAAAAAAAAAAAATTAAGGAAGACAGACAAGCAATGAGCTCAAAGCTCAACACCTCTGCAGTCTGGAAGAACATGGTAGGGCATGCAATTTGAAAACCTAATTACTCTCAATTACAAATATCATAATCTAACTCTAGCCTTTCAAACCAAGGCTCTAAATTCACACACCCTTGCCACGTTCGTTGTCATTCTGTGCTTCCATGGTAAGATGTGTTTTGTGCCATGTGCTTCTAGACTGAAAACACCAAACTGACTCACACATGGAAACAAACTGACCCGCAGAATAGATCATGCAGCATAAGCAAAATACACACCATGCTGGTTCTCACCGAAAGGAAACCAGCCTATTTCACACTAGATTCTGCATACTTTCCAGATAATATAGAAAAGAACTCCAGTAAAGTAAGCTTGATATGACAGAGGTACAGCAAAAAAGACAGAAGTCCCTGCTGGAAAGAAAATATTGCAACCACTCAAGGCACAGACTAAAGTAAGTGCACTTGGTTATTGTTTCTTGCCTAGGTTTCTGAAAATAGGCAAGATAAAAAGGCAGTCACTGTGGACATAGCATGTTCCTTCAAGTCAATATTGCTGTACTTTCTTCTGGTTCCTTTCTGTCTTACTATGGCATATGTATTTTTATATGCAAGCATAATTATATTTTTCCTTAGATTAGTGATTTATGAGCTAATCTTCCTCCAAATTTTAAATAGCATCACATATTAAAAAAAAAAAAAATCTAAGTTGAATGATAGGTATGTGTAGATCTAATACTATTTTTGTATTGACAACATTATGTTACGTGAGGAGATAAGTGAAGGTGAAGGTTCACAGAAGGGGCCTCTTACGTTCAGCTAGTCCAACCCTTTCCCTCAGAAACAATTAAATACACTACATAATTTCTTAACCTAGTTGTGAGGAGTTGTTGGTAACTCTGCAGCTTCTCCAGGAATTTATGTTAGTACTTCACAAGCTGTCATTTAGGAAATTATTCTTAGTATTTAGTTTTTGTAGTTTGTTACTTTATGTTGTATCTTGCATGGACACACAGAATGCTATTCCCCCATTATTATGCATCATTATGGATTGAAGACATGGATCTTCTTTACATTTCTCTTTCACATTGAATAACGTGGTTCCATGTGGTCTTTCCCTGCAGATCATATTTTTAGACACTTGATAATTCTTATTTTTCCTTCAGAAGCCAGCTGAGAAATGAGTTTTTAAAGACCTAGTATCTCTTTTTAGAATTTTGCTGGGATACAGAAGGAAAGCTCCATGATGAAAGAGAAGATTTAGCCTGTCTCTAGTTAGCGAGTGAAATAAGACATGCATTCTTGTAAAAAAAACAACAAAAAGCAACAAAAAACCCCAACACACCCCCCCACCAAGAGATGATGAACACTTATTTAAAGGTCTTTATGGTCAAGACTGATATTAAAAACAACTAAAGTGTTGAAAATAGTGGGCAGAATTACTTTGAATTTTAATAAGTACACTTAAATAAAAAAACAAGAAAAAGAACCTTTGAAACAAAACAAAACCTACTTATCCAAGTTCAGATTCTGCAACAAGAGATTTCTGCAATCCCTAATATTTTCCACTCCGTATTTTTTCTTTTCTAGAATTATCATACACAGAGCATTACCATAATGTTAGCACATAGAGAGGCTCAAATATTCACATTCCTCTCAAGGTCCCATTTTGACTTGATTATACAGTGATAACTTACCAATAACTTTAACAAAATAGGCATCTGCTTCAAAGTTATTTTTTAGTGTATGGATAGCAAAGTCCTTGTTGGAGTAGCCTTTGCTTAGCACAATGATATCCAAGATTCCCTAGAGGAAAAAAAGTTTACATTAGAATGCTGATTTACTCTAGATAACATCTAAATTTAGCAAACTAATTCCCTTAGATACAAAAAGGGAAAAAAAATAGTGTGCAAAGTTTACAACTTCACTACTAATTTTAATACCTTTCAAATCTTATTGATCTATGGTTATTTAGGACAGAGTGCTCCATCCGGAGATAACCAGGACAATGCCTGTGGTGCATGGCTTCTGCCTTGCCACTGAAGAGGGCAGCTCAAACTGAGCACACGGAGGGTCAGCAGACTTTTAAGCAGCGATGGGCTGCTGCTGTCTGCTCACCTGCCAGGGAGCATCTCAAGAGTGAATTTCCCAGGCTGAAGGCACTGCCTGCCACGTGCTGTAAAGCCAACGTTTCTACAAAGCAGCCTGGCAATGGCGCACAGAGAGATACAGCAACACAGAAAGAGAGACGCTGTTTGATGATGTAGAGAGTTGAACTTACATCTTCGTATATGTCAAAGAAGGTTGCTACCACTGCATCCTTGATTTGATTTAGATCCGAGAGCTCCCAAAAAACTTTAAACATACGACGTACACTCTTGCAGCTTACGTTATTGCATGGGACATTTTCTAGTAAAAACGCTTGTTGATTGCTGTAAAACATACATATATATAAAAAACAACTTATTTGCTATAAACAGTGTAAATAATAGACATTACAAAAATATTGCAATTAAATAATTTAAGTCTGCTGAAGTTAAGTATAATAAAAACAAAGCTAGCAGCCACTGGATACTTTAAAAGCCATAAGCATTTATGTTAACTTTATGGACAGAATTATAACCATTATGTGATGCCTGACTTAAACCAATGAATACACTAAATAAATGGGTCCAAATCAGCAGGAATCATTTCCTTAACCATCCACTCAAAAGACTGAATATATTCTTACTTCATTCTGAAACAAGTACAAGCGCACTTATCTTTTCCTTAATCCCTCCATGGTCCTTCAGCTTAAACACCGCTTAAAAAGTGTCAGTGCTTTTTCGTTATTTTATGACAATCTCTTCCCACCCCAGCTTCACTAATAAATTTTCATACACATTTCATGATGAAACCAAATCTCTGTTGATATTTTTCCATTGTTTCAAAGCAAAATAGAAAACACAAACCCCAACCTACTAGTACAGAAGAAATAGGATAAGACAAACCAAATTAGACGTTTGCTAACATACAACAGACAGAAAGATAGGCTGTAACACTGAAACAAGAAACAAACAAACAAACCAGAGCACCAGGTCTAGTACAGCAAAATTTCCCTTCTAAAGAATTTATCTAATACATGCCCATCAGTCAGTGGGAGACACAAGTTCATACGTGCACGCTGGTGGCTAATAGTAATATATGCTGTCGCTGATACTGTAACATTGCCACTCTCACTGGCATGGTGAAAACCTTCAGACTTTACCAACTGGGAGTCTGATTCTTTGGCAGGTCTGTATCCTGGGAGCCCACTAGAATTCATCACTGCCTTGGCAATGGGAATTGGCAATGGGAATGAAGTTTCTTCCTCTCTGTCTGGGGGCAGAGCCAGGAGATGGAGCAGACAGTGTTCTCTAAAGCTAGCTAAGCATGTCAGAGCCCAGGGCAATAACCAAACCCACTTCTTCATTATGACCTTGAACATACTGCTCTTTCAGAGGGTGACAACAATGTGTTTTTCTGTATCTTAATGGCATCCAGTGCCTCCAGGATGCAGTCACACACATACAAGCACTCCTCCTTAAGCAAGTTTTTATTTTTCTTTGTTTCTATGGTATACTTCTCATAGGAATCATATCCCACAATATTCATATTTCTGCTCCATCCACTTTAGAAAGAGTTAGACAAGGGCAAAACATTTACCCTGAGAAAAAATATTTCTGACACTGAAGTAAATCAGTTTCCTTGCCTGTTGCCAAGTTAAGATTTTAGAACCTGCAATGGGAAAAATGTAGGATTTTATTTGCTGTAAGATGTGTCAAAAGTAAAATGGGATATTTACATACTTCCCTCAAAACCTCATAATCACGTTTCTTGAGCTTCTGTGAAAAATACACAAACTAGGCCTTTATTCGTCTGCCATATGCCTGCATTTGATTGAAGCCTAATATGAACAACCCACTTTTTACTATTTCACTTAGAAGCATAAGTATATTGAATTAATGTCCAGCCAAAATGAGATGAGGTGATCTGCAATATTTAAGACATTGTATTATCAGTATCTGAGAACTCATAATCATAACTTGAAATTGTTAAGTGCTCACATTCATTTCATGTATTACATAAGTATTGTATCAGATTAACCAGCTATAGTGTAAGGTGACAACTTGAGTTAAGCAAATTGTTTCAATTTCTCTTTTTCATCATCTTGATGTACACTTTTTTATTTAATTTGGAGGAAGTTTTAACAAGATGCTTTCTTTCAATTCACATTTTCTCTATTGCCAGATATAAATGCTTTAACTTGAGAATATCACTCAGGTGTCCTCTACACCATCTTGTTATTTCCTTTTTAAAAATTGGATAATATTTATAGTAAAGAACTAAGTTACAAACTCACATTTAACTCCAAAATGATTCAGTTTGATTCTTAACTTTCCTCACATTTCTGGACAAAATTTTGAATTATATATCCTACCAATAATATTTGAACAGCATTAGTCAACTAAAATACACTCTTGAAATATTAGTAGTTTTTGCTGAAAATATTCCCCCTTTTTTGATTGAAATTGAGTGAACATGACTTTCCTTTTCCTCATGTATTTTCCACCCATTATCTCTTGATAATATACAAGATAAGGATTTTATCATGAATATGTAGGAATTATCTACAACGCCTAGAAACAATTTCAAAATAACTACCCCTAAAAAGCAAACGAATACACTCACACAGCAACTTCTGAATTGAGCAAAAACCAAAAGTGCTCATTTGGTGGTGGGGGACAGTCTTCAGGTTTGCCCCAAAAAATACAGACCAAAAAATCCAAACAAAAAAAAAAGCGTTCTTCACATCTGTGTATAAAACAGCATTAGTGCTTTAAACTTTCGTCTATTTTTCAAGGAGAGCTCCATTCCAAGTTGTACTGAAGGCTGCACAGATTATAACTAGTTGTCTTTGTGCACCAGCTGAATTTTTTTTCATATGCACAGACAAGTGATGCCCACTTGACTCAGATAAAAAACAGCAGTGAACTAAAACATTAATAAAGAATTTTTAGATTTTGATTAACAATGAACACTAATGGAAACCAGAAACTATATATATGTGTGTGTGTAATATATATATATATATGTCTTAGCAATTGTTAGCTACATTATGTCTGTCTTGATCCTTCTCAGTCCCAGTCCACTCCTGGGGCTGTGCTGATACGGGGGTTCCCATGTGCTACATCTCAGCATGGGAGGAGGAAATCTTAGTGTGTGGGCCGTTCTGTTAAAAGGCTGCAGCAACAGGGACAGCTGCAGTGCCTTACTGTTTGCAGAGGGAAGAGAAATCAGCTGTTTGCTGCTGCCTCAGCTGTTTAATTCTTTCTTGGAAGAACTCCTGACTGGATTTGGCCTATGAGCTGCCAGTTGAATCCTTATGTTATTTAGGACTTTAATACACAAGCATCACTAGAATTAAAGTGTCTACCTCCATGTTTCATATCTGCTACATACTACAATTACCAACAGCAAGTTTATGACCTTTCTATTATTTTGAACCAAATTTTAAGATTAACACCATCAGAAAAAAAATCTCCCTGTACCAATGAAAATCATCATCACCTTTAAAATGACAAAACAATGTCCCTGAAAGCCTATGGGAAAACACAGGCACTACTACAATGGTAAAACCTTAAAATCAATGCTAAAGTGCTACACAAATGTGTAACAGTCAATAGCGAACAGTTCAGCTTAAATACTGAAAAGAGGCAGAACAAAAGAACTCTAGGACTAGCACATCACTCTTAACATGCTCCTTGCAGCACTTTTAATATTTAGGTATACACACCAACATATACACAGTGGCAGTTAAACTGTGTACTACCTGCATAACTTTATCCCAAACAGGTTATGAATGATGCTCAATAAAGTACACAGCTGTCTACAATTTGGAACCTTCTGACCAAAGTCATCTATGCAGCAAAACCAGATTTAATAATGTTGAATAAGTAAGGCTTAACACTAAAGAAAGACCGAAGACTTACCTCAGTTTTATTTTAACATATTTCTTTGCAATTAGAATTAAATATTTACTGCTTAATTTCATACATCTCCTTCTGTCACTTTTAGGCTAGTTCATTTACAGTTGTACAGGGGACATCTAAATGACTAATATCTTACTCCAGACAGTCAGAATAATTGGATTTGCCTCTATTTTTCAGATTTGTTCAATTATAGGGTGCTCATCAATTCTACATTTAAAAGAAGTCCTTTATCCAACCTTGCTTCTGACAAGTGACAACTAAGTGATTTAGGAAGAGGTAATTTGGTCAAATAAGAGTCCTTTCAAGTAGACCCATATAAAGGATTAACACACACATTAATTTAAAACTGAGCATGAATACACTTCTAGAAAGTTTGAGGTATTCATGCTCAAAGGTTTTCATTCACCTGTCCATAGCCAGTTCTGTGTTACCTCCAAGTTTCAGTCTTTACTGTTTTTTATCACCAATGTCAGGGAGAGAGAGATACTGTACTTCCAACTTGACCATTACTTTACCAGTGAAAAACATTCCCTTTGAATAAAAGCATCATTGAAAAAAATGCTTTCTTAGATTACATATTTGCAATGCAAGATGCCAATTATTAGCATCTAATTTGGCAACAAGTAGTTAAGCAAAATTTGTTTTATCTAGTTAGGTGGGAGAAAGACAGGTGTTTATAGACTCACATACAGTACTTATTTCAATGTTTCCAGAATCAATTTAAAACCAGCATGTGAAAAAATGAATACATTTAGATAAGATAGCAAGTAGAGATGAACCAATGAATAACTACTGATAAAATCCCTTTACGTATTATTATTCTATGTACATACACACATTCTAATACATTCACGACTAGAGGGAAGAAAAATTCATGTATGTATCTAGCCTGAAGAAAATTCTGTGCACTGGAATTCTAATGTGCAGGTTTTGACTCAAGTCAGAAGTTAAAAGAATTCATAATGGACCGATAAATATGTAAGAATCGACTGTGAATTTAGCATCTGCACCTGTTGGAATTTATTGAGTCTCTGGGTTCAAATCCCCGCTGCACTTGCCACCACAAGTGAGATTCCTTTTTTGTTGTTGTTGTCAATAAGGAATATCTCCATGCTGTCAGAATATTACACGCTTTTATTTAAAATCAAAAGGATATGGCAGGAAATGAAACAGTATGGTCTTACGGCAGTTCTGAAAATACTTAAAGCTATTAATCATTTTCCTGACTTACTCACCTGGAAGGACAGTAAACCAAAGTTATGAATAACTATCACCTCTTTATTTCAGTGTTTTGTAGGTATTTTTAAGGACTTGATCTGAAAGTGCTTTCCAGAATTACGATGAAAGCATATAATTGATTTTAATTGCATTTTTCCATTATCATGTATCAGTATATTTTCAGATGAGTAAAATGGTTTCTGCCTCCCTTAATTTCTTTAAGTTACAGATAGCAACTAGAGGCTAGGCTTCCTAGACTATAGCACAGATTGAGGTCAAGAGTTTACAGAAATGCTTTTATCATTTAATCACAGTAATCAATCACTGAAATTAGATCTGTAGATGTAGCATGAAAGGCTTCAGAGAAAGAAATAAACAGCTTGATCCAGAAGTGTTTAAAATCAATTAAATAAGGTTTTCATTTTATGTTGCTCTAATTTAAGAGGAGCTTTTAATTTAATTCCCACACTGTTTTAATTCTTTCCACTCTATGACCCAGTTACACATTTTAACAGAATGTATTTGCTTAAGCCTCTCAGAAACAATGAATTAATATTACTCTGAAAGTGACAGCAGGTCAAGGGAGGTGATCCTCCCCCTCTACTCAGCTCTAGTGAGACCCCACCTGGAGTACTGCGTCCAGCTCTGGGGGCCACAGTACAGGAGAGACATGGAGCTGTTGGAGCGAGTCCAGAGGAGGCCACGAAGCTGATCAGAGGGATGGAGCACCTCTCCTATGCGGACAGGCTGAGAGAGTTGGGGTTGTTCAGCCTGGAGAAAAGGTGGCTCCAGGGAGATCTAATTGCAGCTTACCAGTACCTGAAGGGGCCTACAGGAAAGATGGTGAGGGACTGTTTATCAGGGAGTGTAGTGACAGGACAAGGGGTAATGGGTTTAAGCTGAAGGAGGGTCGATTTAGATGAGATGTTAGAAAGAAATTGTTTACTGGGAGAGTGGTGAGGCACTGGAACAGGTTGCCCAGAGAGGTTGTGGAGGCCCCATCCCTGGAAGTGTTTAAGGCCAGGTTGGATGAGGCTTTGGGCAACGTGGTCTAGTGGAGGGTGTCCCTGCCCAGAGCAGGGGGGTTGGAACTAGATGATCTTTAAGGTCCCTTCCAACCCAAACCATTCTATGATTCTATGACATTTCACAGTGAGTGCAAAAAATGGGACTTTCATTCCCATCCCAGAGTCTGTTGCCATTACCTTTCTACAAATACTAGAAATATAGTGCTAACATGCAATGTATTTCTTAATTCTTAGTTTACTTACTCTTTTTGTGCCAGACTTCCTCAGCTCTCTGAACTTCCCTTTTAATAACCTGTCAAATCATCTGCCAGTATGTTCAGTCCTTATGCCTTACTGTGTCACTCAACTTTGAAGTCAAGTTTCAAAATAACTTTTAGACACACTCAAATGAATAAACAAACCATTTCAGAAGTAAGGAGAATAAAGATAAAAGTGTATCACAGTAATTCACTGCAATGAGACATAGGTAACTTCCTGGGCTTTTATAGGAGTAACTATTTATGAACTATTTACATAATTTACGTAATATTACATTGCCATAATTATACACCACCTAGAGGAGAGAGGCTCCTAAAAATATTAAAAGATAAAATAACTTCAAATAAGCTTCTGAACTCCATAAATCTTCATGAAGTTCTTCTGAAGTGTATTAGCCATCAGGATACACACTGGAGGACAGCCTACAGTACAGCTCAAAATACAAGATTTGTGGGATTTAAGTAAAAACAAAAAGAACAACTTAGTTTAGATGTCATGGTATTTCAATGGAAAAGGAAAGACTTCGGTTCTAGTCTGCTCTCTAGACTGTTTACATTAGTTTTTATTCAATGACTGCTGAACAGAAGATGCAAAATCCCAACTGAGCAAGGCTATGGAGTAAAAAACTTGATATTCAGGGCCCGAGCACTTCAACTATGCAAGTTCTGGGCAGTAACAGCATCACCTCCTTCTCTGCCATATCTGAATATAAACAGCTGCTGTGATAGTTATTTTAAGGCTTAGAGGTACAGAGACAGAGCTCAGCTGCTCACTGCCTTGTCTCTGAATCACATCACGTAGGCTGAATACAGGCACGTAACTCTTCAAACTAGGTCATTTTTAGGTATGTGTCAGCATTTGAAGAACTCCAACACAAAATGTCAGTGGGTGACTCCTGTTTAGACAGCCACTAGAGGATCTGAATTGACTTCTTTGACTTCAGCATCTAAATTCTGTCAATATACTGTTTTAAGCAAAGTGAGCTCCTCAGTTCTTTCCTTACTGAGTATTAATTCGAACTCTGAACCCGCACTCAAGCTCATCCAAGATATCGTACAGAGGAAGATAATAAATAGACCTGTAAGAGAGACTTACTGTGCCTTGTAATGTGCTAGTGCAAGTATTTGTCATAGATCCCAGTAAGGAAGACGTTGAGACTCCGTAAGGTATTGATTAAAATACCTCTTAGAAGCGATGCCATGAGGAAGAAAAAGGGGATAGCATAGATAATCTTACATCTCTTCAGATGCTGGAAAACCCAGGTTGTGCAGCATCAGACAGACCTCTAGTCAGGGCACGGCATGCTGCACATATCCTGTCTTTAGTGATGTTCACTGGCATTACGGTCTCTAGAGCTCTTTTAGGTTTTTCTTAGAAGTACGTCTATTCATCATTTCTACTGTCAAGCAAAAGGATGTTCACGTGAAAACATGCTGCTTCACTTCAAGGTAAAGACAAGGACATGCCAGTGGTATCATCATCAGGTGCCAAGTGAGAGCTGCCTACAGGCTTCTCCGTTACGATCAGCTGGCTAAGTTTATCCTGCAGCCAAGCAGTATGAGCAGAACAGCACAGGCACGCACCTACTCAGGTCAGCTGTTATGTGGATCACTACCTACTCAATGTACAACAGTCTCCCTGTAAGCATCACCACATGCCCTCTCCCACCTAACACCAGATGGTAGCTATACAAAGTATTGGGAAAGCAAGTAATAAAGAAAGAAAAGGAGAAGAAAGATTACACTGACAAATTCTGACAAATTTAATAGGAAAGGTTACAAGCTTTTTTTTTTTTTTTTAGAGCAGGGGGTTTATTTATTTCAGTTAAACTTGGACAATATAAAAATCACTGGTAACTTCAGTGTATCTAAAATTCCTGATTTTCAAAAGGGGAAAAACAGTACTGCATTTTTCAGCAGATTCACCAATTAGCGTTCACTCCATGTGACAGCACAGAACAGGCTCCCCAACTCTCAGCAGCCTGGTTTTACTAGCCAACAGTGAAAGCTCAAGTCAGGATTTTACAGAAAATTATTTGGGAAAGGAAAGGGAGAGATAATCAGTTCCTGTGATCCAGGAGGAATGCCTAAAATGCTACTTCACTGCCCTGTGCAATTCCCCACCAAGAGTCACTGTCTGAGCTATGCAATTATGCATTCTGAATATACCATGTAAATGTATACTTTTAAAAAGGGAAACATTTAGCAGAGATCAAGTCTTGTTCACTTGATAAAATAAACGAGATTCACTAAAATTAGTAATTTGTGTTACTGAAAACTGAACATGCATTTGATAGTCTTTATTTCTGGGTTTACATATACTCTACCTTCCAGATGTATTCTTTAGTATAGCAAGAGCATCTGGGTAGCCATCCATATTGTAATCTCCAATATGAAGTGTAATTGGAAATGAAATTTCCATTGAAGATTTGTCATTTTGATACGGTACGAAGCCCCAGAGTGTGTCTTTATTTCTGAAGTCTTGCAAGACTGGAATCCACTGTAAAATAAACAAACAAACAAGACCAGCTAGGTAAGGAAACCCGTTTTATTTATTTAAACAACCTAATTCTGTTTAAAACAGCTGACATTTCTTCACTGCATCAGTAGCTTATCCATTTATAAATTTCCAAAGAGGAAATAAGGATTATTTCCTAAGACTGTCACCAAATGAAAAAATTAATTTGAAGTCTTTTCTATGCACTAAATTATTCCAGAACAGAAAAAAAACGGATAAGGTTGTAAGAATAAAGGACCTGTGTTTTGGAATGCGTCCAGTGTATGGTGATACTCAGTAACAGCCTCACTGAAATTCAAGCTTGCCTGGAATCTGTGCTAATCCTTAAGTGTAGGTAAGCCAAAACCATCAGGGCCTTGAGATCCTGAGTCCCTTTGCTCTCCTTGGAATTACAAGCAATAGGCGGCATTAAAGCTGGAGGAGGGATGCACCCTCATTAAATGTGTGGACAACACCAATTTGGGTGCTTCAGCACAGCATGGCCATTCAGAGAGGACCTAGAAAGACAAGAATGGGCAAACAGGGACCTCAAAACAATCAGCAAAGAAAGTCCTGCACAGAGGAGTAAACCCTGGAACAGTACAGGCTGGAGACTGGCCAGCTGGGTAGCAGTTGTCCTAAAAAAAAGATGTGTTGGTCCTGGTGAACTGTAAGCTAAAGCCGAACACAGGAGCAATGACAGCGAACAGCATACTGCCCTGTAACTACTGCCTATGCTTCTGCTGATTGAGGCGAATGATTATTTCCCTTTATTCAGTACTTGTTAGTGAGCATCTGGATCCTGCATGCAGTTTCATGCCCCACGATTCAAGAAAGATTTGAGAATATTGAGTATATTTAGAGAAGGGTCACCAAGATGGTCAGGCATTGAATATTTACTCTAAAGACAGGCTGAGGGCACAGGGATTGTTCTGCCTGGGGAACAGAAGATTTAGGGGGGACCTCATAGCGGCCAAGGAGATAACTGAGAAGACAGAGCTAGGCTGTCTACTGAGATATATGGCAGAAGAACAAGGGACAATGGTCACAGACTGACACAAGGGAGGTTCCAACTAGAGATAAACAAAAAAATTCACTATGATGATGGTAATTAAACTAGGAAAGAGACCCACAGAAGTTGCAGAATCTTTGTCTTTGGGGTCTTCAAAAGTTTGACTGGACAAAGCTCTAAGCAACATGGTCTGAATTCAGTGTTGACCCTGCTTAAAGCAGGAGGCTGGATCTCCTAAGGTTCATTTCTGCTTGAATGATTCTATTATTCATGGATATTTAGAAGTTCAAGAGCTTCAATTCCCCTCCTATCTCCCCAGCAGCCCCAGATACTGAACTGTTTGATAAGAAATTAAGATTACAGTATCAAATTGAAAGTACAAAAGAAATGCAAAATATAATTTCTCCAGGACAAGAAATAGAATGTATCTGCCCTTACTCTCCAAAGTGCTGCAGAGGTGCTAAATAGGAATTTATCTTAATTAAAATCAAAGTAATTTCACCAGTTGGTATGAAGCTGAAGTACCAGGGTTAACATTTCAATGCTACAGAAAAATTCACTGCCATTTTTAAAGCCAGAAGTAATTTTATATGTCAAGTAACTGACAATGCCTTCAAAAGGACAGAAGGGTGCCATCTTAAAGGATCACTATCACCATCAAAAGCACTTAACAGCATCGTAAATGTCTCTCATTCAAGCCTTAATTTCACTATTTCAGGCACCAGAATGAGATCCCTGACTAGCATCCTTTCCTGCTGTGGAGAGACTCCCTCACTAACACAGTCCCATAATCAACAGCATCCCTGCCACACGGCCATTGCCTGCGACACTTGGACTGGTCCCTTGAGATCGCGTACAACCACATGCATAGGAGAGAAGCCTCTAACATTATTAAAAACATGCACTAAAGTCACCTTTGTTTGGATATCCCAGATGGCTTAGAAGCCTGGAACAGTTCTGCCAGACACTGTGTGTCTGCCTGTGTAAGTGATGACATCGAAACCGCAACAAGATCTACAACGTTCTTGATGAAAACTCAAAGTTGAAATTAAACCTAGTTTGACCCCTGCCCCCCTGTCCCATGTGCATGCCAATTTAGTTACTGTTAGCAGCTGAAGGTTTGGAAAAATCTAAGAAACAGAAAATAAGAAAGAGACTCTTAACCTGAGGGAAATTTTTCAAAGGGTTACATTTCTTAGCACTTATTTGTCATGCAGAAGACAGAGGAAACAATATTATTACAAAATACTGTAATTTTGAAAAACACTGATTGAAATCAGAACCATGAAATATAATATAGTTTTTACTTTACATGGTATCATTCACACAGTCATTGCAATGAAATCCAATTATATCCATCATATACTTTCTAAATGTTCCCATGTATGGTAACACTCTTTTAAAGAAACAAAATTAAAAATGAATTTTTAGGTACAAATCTGAATTTGTATTCTTTTTTACTCTACTCAAAGAGTGATTCGTAGAAAGCAATTTTACAATCATACGGTCTACAATGAAATGCAGAGATATAAAACAATAGGTGAGCAAAACAGAAACATCACCTATAGCTACCAAGCATCAGCACTGTGTGCGCTCCAGAGTAAGGTTCATCCATCTCACTGAACCAGTTGTGGGACTTTTTGTAACAGCAGTTACAGAACATTTCGAAATCATCAGTCTTGTTCAATGTGTAACCAGAGCACAATTCCAGCAGCATTTGTAACTTACTCTGACAGTTTAAATTCAGAGTAATCCACACTTTTGGTGAAACTCATTCTGTATATTTCTATTATAAATGGCAGTATTGTGTAATGTAATGCAAGACTAATTGTTCATGTGCCTCAGGACATAGATTTCAGTACGGAAGACAAAAAAAAAAAAAGATATGTTTGTCAATAATATAAAACTCCTGCTTCTTTTGTATTTGATAATCCAGACAATTTAAACTGTTATAGAGGAACAAGGAAAAACTAACAGTGACCAACTGCAGCTGATAATCAACACTGTCAGATAAACCTCTCTGGCCTAGAGAATGATACCACAAAGACCTGTGGTTTGCTGTAGGATGCACCACTGCTGTGCTCTACTTCAGAGCTCCTAGATTTACGAGAGGAATAAAGCTATAACCTTTCTGTTGAACAGAGAAAGGTTATAAGGACCACCAACCCCGCAAAGAAACTCTCAAAGGAAGGGACTGAAATACTATTTGCCTCAGGAAACGAATGAAAAATCATACCAAATACTTGGCAAAATTAAAGGAAAGATTAGTCATCTCTAAAAATATCGTAATATCTAGAGTTTCTACAATTAACAGTGGTGAAGACTTTAAAACAAGCTTCAGGGAGAACTCAGTCTAATTTTCAGAATCTAGATGAGAGATCTAAATCAGCTAGCAGATTAGTCTGTAGCTATTGCAGGTGAATTTAAAGTCGTCTAAGGTGGCCTAACACCTGCCACAATCTAAAACAGCGTATGGGATTCTGCTTCAGATCTGACAGCAATTCTTCTGTTGCTATGGAAACATTCATATACTTTTAAAATTTTAGCAGGTCTGTATCTCCCTAAGTCACTCATAAGTATTTTGTTGGCCTTTACTTTGGCTCCATCATCCAAAAGAAAAAAATTTACCTGACATCTAATACTTATAAATATTAAATTATTAAATAAATTAAACCCTATGGTGAAAGATCATCCTTGAAATAGTTCTCCTAGATCTGCTTGGTTTGTTGCATGTTTCCTTCATGCAAACCCTTGATATATGTGTGTGTGTATAAATATGTGTAATTTTTTTTTTTTTACTATAACATAACTCCCTAACTTAAACTGAAGAAGCTTATTTGAATTAATTAGATCTGCTTCCAACTCTTAACACAAACTTTGTTTTTCATCTCGTGCTGGGGGAACTTTGACACTTAGAATGCATTGTTTTGAAATCAAGAAAGTGAATCATCAGAAACATCCATAACTTTCTTGAGTAGAATTACCCATTATATAGAATTCTAGGTATGCAGCCTCTTCCACCAAACGCATATTTTTTTTGAGACATAGTAAGTAAATAAATAAAAATATATTGTATGCAATAATTACAGATGAGGAAGTTTCATTTTTCTTTCCTGAAAAATCATTTTCCTATTTCATAAAGCACAGTATTTTCCTTTGCCTTTGCAATTCCAAACTCACAATACCTGATCCAATCCCAGCTTAGTTAAGTAGATGGCACTTTTCTGACATGTTGTATCTTCACAGACTGGTAATAAATGTTCACTTTGTCCATCCCCATCTGTCAAAGAAAAAAAAAAAAAAAAGACTGTCAGCTTTGTATTTTCAAAATCAGAAACCCTGTTTGCAAGAGACAATCAGCTGTGAATAATTTATTATTTTTTAAAATGTGAAAAATTACATGACATAAAACTAGGCCTTTTCAAAATCCTTAACCTTATCATTTAAGTTGGGTCTTTTGTTTGAAGACTGTTGATGCATTTTCATCTTGATCCATAATATAGAGAAAGTTTTACATTTTATTTCTGATGATAATAGGATATATTCAGAAGAGTAAGTGCTTAGTAGTTAACTCAATCCCTGTGTTTAGTTAGAAAGAAAAAATAGCTTTTATATAAGTCTACCATCACAAATCTACCATACAAACTTTTTAATTTTCTAAACTAGTTTTAAACTCCTGTCCTGTCAGCAAGACTTTAAGAAGAGTCATAAGTTCACATGTAATACGTAACCTATATTAAAAGATAAAAACAAGACTGGAAAGTTGACTAACACAATGACTAATGAATTCCAGGTTTACAGAATTAGGCAAATCTGACTAATTTACAGGTTTTCAAAATGGTTCTTCAAGAGCCTTTAGTCCAAGTATTTCCAAAATCTTTAGTAGAACCTTTTAACATTTAAACAAACAATATCTACTTGCATCTAGAATTCTGACACACAGAGCATACCATGGGGGCTGGGGAGGAATAAGAAAAAAAACCTAATCAATATACTGCTTCATTATCCACTCTAGGAACAATCACTATGTTCACATTTTGACCTTGCAGCCCTGCCTACCATATTCAGAAACACACTGCCCTCCTACTAAGAGATAGGCCACCACAAGTTACCTTGTATGGGCTGAGAAGGAAGAACAGAGAAATAGTTGAGTGTAAGCAGACAAAAACCAGCAGCTAGAATTGCTGCATTAATGACAACTGCTGCAAGTCCTGGTTATAACCACACTTGACTTGCTAGAGAGATGGTATGCCCAGCCCAGGAAAATTTCAGGAAATCTGCTTATCCAGGCTGTGAAATCAAAGCTCATACTGTAAACCAAAAAAAATTCACCTTTCCAAATTGTCCCTTAGCCCATACAGTTCTGAGGAGCTTAGTATTCATAATTTAAGTGATTTTGTAAAGTTGATGAAGTCTCCTTAGTTAATATGCAAAAACTAGATCATCTGCCAAAGTCACTGAATCTCTGACTTATTTGCCAATACACTAATGACCACAGCCTAAACGTTCCATCATATTTTACCCATACTATAAAAAATGCTTTCACAAATTATATTTCTATGAAGCCAAACCTCCTTTTAGTGCGTGTGTGTGTGTGTGTGTATATATATCTCTGTGCATAGCTATGTATAATTAAGTTTTCTAGGTCCCTCCCTTATTACATAAGGAAGTCAGGAGATGGAAAGTAGGGTTAGAAGGGAGAGGAGAAGTGAGAAAAATACCAGACTTCCCCAAATATATCTCCAAGTGATAAAGCCAAACAGCCACCTTTAGTGGCTTTCCAACATCCCATCTGCCTCGTGAATATTTTACCTCACCACTAAACCCCTCCCAAATTATCATGGCAGCTCAGTTATCAAGGGTAAACTATTTAGGATGCCAAGTAGGCTAGGTGATAGAAATCCAGTAAGTTCACATGCAAAGAGTTGGGAAAGGAAATTACCACTGAATAGAGAAACCAACAGAGCAACTATTGACTTTGGTGCTGATTTCAGACTGGTCAACTTTTGAAGCTGTTTGTTTTCCTTCTGCATCATTCAACAACAACAATTAAAACATGTTACTTTAATTTTTGCTTACATGAACTAGAATTCAATACTGTTTAGACTGCAGGCTTTGTCTAAACTTAGAATGGGAGAAATTGTTTAATTTGCAAATTATACACTATTGAAATTTAAAGGCTTTGCTAGAACAGAACTAAGTTGCAGAGATGTGTTTGTGAAATATAAAGTTTAAATTAAGCCCTAATCTTCTAATCACATATCTACAGAAGTTTCAGTCAAAAGTAGTTTTAGAAGATTTTCAATAACACATGAGGACGAAGAACCTTCAAATACTCTTTTCTTGCTCTTTGTTAGTTAGAAAGGGACAAGGACAAGGATGTTCTCATTTTAAATTATGCTATGGAGCAGAGAAAAATAGAAAATGTTTGATTCTACTTAAATTGCAAACATTCATCTTGTTATGCTGATAACTCAGTTTGATAGTCTTGGTAATTAATGTTCAGTAATACTGCAGTATATTGACAAGAACAACCTATGTAGCTTTGAAGAATAATGAAACCATAAGGCAGTAAGAAGGATAGAACTTTCACATAAATAGATACAAAGGCACCATCTTACAGATGCAAGTGTTCTACATAAATTACAAGTTTAAGACTAAGATTTGATCAAAATAATTCAGTACAAGCAAAGAACGAATAAAAGGTAGATATGCAAACAACATACCTTTGTCCCTGCAACAGAAAATAATATGATACATATTCCACATTGGAAGGACACAGTTTCCCCAGTTTCCTTTGACCAGAACCTACAGGTCCATTTATGTAACTTTTATTATAGGCTCATGTTTTCAGCTGCAATTGCTCTTCAATTCTGTGTAACATAATATTTAAGAATCCAATAGTTAAAAAATAAATTCGTAAGATAAGAGAAAAATCTGTTGGAAATTTATAGCACAGTTTTAAGAAAACTTAATTTTTAAAATAAATTTTGTCAAGAAAAATCTTGAAGACAAGGACTCTGAGGGGGCACTCTTAAGCTCACTTAGATGTCAAATTATTGCTGTATCCACCCTCCAAAGGTTTTGCAGATAGAAATATCCATCTTATGAATACTGGACTGTTGTGGTGGAGTTTGGGGTTCTTTTGTGGGTGTGGTTTGTTTTTTTTTAAACACTCTGTGCTCAGCTGAATGTAAAGATAACAAAGAAATGAGATATAAACATATTGGTCCAATAAATTAGTATAACTACATTTGTCTTAAGCATGGATGTCTGAAATTAAATTTTAAGCTAAGTTTGTGTGTTGTAAATTTTGAATTCCTTAAATCAGTACTTTAAAATTAGTATTTTAATAAAATGCATTTTATATGGCTCTACAAAATGGTGGCTTTACAGTATAACACTTTTATTCGGAAGTGATATAGGCTGTGGGTTTCAAGTAGAGATGACCACATGATGATGTGGTTGAGGCTGCTGAGCTGTCTAAAAGCACTTCCATTTCCTTCCCTCCTCCTCCAAGGTGCATGGCTCCCAGCAGCTGATTTAACTCTAGAGTGGCTCACTGTGGAATTAAGTAAGAATTAGCACCAACACATCGGAGAAAGTAGAAATACAGGAGCAGGGAAAGGAAAAGATAAGCTTGGACCACATAAGTATTGATTTGTGTTTAACATGTTGCAGAACTGCCTTCGCAGTTGAGACACAGAAAAACTACCAGCTTCAAAAGCAAGTATTAGAAAGCAGGATCTAAATAAAAGCACCTCTTTTAGAACTTCTTCAGGTGGCTCCTAAGTGTAGAGTTTTCCATGCATTTTGTACTCACTTTTAAAAAAAAAAGTCAAATATTTCATGTTGGTTTTGATGTGGTACCTGATTTACACAGAAATTACTTCCTGACATTTACCTGTCATACTGGATGATTAATGTACAGCTGCAAGTATTTTACTTATTATGTGCTTAACACATAGAAAAAGATTATTTTTGAAAATTAAGTATTTATTTAGACATAATTAAAAATTAATATGTTTTATATGCTGTGAATGAAAATTGTGCCCAGCATTGCTAACACAATGACCAAGAAGAACATGGCAAAAGAAAGGTGGAACAATTAAAGCATCTAACTTTCCAACAAACATTTGTAACATTCACAGTATACAGGACAATTGGCAATTTATAAATTTGCCTCACTGAAGAGCTTCATAACTGTTAGCATTTTTCATCCAAAAGAAAGCAATTTTCTGAAGAAAAATCAGAGATTGTAAGAAATGGTAACATTTTATAAATAAACAACAGCAGTTACTGTTTTTGACAAAAATAAAATGGAATAAAGATAAAATCTACCTAGAACATTGGCTAAAACTGTAGAATAATTTATTTAAATGCAAATCTTGCACCAATCTTTGTTCAAAAACCGCACAAAGAAAAAAACCTCCCCCAAAACCAGCCCTAAGCACAGAGCTAAAGCTGAATCTGTTTCACTATCCATTGCCATTTTAAACTGTCCTCATCTGTAATAAGTAGAAAGTGGAAAAGGCTAGAAACAGTCCCACATACTCATCAGCTGCAAACCTGCACTTATGTCAAAAGATGTCAAGACAAAATTAGCAGTCTTGCGCCATGTAGGAATCACGTGAGAATCCTTACTTACAACTGCCTGTTCGCTGTAGTTCAGAGAAAAGCCACGGACACAAAGCTTTCTTTCCAACATTTTGCCCATGTTTGCAAAGTGGTAGCAATCCAATCCCGAAGAGCAGCAACTCAAAAGACACAGATTGTGCAGATCACTGGGAGCACACCCCTTACAGACAGACTGTATGAGAAAAATTACTTGCAGCTAAAGCTTTAACATTGATTGTGAATGTTCACGCTTGCAAAAAAACATAGCTCAAATCTTTTCCATCTATTCTAAAAGTAAATTTGAGTGGGAGTAAGCAGAAAAAACTTCTAAATCAGTTTAAGGACAACACAATATTATTAAAAAGTGTTAATATGTTCAGAATGCAATACTAACGTGCCGTAGCATAAGCACAGGTTTTAAAACACATAGACAGCAAATGGTGTCTCAGTGTTAGTCCGGGAGATTCATTGACCTTGAGGTCCTAGCATCTCACTGAATTGGACATCTACAGGTAAATGTTGTGCTGTCTGCTAATTCGTAATGGTAACATTGGAGTTTGTGCAGTTTCATAAATTGCTGTAGCAAGTCTATTAGGTTTCAGCCTTTTCAGTTAGAACCAACTCAATTATCATCTCACATTGACATGGCCCTTTTGTGATGGGGGGGGCAAAAGGAACTCAGTCAATTCTATCTGATAACTAACTTACCATCTACATCTATCCATAATTAAAAAGAAATATATATAAAGTAACTAGGCTGAATAGGCAAATAGGCAGCAAGCCCTAAAGACAGAATATAACCCTCCGCTACCAAATTGATTTTTTTAAGAAAAGACTGCGAGTGAATTATGAAGTTCTTTCACACTTTAAGAGTTACATACATAGTGAACTTCTTCCCAAACCAAGATGTATCACAGATATGCTTTTAAAGCAAACATGCATATAATTAGCATGAGTAAACATAGAAAAGAAATACTCAATCCAAATCTTTAAATTCCTTTAAAAACACAGAAAAAAGTGTCAGGAAAGTGTTATTTTACAACCAAGTTCAAGGGTTATCAGATTCATTGGACACACTTATACAATGTACTTTCCAACATGGGCTTTGAAAGAAGAACAGAACCTGGGGAAATGACAAGTATCATGATCACTTGATTCAAAACTGTTTTGTAATACAGGAAGATAAAGTTGTAGTGGGTGTATGATCCAAATCTTTTTACTTTTAACAGCTATATAGTGCTGCTGCAGTGTAATTTTACTTCTGCTCCTTTAAAAACAAAAATTGAATTTTTTTTTTTTTTTAAGATGACTGATTATTATAACTTATTACAGTTGTGTTAAATTGTTTTCTGGCAAATAAAAATAAGCTAACTATGCAGGCTCAGACAGTGAGAACAGTCTAGCTTTCATAATTCTGAATCTGATGCTACATAAAAGCAAGACACTTCATATGCCACGAAGTCCTCATGCCTTGAGAACCTACTGTTCTCTCTTAAGAATACACATTCTAAACTAGCCATGGTCCCTGTATGATAACAGATCTTCTCTCAGTGCAGTTTTACCAGTTCCCTTCAAAAGGTGAGAAAAAAAATGTCCTCAACATGGTACAATAAAAGCCAAGACATTTTTCTCAGCTGTCCATTTAAAGTCCAAGTATAAGGCATCGCTTATTTAATACAATACAGCCTAATGAAGCTTTATAGGCTTTTTATATGCTTTTTATTTCACCACACATATAGCTTGCTCACATCTCTCCCTCATGGCTTTGCACAGTTCTGATTCTCCTTTGTCAAGAGCCTTTCATTTCTAAAGAATAGTAAGAAAGTAAGGAGGAAAAAGCCCTGTTATAGTGGTGCTCAAAAAAAATACCCTTCTGGGGCAGGCAAGATGACTACAACCAGTACAACTGAGTTTGATATTCAAATGCAACAAAGGTTTGTTTGAAAGCTGATTATCTTAAATTTATCTTCTGAAGTAATAAAATGATTAGAATTCTTTTGTCATTCTTTGCCTTTAGGCGTTCAATGAGATGGTCATGATAGAGACAATTATCATAAATTACTAAGATAATTAAGCACTATTAAAAGAATCAGTGTCAGCTGCTTTTAGAAAATGTGAGTCACAACTTCAAAAAACAGATGCAAAGAGCTTTTACAGATGATTCAAAGTTCTGTGGACATTAAAGAAACCCTTCTAACACTCTCCTTCACACTGAATCAATTCTGACTTTAAGTCTGTCTATATCCTTCCAAAGAATCCATATTCACACCTCCACTGCAAGAAAAGCATTTAAACACAGCATGCCAGCAAGCCGCACAGAGACTTCCAGGCTGCATCTGATCCAAGAAGACAGCGCAGTCTTCTGTCTTACACAGACTCTATCAAATGTAGTAACTGGAATCCAAAGGAAACGGGAAAAAGAAATGGGATTCAATACAAAATGAGAACCTCCCTGCATGCTAAACAAGAAGTAGCACTGAAATTCTTGTAGTTCAAGCTGAAAACTACTAGTTCCAACTATCTCATATTGTTAAACTAGAAACTACAAAGCCTGACTGTACAGCTTGAAATTATCTACTGTTACACATTTAGAAAGCTCACATGGCATCAAATTTTCACATGCTAATAAATGAAGGGGATAATGGTAATTAAAGGCACTTGTGCAACTAAATTTTGGGTTGAGATTTCTTGTTATATTAACCATGAATGTTGTCAAGGAAAAATTCAATCCTGAGGAGATGAAGTTGTTCAACAAAGAATGAATAAGCAAGTGGCACATGCACCACTCCTCTAATTTTATGACTGGAAACAAAATGAAGTAATTCTTAATGTACAAGTCCCTTTGACAAAAATTAATACGAAGCAACATGTGAAAGAACTTGGCAAAATACAGGAAACAGTTGTATCATCCCATCCCCCCCCCCCCCCAAATGGACACTGCTTTGAAACAACATTTAAAACTAAGCGGACAAAAATATCTCACCATATCCAAGTCATAATAAAGAACTGGAAAGAAATAAATAACAGAATTATTGTTTATGGTTTGGAGGGAGTCAAGAACACATATAAAGTTACTTAAGAGTACATGTCATCTAAGGCTGTAGCTCCAGCTATCGCACAGCACACTCACAGGTGCCAAGACATGCCAAAATGCTCTAAAATATTCTGCTCTTGCAAAATTAGAAAATTTAATCCCAATTATATCTTTATTATATTATTATTTACCCTGTGCAAATTGCTGGAAAACAAGAATCATATTAGAAGAAAATATCTCTTGGATTTTTGATAATGCCATTGGTACAATTGTAGTCAGCTACCACTTAGTGGCAAGATGGGAAACAGCTCAGAAATGTGGGATTTCTGCGAATGTCATAGCAGGACAGATGCCTTAAGGATCAGGAAAAGCAGAATTTTAAACAGCAAAAGGAAGAATATGAAATGATGGTATAGAAGACTGCTTACTAAATGACTATGCGATAGGGAAGAACAGTAAGGATGAGATGCACAGAAAAATAATCTCCTGAAGGAGTCAAAGATGAATCTGAAAGGAGAATGAGGCCACTGTATTGAAAAGTGTCTTAGATGGACTTTACGCAATTACTTCAACTTAATATCTGTCCTATTCTCAGATCCACACCATGACTGCAAACATAAATGATGAAGTTTCTAAGGCAGTCAGATGGAGTGCAGTCTGTAGAGCAATGTGAACTACTTATACCCAACATGAATTTACACTTTTTTTGTGTGTGTGTGGTTGGGATTGCTTTTTGGTTTTGGTTTTGTTTTTTTTTTTTTTTTTTAATTAAAGGAACTGCAAAGGAGTAAGACTTATAGCTATGGCCTTAAACCTCAATACAGGATCTTTTTCTAGAAAGAACTGTCCAACATTACATAAATTAAAAAAAAAAAAGGACTAATATTAAAAGGAAAAGGTATCACTGAACAGCATTGCTGGTTACCAATTAACAAATAAGACAGATTTAGCCTCTAAACCCACTTTCATGGACTCAACTCACAAGTGGCAATTAACTTGGTATGTCTCTATGCACTGCTGTTTCAGATGAACTGAAGTGCTTCTGTTACTAAAACAACTTCTTCCTTATCTAGAGTCACTCAGAATTCTTTATTATCATCAGCTTTTGTATCTTTTTACCCAAACTGATCACAGTGAGAACGGTTTTCCTCATATTTGGAGCGTTTCAAACAGATATATGGTCTTCCTGTATCTTTAGAGAATCCTTTTATTGACTACAGGAGCACTAGTACATTTTCACAATACAGTACTCAAAAGACAATTGCTTTATAAAGAGGTTATTTACTGAAATGCACCATTAAAATTTTCCTTTGATACACAGCTACTACATCTGAGGATACAACGTTCTGAAGAGAAGAAAAAACCTAAAGAAATTCAGATACTAAGATGACATTGTTACACAAAACTAAAAGCTACAAAATTGAAATGCAACTGCAGGCAGAAAAGCAATGCATTTAAGATCTCATCAGCTGCAGGATAATCAAAGTCTACTTTAAACAAAAAAAATCTTTGACCAAAATGCATCTTGCGCTGTGCACTGAATGGCTTTAAAAAAATCCCAAAGGTTAGGCATTCTGTTATCCTGTTTAAACATAATTAACTTGCAATAATGAACTATCATTTCTTATGAGAAAACCGATAATTTCTACCATATGTCATACAAGTAGTTAACAGTGGATATCCAGTTGATAACCAAATTTTAAACGTGAGAAAAGTTTGAGTTCAGGCCCCTAAAAGACTTGGCTAGAACTTTAACAATCCCAAACTATGCTTTGTCAAAAAGTAATCAAGTTTGCATAGTAGGAGTAAACACAGACTTCATAAAAAAGGGGAAGACCACACAGATAAAGACTCAGCAGCAGCTAAGAAAACAAATGGTGAGTAAAAGGTAAAGAATTGGAGTTGGCTAAATGCTACCTTGAGAAAGTAAGAATTATGTTGTGTTTACTTATGAGGAGGATCATGCTTCAGAAGTATCTAGTTTGATTTTGAAAAGCTATTTTTTATTTTCTTTACATACAGGCTGCAAATTTATTTGCCTAAACTAAGCAAAATCAGTGTCTGATTAATCAAAATTTTACATTCTTTGATCAGATGTCACAAAGGATGATTTATCAATCTCCACTAAACCAAGTGAACCAATCATAGCTGAGTAGCAGTTACAACATTAATTTCCTATAAAAACGAATTAATGGACTGTATAACCAGCACAATATTCTATGTAATTGCTTCTGGGTTGCTCCTTTAAAGATATATTTCATTTATCTTCAGTGGAACAAGAAAATAGCAGGTTTATGTGTCCAAAAAATGGTTCACATTCATCTTGTTCCTAAAAAAAATTGGTCATTTTCAAAGTCCCAATGAAATCCTATATTTCTTTAACAAATACACATTTTCCACTATTTCAAGTGACAATTATTAAAACTCTTTATAATTGCAATTATTTATCAGAATTCTAGCCAGCATCTATGATTTCCTCTAAATACAGTACAAGCAGATCTTATAAAAAAGCCTCTGCTAGCATACAGATAACAACAACGGAGGATTAATCATTTTTGCTATAGCAACCACTGCACTGCAATTACCATAGTGACATGAGAAGAATAGAAAAAGTAATAATGAAGAGCTCTTATTTGTTTGGAGCAATGTGTCAGCCAAATAAGTGCAGAATTCTCTAGTGCCTAGCTCTGCTCACCTTAATCAATTGAAATGCCATTTGTAATAAATATGTCACAAAGCATTTCTGATTTATTTTTAAAAGGGCAATACAAATTTGTCAATTGTTCACTGTCCTTTGGTCAGGTTAACGTACAAATCATTGCTGTCATTAACAGAGGGGAGTGCTACTTATTTTCGAAGTTCTGATTTAGACATAAAGTCTAAGGTCTGCTACATTACCATAACTGTATTGATAGATATACATCTGCTTTTGCATATTTTCCCATTAAAATACACACACAGAGGTACAGAAATGTAGTAGACTTTACAGATACATATATAGAGATGTATACAAACATATGTTTGCATATCTTTTTTAATGAAAAAAATGTATCTTTATTATTTGAGTACTTCAGGAACGCTTGGTGCTAAGATTACACTAACACTTGTGACAGTTTCTCCTGAGTCACCCAATTGATTTTTCCAGCTCCACTTATCTAAATAATTTCTATGTGATAGCTGTTGTTCAACTCGCTTAGTTTAAGAAAGGAAACCTTACCCAAAATTAGTTGCCTTTGGAGGTTCTCAGTCAGGATCTTATTCAAAGCTCCCCCATTTTTCAAAAGGCAAGTAAATACTTATGGCTGGAAAGGGTACTTCAAATAAAACTTTTGGAAGCTGGAAATAATATTAGACAAAGTCACCACTTGAAACGAAACATGTTTTGCCAAGATGTAGGTGTGCCAATAAACCAGAATGTTGCACTGCAGAAGTACAACAGTGTGCAAATAGAAAGGTGTGTGTAAAAGAGAAGGCAGCAGCACATGTGACATACTCCCAAGCTCATGTCTGGACCTGACATCGTTCCAGAGTCTAATATGCACAAGGTTAAGTAAATGAGAAGTGGCAGAGAGTGAAAACACAGAGAAATATGGAATCCTTCAAGACCTTTAGTGAATGGCAAGGCTGGCACATCAGCTATGAGGTACAGAAAATGTCAAGAACGGGGAAGAAAAGAGAGGCAGGCAACACAGAAATAAGAATGTACCAGGCTTGTGACTGTATATTGAACATGTTTCTAGTCACAGTGGCTGTATCCCAGTGCCAACAGTGAAGATGCTGGCAGCACGCACAGAGCTGAGTGAGAGCGCTAGGCTATGTTCTGCCTAAGTGTATCACACAGTTTGGCAAAAGGTTCGTGGGTAGAAGGTACTGTAGTCTTCTAAGGCATCTCATTTTACATTTTCATTGTGCTATTTTAATTTTTTTGCAATGAACCTTCTTTCAGGCCCCATTACAGGTAGCCAAATTATTATTTCAAACCGCAAACCATCATACCTTAACTTCCTTTGACTTATGACGATCATTATTTCATCATTTTTGAAACAGGGAAAAACGAAAGGACATGTTCAAGTTTGACAAACCATTTTAGTAAGGCATCTTCTTTAACTTCAGCTCACTACAAGCAGAATCTGTATGATAAATGACTACCTTTTAAAGTATCTAAACATATGCAGACATGGCACAGTGGGTGAATGTAGATACTGTGATACAGTGTTATTCTAGTAATGTGAGATTTTCCCTCTTTATTGTTAGACTGGTGCAGAACAAAAAATACTGGAATGAAAATGAACATAAGCAGAACTCGGCTAAGATCCTCCTTTGCATCAAAAGTTTTTTCCTCCTACCAATTACTATACAGCCACTCTTACACAGAACTATTTAGCTGTACGTAGGATTTTTTGATGGTGGTGGGGTATTATTCAGCTTCCGTCACACTGCATTTCATAAAGAACATGGAATTTAGAATTATATCCCTTCATTACTCATACACATTGTTTTAGCATCATATTCCCTTCAATATTGTCTAGAACTTTGTTCAAGAAAATAACTATTTGTTGTCTTCCTTATTTTAAATTAATGCTGGGAAGATGAAGAAAAAAAATGATGCACTACTAAGTTTCCTACCCACTGTTACAACAGAAGAAAGATCAATTAAAGTCACAATAGTACTCAAATAGTATATTTAAAGTTATGGTTGTATTTCTGTTGTTGTCAGAATAAGCTTTGTTCCTCTATCAAAATACACACATACATTTATAGCACTCCTTTCACTCGGGAAAATTAACGGGCAGAAAGACCATTAAAGCATTTCCCATCCTTCACCCTGGATGAACGTGAGTGATCTGGAATGAAGATAAAGATGACAGTGTGTATGTAGCTGTTCAAGAAGAGGAGTTCTGCAAGACCTGTGCTGAGTGTTCTGTCTTAGAGATGACATGGCTGAGATCTTTCAAAATAAACAGTGCCAAAAAGGCAGCCTCTGAAAAGCTAGCATCTCCTCCCAGAGAGGATACTGATGATCCCTTGCCTCGCTATCCACTTTGCCACGTACACGGTCCCTCTACATTTATTTGCATGCATTTCCTAAGTCCCTGCATGCATCTTCTCCCATTATGTTCATTCTTACTAGAAAGATTGCTCCACTGTTGCCTCACACTAGTGCACTGGCTATGAATGTGATGATAATTAGCAGAGCAGGGTACTAAACAACTAGTGATGGAACTCCAAAACAGCAGCCCCCTGCAGCTGCAGTAGCTACACCAGGCATTGCCTTTCATAACCGTGGCTGCACCAAAACCACACAGCGTACTGCACTGCTGTATCACTGCACATTCCATTTATTCATGTTTTCAAAATTTTAACTTTAGCATTTGAGCAGTTCCACTTCACTTTGCAAAGATATCCCAGCGCTTATTAAAATTCCATTAATTGTGATAAATTTCTACAATTATGATATATCATTTGGGCTCATTAGCTACCTAACATAGAGATGAAATTATCCTACATAAAGACTGGTTTCCACATTGCCATTGTTAAAAAACAATCTATAAAAAAAATCTGATTTTTACTTACCACCTATTAAGACACATTATTCAGAACATCAGCTTGGAAAATGGTTACAAAACACCCAACACATTGAAATTTTTTTAAACTGTAAAACCATAGTATTCTATTCTTTCCTTCAGAAATTATATAACCAAGCATTTGGATTTGTAGTTAAACAGTAAAAGATTTTAGAAAACTTGTTAAACATTTCACAGAAGAACCTAGAGCACTGTTCAGCTTCTACCTTATTTTATTTCCTATAGATCTGTAAACCCATCCATAGTTGCTAGATCAGGACCTAAGGATAATTAACTATCCAGCAGAGGTGTCTTCTAGTTACATGTCAGGAAACAGCTTTGCTAGAACTCTACAGAATACTTCTGAGTGGCAACACAGTGCAAGAGAGTGGGACTCCACATCTAATATGGTCTGATTTTCAATTTAAAAAATTGTCATTTTCTTTAAAACAGATTTTAAATCTAAATGATGCAACAAGGCTACCATTTGACAACACTTAAGACAGGCTCAGTCTCACAATTAACAAGCATGGTGTATAAATACAGTAAATTAGTTCTTAAAGAAGTTATTTACATTCAATACTGTCAGCAGCATCAGGCCTGTAGCACTTCCCTTGGGTTGCAAAATTCTCATTTCTGCCCAGAAAAAAGGTATTTTTTTTGTACTATGAACCCAACATTTCCTGTTCATAACATGACACACATGTTGATAAGACACAATTGACTAAAAAAGTACACTAATAGAAAAATATAAGCTTTCACTAGCCCTTGCAAAAATAGATTTACATATAAATTAAGTTTTTCTTCTGTCCAAAAGCCTTCCAGAATTTTCAATTACAACCATTGATGAAACATGGTAAAATACTAATCTTTATACAAGTCATTTTAATTCATTTACATTTTGGCTTTATTAGTTTGTACAAGTGAAGAATTTATGAACATTTACTCAAATAGTATCTTCTGAACAAAATTAGGGGAAAAACCCCCAAATCACGACAAACAAAATACGTCTGATAAAAGTAAGTTTAGTGGTGTACCATGCCTCAACAGAACAGCACGTGTCCTTAAGTGTGGCACTCAAAAGTAGACATACGTGATGCAGAATGCACTGAGATAGCCAAAGCTGAATTTAGTTGAATTTATTAATAATTATTTCCAGATATTTCAAGATTTACACTTAAATAGATAGAACACCTTAAAGAAAAAAAGGAAAATAAAATTTTAGAGCTGAACACCTTTATTTGTTCTTTGATTTAGAGTAGCTAACCAAAAGATGAAAAAGAAAGAAACACCCAGGATAGTTTAGAAGAATAAAACTCACCAAAATCTGCAAACACGGACTGTCCAACAACTTTCACACCACTAGGTGTTTCCTTACTTTTTCCTTTAGAAAAGTTGCCATCCTGTCGAACAGGACAAAGATGAGGGAAAAACAGAAATGCAGACTAAGTGATAAAATTTGACTCTCGAACCAATGAAAAATAAAACATCAATAAACCATCAATAAAAAAAGCATTTAACTAGACAATAAAGAGACATCTCAGCTATGGAAAAAAATGTACTCTGAAAATTGGGACTGAGTTTCTGCATTTCTAATCCTTCATGGAATCTTATGGAACTCCAGTAATATTCAGACAGAATTGTCCACCTGTTTTGCTGTGTTATGAGAAAGAGATCGGGTTATTTTTGCAACATAATCTAAATAATAATTAAGTGATTATGAATACTAATGTGCATTTATGCATATTGACATGTGATTTTACAGATATATGTAATATATAAAACCACACCTGCACACCTGTTAAAAATAGCTTCTGATTTTCCTTCTAATCAGGAAATTACATTAAGTCTGACTTCGGTCCTGTTTGAATTGTTTATTATTAAAACCTAGGCCTGCAGAAAACAATATTCCAGTATTTCATCGAAAAGACAAAAGAGGAGTATCGGATCCTTGTTTATTGTAGAACTGGATCATAACTGGAACAAAAGCATTTAAAATGTTAAGTTTTTGTAACCAAGTAAGGAGACCTAAGGCCCACTTTTCTCGTTGCTGCAATCAGCTCATATAAAGTGCTATGCACACCAGAATACATAAAGCCATTGAGACAAACGATACTGTTTTGTGGATTATGTATAGTTATCTATATTGCTTACTTATGTCATATTCAGTTTGTAGACTTCAATGCTGTTGCAGATGCAACTCTGGAGACAGTAGGTAGACGTTTGACTACATATCTTTACCTTGACGTGTAATTTATAATGACTCAGATGAGGGGAAAAAATAATTATGCAAATCATGTCCATGCAGAAAAGAAGACTAGGCCCTGTGCTCAGTTGGCCAGAAAAGCATATATCATATAGGCAAATATTTTAAAAGCATTTTATGGTGCATCAGTGAATTACTTTGCCTAGGTTTGTAGACCAATTTAACAGCTTTTAATGGATTTTATGACCTATTTTACAGGTTTGTTTGATTCCAAAGAATAGAATTCATTCTTTCTAAAGATAAGCAAATCTTTGCATACAAAATATATAACGTAGGATAATATTTAGAATACATGAGTTTGGAAAATCTGAATTTGTAGGAAAATAAAACACCCCATCACCTACAGAAGACAGGTCAAATGCCTTGTGTAGTCACTAACACTCAATCCCTCAAGAATTATATTTGTCAAAGTTAAAACCGGTTCATTTTTAAGTCAATATAAAAGCTACAAATAGAGAATTCATGACTCGCTGCTTGTGTCTAGTACAGCTTTCATTACTTTTGCTGAAAAATTAATATTCAGAGAATACCTGACAGCTATTACTTCCCCCCCCCATCTTCAGTTCAGCAGCTGGTTGAAGATGGCCACGTTGTCACAGACAAGGCTACATTCCGCGTTCTACAGTGACTCACTGTGATACGATGGATAAATTTTCAGGTAAATAAAGCCTCAAAAACTCATTTCTTAACTACTACAAAACACATTAAGCACTTAATATTATAACAAAAAAGTAAACTTTTAACATACACATGCTAAGATTCTTAACTACAGTCCTTTTGGATAACAGATTTAGTATCAAGGATATACTTAGTATCAAGTAGACTAATTTCATTTATTTTTATTAGCAATGAGGTTCTTCACTGACCCTGCCCAGGTTAAGCAATACAAAAGCAGAATCTCAATAAATAAATAAATAAATAAAAATAACCCGTTGACCTATATCTCCCAACTTTGAACTGCATTTGTGATATTTGGTTAACACAGGACTGTATCTTGTGTACATATTGTAACGGTTAGAAGTGAGATTTTGAAACTCTGTCCCACAAAATCCTACCCAGGACCTGAAGTCATAGTTCTAAGAAAGCTTACTTAAAGAAATCAAATCTATGAGACAACAAGAAAAAAAAAATCTGATCAGCCTTTTCTTCATAAATCACCATGCTAAGTGTCAGTAACCTCCTAGAACAGCTGATGACACACCAGGAGTCCTGCTAAGGTGTATGAAGGCAGCCTGATTGATTTACTTAGTACTCATGTTAAAAAATCTGCAGAGGAACTTATGCTGATTAAAAGACCTCCTCCAGTGATATTCTGTAGTCTGAATGCAACAGAGTATTCCTGAAACAAGGAATGTCAGATGGCTTTTTTTTTTTTTTTTTTTTTTAACTTGTCTGTGTTTTAACAGAATGGTTATTTGGGTTTTCTCTTACCTTATTTACCCATGTCTCAAACTGAATGCTTTGTGAATTTGATGATGTAGTAAGGAACAAATCTGCAAGGAAAAATGTAAGAGAAAAATTATTTAACATTAGACTACACACAAATATTTGATCATTCAATAAAGAGATATAATAACTTATTTTAAAATATATTACCTACATTTTACAAATATATTACATTCCAGTGATGTTTAGATGCATATATATATTAAGATATAAAAACCCCAAAAACTGTTTTCATCCCTCACTCTTCTGTATAAAAATACCTCCTGCATTCAACTTCTGCATTTCTACAGTTTATACATAAATTAAGTTAGCCTCACGTGAGCTAGTAAGTGCTGAATGTTATATATGCGCACTGAAGAAGATTTCTTAGAGACAGATCTCAAAAGCTAGGAAAAAAGTATACATAGTTATATTTTTAGTAAGTCAAAATTAAAAATAAAAACCTACCAACTATCCTTCTATTTTGGATATGTTGAATTAAGCAACAGATATACTGTCGACAGGAGGAGAAAAGGAGATGGAGAAATATTTCAGGCTTTCTTTACACTAAAATTCTCTTAAACATCAAAACAGTGCAAAAGAGTGCTTCAGAGGATTTATCTGACAATGCCTACTTAAAGAGGAGCTTATTCATTGCCATTTAGGAAAGCACCCAAATTAGGAAAATGGGCAGAAAAAGCTTTATAAAGGAGGTAAAAAAAAAGGGGGGGGTAAGGAAAAAAATAGTTATGAAGTCCAGCGTTAAGACGACCAGATTTTCAGAAAACTACTCTTGTAGTTCTGCACTTGTTTTCTTTTTCATTGCCCTCCTTTAAAATATCACTATTGGAGTTAGACCACAATGGTTACTTTGTAGGCAGAAAAAAAAATGACTAAAAAAGAAAAAGAGATAAGATTAATGCTTTACCCTGAGGTAGTTTACTGAACAAGAAGGTGGGCTGCCGTACAGGGAATTTCAAGTGACACAATAAGGGTATCGTCTTCCAGGGGAAAAAAAAAAAAAAATCAAAACCACACCAAACCATAAACCCCCCCCACCAAATAAACAAACAAAAAAAATTAAAACAAAACTCCACATACACATACAAAAAAAAGCAACAAATATTTTGCTTACAGATTTCTTCCCCCCCCAGCTTGAAAGTTGTACCATTTCATTTTATTCCCCTGAATACCTGAAATGGCAATTTTCTTTAGAGCACACACATGAAAAGCACGCTAGCGTGCTTCATTGGAATGAATTATATCGATACTTAAGTATTTCTTGAAGGCAAAAGACAGAAGTAATGGAAACAATCTGAAAACACCATAGATGTAACTTAGAAAACATGTATAAACTGTTAAATTTTAACTTTGCATGCAGAAGGAAGTTTGTACAATATTGTTGATTACTGTCAGACATAAACCAGAAAAATATTTTAAAATCTAATACATTTACAGGAAAAAAAAAAACCCCAAACATGGAACAACGGAAGCCTTAACTCACTTTCCCACAGGCCCAAACACCGCTAAATCTTTGAAAAAGAGTTCTCGAGGTTCAAATAAGTATTTCAAGTAGAGTTGTATATCCATGCTGTAATTTGTACCGCAATTTGCAACTAGTTATGGGCTATGTCGCGTACAGATTATGCCACAGTAGGCTCTTTAAGTGTTATGTGTAACTACATAGGAAATGAGCAGTGTTTGATTAGCAAACATCCCAGGTTGCCCACCCTTCAGCAGACATTTTGTTGGCACCATCCCTGTTTGCCCACCACATCTCTGACTCAGTTTCGCACGCTGCAGAGCTGACCTCTCACCTTTAATTGCTAAGCCAGTCCTCTCTCTGCCCCGTCCCCTATGCAAGGGGAGATCTTGGGGAGCATTAACTCAGCACTCCCACTGGTAATGCTATGTTTATACACGCTTTGTGACTCTATCCCAGAATTAGACAAAGTGGTATAGCTGCCAACACAAGACATAATTCACCCGGTATTATTACGCTAGAAATTCAGCCCTAAACAGTTGGTTATTAGTAGGTTCAATTAATGCATCGAGTTTTTAATACAACACAGTTATGCTTCTAGGGTGGAAAAAACAAATACAAAAGGCAGATCCGAGTTAGGCTGGGGGTATTACAAATCATTTATTTAAGGTTAAACCAAAGTTAATTAAAAATAAAACCAGCAAAAATTGAACAGCACTATTTCTTGACTAATTTAACATATGATGGAATTTCATTTAACAATTATTCTTAATTTAGAACCTATACTAATGCAGCATACTATGATAATTTCTCAGTAAAAAAAATTTAAAATCTTTTCTCCAAGGGGAAAATGCAGTACCACCTATAGTATCCTTACAATAGAGCTTTTTGAATAAAGAGAAATTAATGTCCTTAACATCTTAATGGGAAGTCATATAAGCACTACTACAAATGGAACTATCTATAAGTAGCAATATATCTTGTTTTCATTTGAGCTTTACAGAGTAAATGTATCAGTTACCGCTCCTCAGAGAGCATAATGGCCGTGTTTGACTCAAAAGACATTCCATATTGCTCATCTCAGAGTTACTACAGGCCACGGAAAGTCAGGCACTCAACTGCATAATGAGTACAAGTAAACTGCAAAGTATACTAACCTTAATTTTGAGACACAGCCATTATGAACTCACTCAAGTATTAGGGAATGACTTGTAACAGAGAGTATGTATGGTTACTGTACATTACACACATTACACTTATTTTGTTAGAGCATGTAACAGAGATTTGCAATGGATTTTTCTTATGCATTGAAAAAATCCATTTTTTCTCCATTCTTACTCTGAAGCATTTCCTTCCTCATTTAATCTGATTTCATCAGTGTATAGAAATATTCAGAAATATGACTGCACAGGGATTGAAGTAATATAGGAAGACAAGGAACAACAGGCATATAAAATCCCAGATGTTAGGACCAAAATCAAAAGAAGCTTTAAAATAAGCATTAAACTCCATGAGGGGAGAAAAAAAAAAAAAAAAAAAAAAGGATAAGAGAACCACGGTGGCTGGGATGTCACGCAACTTAATAAAATCAAAGAATACATTTAGCTATCTGCAGTGTAGGAGGAATAAATCAGGATACTAAATGAAAGTCAAACTACAAAGACCTAATAGAAAGATGATAATTTAAAACATCCAAAGTGTTTACCATGTTAAAAATGTGGAGGTGCTTACAGATTTAAAGTCTTTGTTCAGCCGCTGTACAAACCAAGTATTTTAATGTGAACACTTGCTCCACATTTTGAGAGGGGGCAAATAGAGCTATGTTTTCAGAGGAGGCAATCTACCACACATTTCTTTGGTTTCCGAGAGATAAGTGCTGATTATGGCCCTCTACAGTAGCTTAAAGATGACTAAATTCAGCAACCCGCCCATTTTGCACTGAACTCCCTCCCATCCCCAAAACAGCTTCTCTTAAAAGTTAATAAATTAATTTGCCTTTTGCTCCTCTTCATGTACTCCTCCGCCTCTCCTTTTTCCTAACTTGAAGCATATAACCAACAAACCAAAGCAGCTCCAGGGCTGCTGTAATATTACACTGCACTGGTAAAATGCAGAGGCAGGCAAAGAGCAGATAATCTTCCAGAAATAGTATAGAGGGGCTAGTGCCACGCTGCTCCTAAGTTAAAGCAACAAGCTATGATTTCCCATAGGACAACTTCAGACAGGTACAGCAACACCACCTCTAGTTCTAGAGCCCACTGAACCAATTCAGCTGGTATGTTATTGCCAGTTGTCCTCCTTTTTATCCTTAAGCCTTCTAAGAAAAGCTACACATCTCAAATGCTCATGCATGTTTTTGTGATTAAAACCTCTTGCACTGAAATCAAATTGAATGCTTAATATTTACAAGTAATTTTCCATTTTGATGAAGAATGTCAGATATTTCAAAGCAAGCAAAACAAAACATTTATTTGCAGCAGCAGTGTAAAAATGCAATGTAATTTAGACACTCCAAATAACTGTTTACATATTTGTATAGTTCAGAATTACAAATGTTTTCACCAAGTTTGTAGGAAACAAATCTGTAAGAAAAACCAAGCCCTGCTTGGTACGGTGTTTTAGACTGGATGATTTCCAAAGGTTACTTCCAACCTAACTTATTCTGTGATTCCATCTGGCTTTATTACATAAGTTTTTGTCCCTAAGAGCCAAAAGCACGAGAGAGGAGACAATTAAGAATCCGTGCAATTTATAAATATCTTTTTCTATTGCAAGTATCTCCTTCCCAAAGGAACAGTCTCCATGGCAGACATCTCTCACCTCTATCACTACAGCTTTCCATGTCTATTATTATTAAATTCTTTAATATACAAGAGCTGCAGAAGAGATAGAGCCAACAAATGCATTAAGATCTGTATGTTCAGTACTTAGATTACACAACAGTGAAGACATACACAGTTTATTTCTACACTTCTTGTATTTTAATACATTAATCATCTTGAGAACTGCAACATTTTTATTTTGCTTCTGGCTATATCAGGAAAGCTTTCCTACAAGGAATGGCTATCATATTACATATGGTCAGGAAAAGTCACTTGTCTAAAGATATGCTGCCACATTGCCTTTGGTTGCAATTTCAGCTGTAGAAAACAAAACTATTTGCACACAGATCTCTAAGTTTAAAAAGCACAGAAAGTATTGAGGGCTGTATTGTAATGCTCTGTTCAGATGCTGATGAACCTAACAACAGTACATTGTGAGGTATTTACAACTCAAGGTTATAAAATCAAATAATCTGGAGCTCAATCTTAATTATTTACAGAATACAAAGGTGATACTCTGGATACTTTTACTAGACAACAGGTACATAAAGGGATACTAAAAACAATAGGCAAGGCTGTACCTTTAACAGCCCTACGCCAGTTCTAGGTTCTGGAGATATACAACAGAAATGGGCAATGGGGGGGGAGCAGAATCAGTCTGGCCACTTTCCCACTGCCACTGCCAGAGAAAGAATACTGGATTAGCAGGATGGACCACTAGACTAAGCCTGCAGGGCATTTCTTAAATTTTTAATTTGTGGCGTGATACAGTAAAGCTAATTAAAATCCTTGATAGTTGGGATGGGGGAAGATCTTCATATCAGATTCAGGGAGACTTCCTGAAATGTAACACCTACAGCCTAAGCTATTGGCTAGAAATTAAAAAAAAAAAAAAAACCACAAAAAACCCTGTCTGAGAAGAAATTATTCTCTTAAACAAATGCAAAGTGAAATGTGTTTACATTTAAATATGTTTTCCTATTTTTGATTTAACAGGGAGTGATTGACATAAAAACAACATAAACAATAGGAAAATTCATAAACAAAGTCCAACAGCCTGAGAATAAGATAAAGAATCAAGGAGGTTACCCAGCATTTTAGATCCACAAGGCTGAAAAACAACTGAAATATATACCGAACACTTGATACAGAAGATAACCGACACATGCTGTGACACATATCCACACTGTATTAGCATTTTACTCACAACTTTACTTTCCCTAAAAAGTGAATTGGTGAGCAAATTTGGCTATTCTTTAATTTAATTGGCTTAGTAATTAAATGCTGCTATCCAGGCTCTACTACATCCTATCAACAGTAAATACATATACTGAAAAGTGCTGAATTCAGCATTCACTCTTACAAAAAAAGGAAGTGGAAATTATTAGAATTTATGTTTCAGCTTGAAAAAGGGAAGATATTCAAGTACTGCACTGCAAGCTCCAGTAACCTAAAGGTCATTACAGAGGAGCCACAGTAGTTCCATCCATCTTTATTTGATGCGATGAGCTAATTTTGACATTCTATCAACGTATGGCCTAGTGAAGACTGAAAAATCTCCCCAGAAAGCTACATAAGCCTTGTATAGCTAGACTGCCTTGAGTTTAGTGCCTTTAGATCAATCTTGTATCAATGCCAAAGTCATCCCAGATACATCTACTAACACTAAAATAATTGGAACACAGCACACCCACATCTTGAGTTAGATCTATTTCTCATATTTTTTATGTAATATCTAATGGAGCATTACATAACTACTAACCTTTATGGTGGCCCATCTCAGGCACTAAAAGCATGGCATTCTTGCCACAGGGGCTCAGAAACCAGACACTTACAATAGATAATTGCCTACTGAGCGCAAAACACGTAACTGCAACAAGTTATCGGTCATGACAAAGGAATTCCATAGAAAAGATGGATTAAAACACAGGACAGCATTTAAACACCTTGAACATAAAAGCACATCTACTCTTCCTGCAATCCCTAGCTTCTTACACCACATATCTTACAAATTTTGCGGCAGGTGCACAAATAATCATTTACGCAGTTTCCAGCCAAACAGCTCTACACCCAACAGCAGGTCCATCTCCGATGCTTATCCCACCGTATTCTTCACACGGACAATCCTCTCAACCCGGCCTTATGCAACTACGTTTCTCTTATTCCACTCATCGTTAGGTTGGTCCTCCTCTAATAACTTAAAGTCCCTCTGTTAACATCCTCTTCTCGCAGAAATTCATCCAGTGTTTGCTCCTCATCATCTCCATCTAAATTCCCTACCTTCAGCCTAGATTTCTTTCCCACTTACCAACTTGTATTCCCACTTCCCGTGCGTCATCTCTGCCTTTTGCCCCCTGCTCTCAGTTAAGCATCCAAACACTGCCAATAGTCCAGAGCCACAAGGGAAGGGGAGGCTTTGATAGTTCCTGTCTATGGTATGTTCACTACTGATGGCTGTTTTAGAAAGGCAGTAATAGAAATTAAGGAAAACAACAACAACACAAAAACCCAGTTGATATTTCTAAAACCTGTTTCAAACTGGCTAAATTTGGATGGATCTTTTAGTCAAAAAAGCAAGAGCAAAGAGACCTTGCCATCTTTCAGGAAAAGTGCTAGGTCACTAAGAAGAAAGTTGCCCTGAGTTATCAAATACCAAACCAGCTCCGCCACATATTCAGTCTGTGAAAGTAGCTAAGCAAGTATAACAGAAGGTTAGAAAAAGTTCAACATGGAGGTAGGTAGAAAGCTTAGAAAACTTCAGAACAATCTTATTAAATAAAGCAGATATATTACAAACCCGACTTCCAAACATTGCTTTTTCTTATTAGGTTTTATTGCAATTTCTTATTACTCCTATCTATACAGAATCTACTCCAGGTTCACTTCTGATTATCCTTGTTATTTTCCTCCACTTTTGAGTGTTATAAAAACCAGCACTATTTATAGATGGAGCATTCATTTCACTAATGACTGATTTGACCTTTCTGTTTAATGTCAGAGGACTTTATTTCAGAATTAAAACCCTCAGCATCTACAGTTGTCTTCAGAAGCCATCAGGGCACAAGCAACATTCTTAAGTTACAGCTTGATTTCACATTTACTTCAGAAGTTTAAGTTAATAAAGAAAAAAAAAAACAACCAACAAACCCTATTTTTAAACACTATCAAAATGCACAAAGTATTACCCAATTAGAACATAGACATGTGTACTCCAAACGTGCCTAAAAAATTTTTCATTTATGTGAAGAACAGATGTGTCTGTCCATATTCTGTAACTAGAAGTTACTTGTGGATATGAACATGACTGCTTATATGTGGTGGTATATGTAAATAATGTGCTGAACTAAAAATCTCTGTTTTGCAGTGTGTTGACAGAATGGGTAAGGTGACAACTGTATTAAAATCATTAAGTGCCATAAAGCCTAAGGACAAGTAAAAGATAACTTGCCTCTATTTACATTACAAATTTTCCTCTATTTACATCACAGATTGACCCACCAGTAGGAAAAAAAAAGTATTTAAAACCAAATATTTACAATTTTTTTAGTTGTACTTATACCACTTTAGTTGTACAATACTTTCAATATGCACAAGCCTAATTTTATACAAAAAAGGTAGATATAGTCAGTTTTATTTCTTTACTACATGGAAATGGAAAACCAAACCTGGCAAGTTTTGTGTTTCCATTCGTAAGGTTTTTATTCAGGTAGAGAAAGCCTCTACCATTTGGTATTCGGATTTGTTTGTCAAGTTGGCACTAGTACTGTACTAGAGAAAATGAAATCTACTGTCTAGCTATAGCAACTTAGCTTTTACAATATAGATACAAGTACCAACGCTAAGGAGTTTGCAATTAACTTGTCACGAATTTTTGGTGCTAGTTACATGAAATAGTGAGTTAAGGAACCACTCCTTCCAGTAACTTCCTCCTCTGAAAAATTTAAGCAAATCAGAAGGACTTCATATGTTCCAAACAAGCTAATTTGTATCTGCAAATTTTTAAGAAATGTGCTTATAATAAAAGAGGTTGTGAATTTATTCTGCTTTTCAAATGGGTCTTTCAAAGATTAATAAGTGTTTACTGGAACTATTTAGTAAAGCAGATGATAAACAATTATAAACAACATAATTCAGCACTAAAATCCCTTTTATTATTAAAAATTACTCCAGAAAAATTCTTTATTTATTAATTTAAAAGCATCAATTAAATGGAAAACTTTTAAATTAGATTTATACTGAATAGTTATGCTTCTGAATATGCAAAGCAGGTGGGACTGTTCCTCTGGGTTTTAGCACTTCAAATATGAGTTTTCAGACAGAAAGTTATGGGTTTTTTTCAGAATAAAGGCAACAATATTGTTTCAAGCATTAGAAGACAACCACTCAGTGTTAAGAGTGCTTTCAGAACCCACTTTCACATTCATGCTTTCCCAACAAAGTATTGTTTGGGGCAGACCAATTTACTTCTCACCTATATTAGGTTATTGATTCCCATAAAAATATCATAATAGTACCCCCCAGTGTATATAATTATATCAGTAAATAATTAAAAATTTCAAAAGTATAGCTTTTAAGAGACTTCATAATGGCAATTTTAGAATTAAAACTGCTAGGCAGATAGCACAGGTCATGGGTTCTTTTAGAAAGATTAGGAAAAACTTAAGTTAAAATAGCTAGATATTAAAATAGATATTAATATAAAAAATAGATCTTTTCTCTAAAGATCTCTACTCATTCTTTAATTCTCTTACACACACCCCCCAATTTTAAAACGCCACTCAAGGTAAGTTTTAAAAGGCCAGGCAATTTGGCCATTTTTGACATAATGAGTCGGGTTATTTTAACAGAGAATAAACGCAGATCTATTGCGTAAAATAAGCTTTGATGATAATATTATATGCAGAGAGGCCACCAGCTTCCATCAAGAGGAAACTCACCAAAAATATAATCAGAGAGTCTGACACCAAGCATTCCAGCATCTGCAGAATCCAGGTTTAAATTATTACAACAGGAAAATCACCTGTGATTTGAATGAGTTACTTTCAAGAAGAAAACTATCTACATTTATGCATTTAAACCAAGAAGTGGGAATCAAAAAGAAAACACATTGTAAATGTTCTGGTACATTAGGTTTCTAGATTCCCAAAGCAAAGCAGCATAAGAAAATTAACCATTAGCAATCAGTAAAGAGACTAGCAATTAGCTTATAGCAAGCTGTTTCTGACTAATGATGTTTCCCCTTTAGCTTTCCAAAAATCAAATTTATGATTTTTCCTTCATTTTATATAGACAGTTCCAGAAATATCTGCAATTACACACACCACGTGCCAGTGTTCATCACAAGACAGGTTGTAAAAGCAGTATTCTCAAACTTTGGAATCACATAACCAAATAAGGCAGAGAATATTCACTACATTATGTGGCCCCAGTACAGGAGAGACATGGAGCTGTTGGAGCGAGTCCAGAGGAGGCCACGAAGCTGATCAGAGGGCTGGAGCACCTCTCCTGTGAGGACAGGCTGAGAGAGTTGGGGTTGTTCAGCCTGGAGAAAAGGCGGCTCCGGGGAGATCTAATTGTGGCTTACCAGTACCTGAAGGGGCCTACAGGAAAGATGGTGAGGGACTGTTTATCAGGGAGTGTAGTGACAGGACAAGGGATAACGGGTTTAAGCTGAAGGAGGGTCGATTTAGATGAGATGTTAGAAAGAAATTCTTTCCTGTGAGAGTGGTGAGGCACTGGAACAGGTTGCCCAGAGAGGTTATGGAGGCCCCATCCCTGGAAGTGTTTAAGGCCAGGTTGGATGGGGCTTTGGGCAACGTGGTCTAGTGGAGGGTGTCCCTGCCCAGAGCAGGGGGGTTGGAACTAGATAATCTTTAAGGTCCCTTCCAACCCAACCCATTCTATGATTCTATGACATTAGCTATTTTTCATAGCATTCAAGGATACATTGACAGATGAACAGTATGAAGTAACAGTATGTTTCAGAGTCCAAGGCAATTTGTCTCAAAACTATTTGCAGTGCTGTGGCCTGATTTCTTGAAAGAAGACCTGTAACTGAGTGCACACAAATTTATTGTTTATTAATAATCCTTTTTTTCCAAGTAATTAAGTACTACATTTTTGGCTTAGAAAGACAGCGTTAGCCCTAAATGAGCATCTGGCAGTTTAGGATGTTTTAAATAGAAACAATCAAGTTAACTAATTAGAAAAAAAAATGACATGTAGCAAAATAATTGCTATCATAAAAATTTCAACTTTAGATAAAGCACTCTCGATACACCTATGAGAGCTTACGTAAAGACAGTCTGATCAGTGTTCACCTAGTGACTCACGCTAAATTTATAGTTCAGCTTGGTCCAAAGTATTTGTCTGAAAGTGCTGACTGCGATGCAAATCAACAATGGCATAAACAAAACATGCCCGTCTAGTGTCTAGCTTTAAACAGATGATCTGTATTGGTACCCATCCCTACGCCACTTCTGGGTGGTCTTTATCAAGTCCTTTTACCTATCTCGGCCTCAGTTTGCAGCTCTAACTTTTTCCTCCATGGTTCAGGTTCATGTATTTCAGTTGTAAAATCTTCAGTATAATGACCATATTGTGAATAGTCTTTGCTCAATTAAACAGTATTCTCTCCATCTCTTGTCTAAACACATCTGAAACGCATTTCCGAGAAAGACCAAGTTCCTTTTTACTTTGAATTGAGTGGACTAATGCAAAGAGAAGTTACTTTTTACCTCCTTCACTGTAAGTCAAAAGAGTTGAATCCTATACAAATACTTTTTTCGTTAAGTAATGTTGACGTAAATTTTTGAGTTTGAGTATATGACGTTTTTAAGGCAGGCTTCTGACTTGAGGGACCTGCTTTGGAAATGCTCACCTGGACTGCCAATGCTCTATAAAATACACCTGATGTTAATCTGTTCAGACAAGCCTGTTATTATGAGCTTTCAGATTATTTTCTTAAGCTAGCTGTTAAAAAGAACTCACACAAGTGTGAGTAATATTACTAAACACCCAGTAGGCCTATTCTAACAACGGTCACCACGTTTTCTCCTCATCTTTCAGTCTATCTCAGTGCATGTACGAACAGTGACATTGATGGTAGGTAGGTTGACTAGACCATTTCCAGACATCCCTTCTAATCTCAGCCACTCTGTGAACTAGATACTCCTCCCTGGAGCAACACGCACTTAATACACACGCAGAAGACATTTGCACATTTTGTATTTACTTTACCTGTAAAGCATACATAGACCCTTTGGTAAAAGTTTTGTACTGCAATATTTTTTCATGGATTATATAAAATTCCTGGCCTAAATAAAGAGTACTTACTGAATTAAAAATTATAAGAAGCCAAAATTTCTACATGAGGATGCTTTATTCAAAAACAGCAGGAGCATTACTATCTGAAAGAGCCTAGTTTATATCTCACCAAGAAAGATTAGTATTATCTTTGTTCTGGGTAGTGGATTTGTGGATTATAAAATCCTTACACAGTTAGCCTTTCATGAAGTAGTGTTAGGGATTAAAAACATCTTTATGAACATGTTCTCATATAATGAAACCATAACAATTCAACTTTATTTTACCCAGAGCAGGAAAAATGTGCCAATTACAAGCTCTGTTTTGAGGGTTTAGTATCAGCAGGTTGAAAACGGGTTAGGCAATAAACTAGCAAAAAGATTCTCAGCCCAGAGAGGATTTTTTTTTTTATGTCAAGCACACTTTAAATCTCCTAAGCTGTTTATAATGATAGAGTTGCCAAAAATAGCCCAGCTAAAAATCATGGAATTGGCTGCATCTGTTACAGAATACAAAGAGCCCCAAAACATTGCAGAATATTAGAAAAAGTTCTTTAAAAACCCTCAAAAAACAACAAGTAAAGATGGCATATTCTGGAGGTTTGTTTTTTATTTGTAAACAAAAATCAGTGCATCAATTTTAGGTGTATCTTCATACTCATGACTAGCAGCATTGCCTGTAAGTAAATTGCCTGAGAGGACCTATTCTTAATGAGGCTTTGTTCCAACTCAGAAATGGTAGTGGGGGTGAATACCGAGTCACAAGAATCCTCTCCTCTCCACGAGCTCTACCTGAACCAACCAGTAAGTAATAGACTCCACTGAGAAATATGAATCACACTTCTCTCTCTGCTGGTGTAGGAAGGTTGTGCTGCCCCAGCTCTGCTAGCAAGGAACAGAGCTAAGCAAACAGGAGAAGCGTTAGCTGTCTTCCGCAAAGTCTATGCAGACTGCACAGAGTGACACGCAGGACTAGTTGTGGGCTCACTGCAGTAATATCAGCACCTTATTTTGGCCCTGTTTGGCAGAGTGCATTTAGAATTACAGTATGATCAGTACTGTATAGACAGTTACATACAAGTTGGGGTTTTGTTTTGCCCTTTTAAAAAAGTTTATATCAGTTGACTACTTTCGTGATTACTTCTACGAGTCACTTGCCCAACTCTGTACAGACTAACAGAAATTAAAGGTGACATGGTGAGAACACTAAAGGTGTTTTTTGGAAGAGGCAAAATGAGACTCAAGGTGCAATTTCACGCTTGGTTAAAGGCAGGCTACAACTGCTGCTACTAAGAGAGGAGTCAACCTTCTCTCTGTGCTTACATTGGCTCCAGCAATCCTGAAGCTGCGTGGCGAGTTGCATCAGCTTAGTAACGCAACTGAAAATGAACTGTGTTCCCCCCCCCCCAGCCCCAGTTCCTGAGCAGTTACTGTGGCTTATGTGAGGGAACTGTGATAAATATGCAGACAGGACCAGATGACTGGTGACTTTTCATTTTGGCAGCAGGCAGTCTTGGAATAACACGTCAGTCGTGAAATATCAGATATCACCAAGAAGGTATTATTTTTCAGCAACACAGGCCTTGTTCACAGTTGGTCCAATTTTCATAGGGTCAGCAAAAAAACAATTTACCATTCCCATCTTAGAAGCAAAAAATTATTTTAAAGAAAATCATTCTATAGTAATATTTTCACCAGTTTTCTTCTCAGAATGAATTATTTTCCTTGAAATTTTCCTCAGGTTGCTGTAACGTAACACATATTTCAGCCTGAGATGTTATATCCTTGCTGTTACAAGAAATAAAAGTCAGGATCTTTCTATGGGGAGTGCTTCACAGAAGCCTCTATTCACATCTTGAGATATGAATATAGATGTAAATCTATAAAAGCTCCCAGCACTCCCCACACAAAGATCCTGGCTTCCACTTCTATTTAATAGAGTAACTACCATATATCACTAGCACCTCCTGGAACTCTCTAGACATTCTTCAGGCTGTTAGCTGTCATAAGAACCTTTGTGCACTCCTGCAAAAATTGATCAGTCTGTGATTGATCTACATAAGCAACTTAGTCTTCCTACCTTTACCTACCCGTGAGTTTCAATATATTAATCTTACAATGCTACCTGGAATGCTCATCTATGCTGCCCATGCAACTAAAACAAAATTCCAAAGGATTTATAGAACTGTGTTAGAATTGGTTATTACATGACACTGATTATGGTAAGCAACCATATATTTAATTTTCCAGTTGGAATTTCCATTTGACAGCTTCATGCAGCAATGTGCCAGAACTGAACATTAAGATTTGACTACATGCGAAAGCAATTAACTTAATCCCCAACATTTCTAAGCATCTTAATTAAATTTATGGACTCTTTCCTCTCTTATTGCCATGCTATTAAATAGGGGGAGAAAAAAAAAGCTCTCTTTCCAAAATTACCATTATCATATAAAGTGATGTACATCGCATATCTAGCAGAAGATAAAGCGTTTCAGAATTCATTTAGCGTGTGAAGAAATTAAGTTTAGCACAATATCTAAATGTGCTTGAACATACGAACCAGGTATGTAAGTGATAGATAGATTCATCATGGTAAATCAAAGGCTAAATTGCGTTGTGTATTTCACAAAAAACACCCCAACCAAAACAAAGTCACAACCACCAAAGGAAAAATACAGTTAGCTACCATAAGAAAAGTTGACTCCAGTACTCGTTTGTGAACACTGAATTATAAATAGGTTATAGGATTGCTCATACAGTAATAGAAAAATAAAGTCTCACATGCTATTTTCTCAATCAGTGACAGAATTAACTAGAACAAAACAATGAAGTCATATTGAAATCTTCAAGAAACAAATTATAAGTCCAGTCTCGAAAACATTCTTCTGAATGAACTATAAAACTATTTTCAGACTCAAGATGAAGAAAATGCAGCCCTCCTCCTGATTCTGTTGCAAACTGAATACTAGAGTACAGCATCACGAAGAACAGGAAACGATGCTTTAATGGTGAATGCAAAATTATTCAGAATAAGCATTAGTTCTGATTAAATTATCAACAAGTAGAAAACATTATTAGGTTATTACTTTTGGCAGTTATTTTTTAAAACCCCAGAATCTTCAAATTGGAGATATTAAAATAAAATAATTAAAAAAAAATCAGAAGTAGCCAACTCATAATTACTGAATACAACATTCCAGAACCAGCTCTTTACAAACATCAATGAAATTCACTAAAATATTAGAAGGAAATTGCAATACATTACATTGTATACTTAGTGATAAATATTTTAGGAAGGCATTTAACACTTTGATGACTTACCAGCAGTGAAGTCATTATTTAAATCTATAAACGCATGAGAGTGGGGTATATACATTTTACTTTGAGTTTCCAATGCAGCATGCCATGATAAGTTCCTACAGACAAGAACAAAAAGCAATACATTTCTGTTAATCATGATAATATGTTTTAAAAAAATTTGTGAAATTAAATAAAATTGAACAGAAAGCATGTTCTCCTAATGAGAAGCTAAAATTACTACATAACTTATAATATACTAAATAACTAGAGCTATTGTTTTAAAGGTTCTGCGAAGGATGATTCATAGCACGGGGGCTTCACTTAGATTTTTAACTTTCTAATGCAACTTGTTTTGTACACAGAAAAGTTATCACTGCCCGCAAAGTGAAATTTAGTGCCTAGACTTCAACTGTAAATCTTGAGACACTGATCACCGTCCTCCCATTTCCTCAAGTAGTTTTACGATCAGTACTTTTGAAATCTACTGTAGGATTAATGAAGATGAGCAAAAATGGACATAATCTCATGCTGTTAGAGCAGCTCATGCTTGCTGCATGTAAATGGATTTTATTTTCAGTCACTTAAAAATCAACACAAGAATTAAACTGTCACATTACGATGGAGTACAAGCTAATTATGTCATTTCCCAAGCAGATGATACTTTTATTTATTTATAAACATACATGCCCTGCTGGTTTCTGTTCTAAAAATTACTGAACTTCCAGCAAACCTCCCTATTAGCAGCGCATTGAAACATAACAAAACCTTCAGAAGTCATAGCTGTTGAATCATCAAATATGCTAGCTTCAGAACCCTTGGCTAAACACACTCAGAAAAATCTCAATAGGCACTACACAATAGCAGGACAGTAAAATTACTGCTGTCTGGAATGACTTGGTTTATTCCAGTGACATTACATACATATCACTTAAGTCCTTATCTTCTGTGACTCATTTTATGGTAAGACAAAAACTAAGCTTCTGATTACTTCCCAGAGATCACAACTAAGTCTTAGAAATGTTAAAATGAATCAATCTTAAAATCAAACAAATCTCTCCCATTTTTCCATATCTTCAAAAGCTCATAATGTTTTTCAATTTATAATCATTGCAAGGTGTTCAGAAACACTTTTGTGATTTTGAAATCTCTGTTCCATAAGCCATCAATTTAAATAAAAGTAATGGTGATAAAATTCAAGTTGAGATTAATGACCAAAAACATATTGCCAAGAAGGGTATAGTTTCCAGTTGCACATGTTATTTACCCTGCATCATTTCTGAATGATCTCTAAGGAAAATAGCCAGTTAGGAAAAAAAGGTATAGATTTGTTAAAATCACTGATGGGGTGTGGGGGCAAAGCCTTATTTAAACATTTCTTAAGGGCCATGGAGATGCAGATAGAAAGCTGATATACTGTTGCCATAGAGACAGAGTAATCATCTCATTGACTTCTTCAGCAGTAACGCACCTCTTTTGAAACAACAGCTAAAGACAGACACATAGGACTGCAAAGACTTCCTAACACACTTTCTTTTAAAATAAACTTAAGTATTAATAATAAACCTACAACAGCTGTGACACCAACACCTGGATTTCTCCTGAAACACAGAGCTGCAAGTTTCTCTGTTAACATTACTAAATAACATTCAAGACAATCCTATCAAGTTCCACTTAAAAGCTGCAAAATAGCAAGTTAGAAGATGCAAACTTCTTCAAAACACTGATGTAAAGGTCCAGTCCTCTAGGAAAACAAGCCCAGTTCCTAATTTTTCCAATTATTCATTGGAAATTATTAATTATCAACCAAAAGAAGACAGTTCAAAAAGAAAATGTCAACAGCGGTTTTCATATCATCAGAAAGCCAAGAACAATCTATTTATTTTTGACACTTATAATCCAACTCACATCCTAAAAATAATTTCTGCTATCTTTTGAGCATGTTCTTTGACAATTGAGAGAAAAATCTCTAAATCAGGGAAAGAATTTAATTCAAGTATCCTTCTCTTGAGGCTTCTTTCTTTTTCAAGGAATGCCCAAACCCACAACACTATCAATGAAGTTCTTCCTTACAAAAGTTAAAGACTGAATGTATGCTCAGCAAAAGGCACAGGAAAAGATGTACAGACTCGTATTTTTAGTCTTTAAAAAAAAGAAGCCATCCTTTTCAACAATGAAACTTTTACTAACTCAGAGTCACACCAGTTTGTGTCCTTGAATACACAATCCTAATAGCTCTTAAAAGCCAAAGCTTTCTTTTTCTTTATCGGATTACAATTTTCAAAAGCAGCATCAGGAAAACTGAATAGAACATGAACTGTCCTTGTCTAGGATCCAGTAGTGTTTTTAACAAATAACTTACAACTTATTTTCAAAAGACAGATTTAAAGTTCTTTGGCATCTTGCCCAATATTAGAGACATTGCTTCTTTTAAATTTTTTGTTTAGAGACTGGTTCTTCTGAGTCAGTAGAGATCCATTCTTTTGTTACACTTTGATGTCAGCATTCATACTCAGAACAGTTAAACAAAAACAATCCTTTGCATAGTCCTTATTAACCATTTAAATACACCATTAAAATAATCATTTTTATCTCACTATTTGCCAGCTAGTCCCATTCTAGAAATTCCGGGGCTAGCAGAAACTTTAATAATGAAACTCTGTCCCCTTTACTGCAATCTCATCTCATAAGACTTTAGTCAACTTCTATTTGCTGGAGTGGCCTTAGCCACTCCTTAACACAAAAGATGTGATACAGAGAACATCATTTGCATGCACACTTATATTGCTGCTTCAAGCTGCCTCTGCCTTTTGTCTCTTTATAAATCTCTTCCCCCAATAAGCATACCAAATATTTTCCTTAATATTGTGGTGGGTTGACCCTGGCTGGGGGCCAGGTGCCCACCAGAGCTGCTCTCTCACTCCCCTCATTCACCAGACAGGGGAGAAAAGGCATAACGAAAAGCTTGTGGGTCGAGATAAGGACAGGGAGAGATCACTCACTAATTGTTGTCGCGAGCAAAACAGACCGAACTTAGAGAGGGAATTCATCTAATTTATTACCAAGGAAAACAGAGTAGAGGAGTGAGAAATAAAATCAACTCTTAAAACACCTCCCCCCACCCCTCCCATCTTCCCAGGCTCAACTTCACTCCCGGCTTCAACCTCCACCCCCCGCCCTCAGCAGCACAGGGGGACGGGGAATGGGGGTTACGGTCAGTTCATCACACGGTGTTTCTGCCGCTTCTTCATCCTCAGGGGGAGGACTCCTCTCATCATTTCCCTGCTCCAACATGGAGTGTCCCCCTCACAGGAGACAGTCCTTCACAAACTGCTCCAACAGGAGTCTCTCCCATGGGGTGCAGACCTTCGGGAGCAGACTGCTCCAGAGTGGGTCCCCCATGGGGTCACAAGTCCTGCCAGCAAACCTGCTCCAGTGTGGGCTCCTCTCTCCACGGATCCACAGGTCCTGCCAGGAGCTTGCTCCAGCATGGGCTTCCCACGGGGCCACAGCCTCCTTCAGGTGCCTCCACCTGCTGTGGTGTGGGGTCCTCCACAGGCTGCAGGTGGAATCTCTACACCCCCTCATCCTTCCTCCATGGGCTGCAAGGGGACAGCCTGCTTCACCATGGCCTTCACCTGGGGCTGCAGGGGGATCTCTGCTCTGGCACCTGGAGCACCTCCTCCCCCTCCTTCTGCACTGACCTTGGTGTCTGCAGAGTTTCTTACATCTTCTCACTCCTCTCTCTGGCTGCAAAAGCTCTCTCTCTAAGTGTTTTTTTCCTTCTTAAATATGTTATCACAGAGGGGCTGATTGGCTTGGCCTTGGCCAGCAGCGGGTCCGTCTTGGAGCCGGCTGGCATTGGCTCTATCAGACACAGGGGGAGCTTCTAGCAGCTTCTCACAGAAGCCACCCCTGTAGCCCCCCCACTACCAAAACCTTGCCACGCAAACCCAACACAAATATGTAGCTTAATACCTTTACACTTTGCTTTTGATTTCCCATGTTGTCTAACCTTCCCAATTAGTTCTGTAGATAAATGAGACCTGAATTTTGTTTTTAAGTTTACCCCAAACTCTTGCACATTTTCCTCTTGCCATCCCTTATAAGATGTATTCCAGTACTTCTTGCATCAACAACCTGTAACTTCATCTATTAGACTAAATGCAGCTTAAATTCTACAGACGCTACTTAAAAACGTTGGTTTGTACTTTTGTACAGCAGAGAATTCTTTAATATAGATAATAATAAATATCAAAGTGCACTAAACAAAGGAGACTATAATTGTTCCAAGAAACAATTATCCTATTTCTCATGTCAAATAACAGGTTTTTTGTTTTCTCAGCTCTCATGGGATGTCTGCTTCCCCTACAAAGCAACATTAGAAATTAGATGCAGAGTGCCATAGAATGTTTAAAGATAAACATGGAAATCAGAGAAGATGCATATGTTCACACAGTTCCAGTTAAATATGAGTCTTATGCCTCTTTAATAAGAACAAAAGTAGATGCACAATGTATATGTTATTGAAATTCATGCTAATAAACAAATCCTTAGCTTACCCGCCTATCAATATCTGTGGCTTACTTGAATCACTTGTGACACCAAAGACGTCAGGTATCAAGTCTCCATTAAAGCTGAAAATGCAAAATAATTTTAGTATCACCTTAGTCATTATAGGTGTAAAAATTAACTATGCTTAAGTTAATCTGTGTTTGGTTAGCTTTCTCCCATTGAGCAATGAACCATTTTCAGCTGTGTAGTCTTTTCTAACTTTTGGCTCTTGTCCAAGTAGTTAGTAGTATGCTTCTTTCTATGCCATGCGTTTAATTTTCCAGCTATATTTCCCCCCTCTCTTTTGTTCAACATTTTACACAGAGAGAAGTGCACCATGAAAGGGATATTTGCTCAGTCTGATAAGCCGGTAAGGTTTTTGTTTTACAAAGTTCACAAAAAAAAAAAAAAAAAAAAAAAGGCTCTCTTTCTCTATAAAATACTGAAATTTAAAAAAATAAAAGCTTATTTGTTACTGTTGCCAGGATGATATAATATACGCTTTGTAAAGATGACTTATGTTTTGTCGTTAGACCAGTTGACGTTACACAAACTATGCTATTCTTATAAAGAGCACGTTTCAAATTTTAGCTTTAAAATATATTTAAGCTGCTCTTAGTCACCATTAGAAATGTTGTTTTCTAAAAAAGTAGGTCATACTTACTCCATTACTAGAGGCTCATCATGGAAAGTCTTATTTAACATAGTTTTATGGTTAAGATCTGAAAACAGAAAATATTCATTTGATTCACTTACCAATATGTTATGACATTTACATTTTAAACTTAGACATAATTCTTCTATTAATTTACAACCACCAATTTTATGATAAAAAAATAAAAATCAGCCACCACTGAGCATAAACAACTAAATGGCTTCCTGCAATTATGCAGGAAAGTGGAGTTACAGTTAAAATGCCGAAGCTGCTTCTCTCTCCACTAAGCTCTTCAACAAATTATTCTAAATAGATCTTAATGAAACCTATTTCTAAGTATGATTGCAATCACAGAGACACACAAAATCTGAAATAGTTGGGATGAAGACAATCTAAAAATTTAACATTGTACAGAAGAACTCTGTTTAATGTTGTGGCACTGTAAAAACCCAAACATTCTTAATCATATACACTGAGTGTTTGAAATAAAGATTAGAGGTACGCTGCTTAAATGGGAAGTGAGGATTTTAAGTCCTAATCAGATTATCACTTCTCAGACTTCACATGTCATCCAAGCTCCTTGCCACATCATCCCCATTTCCTTCATCTCTCCACAATGTTTGTCGTCTTTCCAGTTCCCACATTTTATATGACAGTACCCTCCTACAGACTTGTCACCCTTCCATTACCCAAGTAGGCACCACATACCTTCCCAGTAGCCTTGCTACATACCAACCATTGCCTGAATTTTTAACCTCTGACTCTTTTCTAAGCCTCACAGGCTCATTTGTGCCTCTTCCAATATTTGTTTATTCAGAAACAAGACAGCATAAATTAATCCAAATCCTTCACATTCTTCCCAATACTACAGATTCCTCCTCTTAATACTTGATCCAGGGCACCTTCCCAGGTTGCTTGTTTCACCTCTGATTAAAGCCAGAAGCAATGGTATCTAAGGCCATCACTTCCCTCAGCTGTAACTATTTTATAACACAGTTGTTTTTAATAGCAATTATTCTTCAGTTTTTTTCTAAAGTTAAGAGTATCTTCTTTTGCTTTTCTGTCCTTCTTCAAACCCTAAACTCTTCCCAAAACCCTTTCCCAGCAGAGTCAACAGAAAACGCAAGAGACTTCAAGAGTTCACATAGTCCATGACTCTACCCTAAGATAGAATCAGCTATACCTAGAACACTGCTAAAAGATTCTTGAAAACTTCCAGTGATAGAGACTCTAGAAACCTCTCTCCCAAAGAATTTGGTTTAACAGAAATAAGAGTGTTCTATTACTTATATTGGTAAGTTTAGGCATGGTATTTTGAAAGCATATGCACTAAACTTTATACCAAGTGCTCAGTACATTTTAAATTCAAGATAAATCTTTTGAGGTAATCTTTGTGAAGCCAACATGCATAATGGAGAAGCCATGAGAAGTAGATCTTTAGTTAGTAGGTTACTGTCAAACTAATACTGTTTTGTTACGTCTTTTGCATGATACAAAGCAAGAGTTTTACCTTTGTTCTCTTTCATTCATTATTGAATACAGTTTAACAGCAGGATAGTATATGGGCATGAAGCTGAATAGCTGCTAATCCCTATTTCAGTTGTAAAAAACAATCACTACACTGTACAATGAGTTATAACTTTCTGATAATACTCTGAATTATTAAAAAGCCTAACAATCTTATTAAGAAGCAGTCTCAGCAACTCACCTAATGTTTGGTTGTGCCCCCAGAAAATAAACACTGAAAGTTCATCTCTGCCATGATTTTGTGCCCGGGTAGTCAGGAGGACATCCATTTGTGAATCACCATCATAATCTCCGGGCACTACACTGGTTATGGTAACACTGAGAGCTCTAGAATTATAAAAACGAACATGAAATGCCGCATGCAAATAATTGTACAAACGTCTGCAAGAAAATTGAAAGTACTTGTGTGTTCAAAGGCTTGCCTTTTCATCCCAGTTATTATTAGTTGGTCCAAAGCAATATTTTCCTTCGACAACCTGGCTTTTTTTAAAGTCCTTATCTATTGCAAAAGTAACATTAAATCAAGCATTCTGCAGCCTCTCTTCCTCCAAGGAAGGATGACATTTTCAACTCTAAACTTCAGATAACAGGCAATGCTATCTAGACTTCATTAAATCCCTTCATTTGTTGTAGAACCAGTCCTCAAAAAAAATGTGTTTCAGAGAGCAGGATCTTTGGGTTGCACTCCAAGGGCAAGACCACAAAGCAACAGAAATAGTTCAAGCAGCAGGAGTTCGACAGACAGCTAAAGCTTTTTAAAGACAGCGTCATCTCCTTCCATCTTCTGCCATGTCTTACCACTCCTCCCTACATTCGTTTGTTCTTTTTTTTCTTGGTTACCTACTCAGAGACTTTGCTTTACACACACAAACATGCATCATCCTGTTAAGAATTAAAAGCAGATAATTTCTAACGCACTAAAGAAATTAGCTCCTTCCAAAATAGAAGGAAATAAAGAAACATACAAACATATAGAACAATAAAAGATGAAGCTGAGCTACAAGAGCAATTGAACTTTTAATAGACATAACACTATTAGTAAGCATTATTCATAAGCCATAACATATCCTGTAATACTATTATGGTTAAAACTATACCTATATATGTACATGAACACACAGCTTGTTTTACATTTATTAAAAGTTGATACCATTTTTAAAAGCCACATTTAAACTTTAGGAAGGAACAGATCTCTGCACAGAAATACCAGAACACCATTCTCCATATCCCTTTCTAAACAAAGCTGATGATATTGGCTGAATTCCATTACTAACTACAGCAACTAGAAGAATTTCCCTGAAAACATGTCTTGGGACAGAGACTAATACTACCTGCCAAAAAGATGTAACCTATGATATGGATGATACTTCGCTTTACTAGGAGATAAAGTCCAGAAAAAACAAGTCATCTGCAAAAATATTCCAAGATATGGGTATTTTTAACACTAATTCGAGGACAAAAACCAAAGAATAGAAATTTCATAAAGGGGATTGTGGTGTGGCGTGTAAGTCACACCTATTAGTTAACAGTATGAATGACAAAACTCATCTCCCCAAATTCCGTCATCTGACTTACAAAATCCAAACAAATCAAACCAAAAATGTATCAGGAAATTAATTGGGCAACTGGTCAAAGAACTGGAGCTCTAAGGGCAAGTTGAACATAGTCAAACAGGTAACAGCACAGACAGCTCTAGTCATGTTCCCACTGACTGCCGAGATGCACTTTCAAGAAAAACGGCCGCTTACATTGTTTCACCATTGAATATCTATACTTACTTCATTGGTAACTTCACACGGGGCTTAAAGTAGGGTTCCTTTTGGTCAGCCAAAAAGATAATCAGCTCATTTCCTGCAAAAGCAAGTTAGATCATGTATAATAGAGGAGGACTGTAAATGTTTTATATATAAAAAAAAATTTAAAAATTTATGCCAGAAATAGTCATTCCCCACAGTAGCAAAAACTTTGTAAGACTTCCCATACAACTACTTCCTCCTCATTCAAAAGGAAGCCAAAGGAGCACTTCTCCAATACCTATATATCATTTAAAAGAAAACTTCCTGTAACGAGTTAAGAAACATTACATGTGGAAAAGTGGTAGGCATCAGTTCCATACAACTAATTAAAGCTTAAAAGCTAACTCAAATGAATTCTTTTAATACCATCTCTGACCTAGCAGGATCTGATACTGCTTTCCCAAGTTGAGAGACAAAAATACTTTAAATGAAACTCATAGAAGTAACCTGGTTACCCACAGCATTTCCTTATTTAGAGGCAATAACACAAGCCACTATCATGTAATTACTTCAGGAAGACCTAAATAGAAGCCCTTATTTTATGTTGCAAAAATAATAGAAATTTAGGGAAGAAAAAAAAAATTTAACCTGAATGATGAAATGTATTTTCAGTCAGTAAACCACAATACATACTCACTCACTTCCACAAGTAAATTAACAGTTCACAGCTAGAGAAAAAAAAATTACTTATCCTTTATTATGTTTGTTTTCTGCATTCTCCAAGAAACTCACCTATAGCATCCCAAACTGCAAGAACTAGGTTACCTAATCAAAAACAATTCTACAGATCCAGACTCAAGCTACCATAGTGTATTTCAAGAGCATCATTCTGTGGCAAAGTTCACAGCTGTGAAATAGCTGAATACAAGCTTCCTGGCTATGAAAAGATAATCGCCATAAACATGTTTGCCAAGGAGAATATGCCAGCAAATGAGTAAATGAAAACAAACCCTTTGAAAATGGATAGGGGCAACTAGTGCAGTCCCATCTGGCAAGCTAATAAAGCCTGGGTTGCACTACACATTCACAGATGATTGAAAAAATTGGCACACAGTAAGGTGAAGAAGCCTGCTGGCTGCTTAAGCTTTTGATAATAAAGCTGTGGGTTGACTGCTAAAACTTGCAATTCTGATTTCACACTATAGACTTTCACCTGCCTTTTTATCATCTATGTGGTAAAGTAATGATGATGAAGCAAATGTGTTTTTACACATACCAGGCTCCAAGTCAATTATACCACTCAGAAATGAGATTTTATGGTCACTAAAGATAGATTCATGAAATTTCAGCTCAGTGCTCATCAATAGTGAAAACAAACTGATGCCTGGAAATTATTAGATGAACAGAAAACAAAAATCACTATGCCACTACATCAATCCACAGTGCACAGGTCCTAGATGCTGTTTGCAGTTCTTGTCCTCTCATCTCAAAAAGAATACAGAAGAAAGGCAAAAAGTACATAGGAGGGTGAAAAAAAGGAACAGTTTCCTTGCAAACAACAATTACATAGATTAGAAGTCTTCAGTCTGAACACCTAAGTGAGGATACCACAGAAGTTCTCAAAAATTTCCCAGTGAAATGTAGAAGGTGGATAGGGGAATGATTACTCACTGCCCTGTACCACTAGAAGCAGCATCAAACACAACTAGAAGGAGGTAGGTTAAATGGGCAAACAGCATGAGCTTCCCCACTTATCCCTGCTTCGCGCAGACACTTACAAAACAGGTAAGTGTACACACAATCCTATTTATTCCTATATTTTAGTGTCGGAAGTTGACTAAACCCAGCATCCACTGGTAATTTTGAATTGTTCTTGCAACAAGATACTTTTGGATCTAAGGTACCTCTTAGGTTTAGCTGCTTTGCTCTCTCTTACAGCGCTCTGAATACAAACTGATTTTTTTTTTCATGTATCTAAGCATATAAAACATAAGTCTCATTCAAATAAGTAAAGATCAGAACAGTAATATAAATCCAGCAAAAGGCCCAAGGCACCATCCCAAATTCCTTATTAAGGGTCAGGATTATTAAGACTGGGCTGCTTTACCAGATCACTGTTCTTCAAACTCTAGTATTATCTCCAATGCTCACTTCTTCAGCACTATTTGGAATTGACTACCATTTATTCTACTACTTAGAATTCTACTATTTTGCATTTGCTATTAGTTTTTGTTTAGAGGGTGTGCTATAAATTTTTCAAGCTACTTTTTGTCATGACTTAAATTATGAAAAATAACATTTTTGAGTATGTTATTTCTGGCTGATTTTTACAGAGAGTAAGAAGTAGGATAGCAACTATAGCAAGTAGTGCTGTGCAGAAGCGAAGAAGCAGCCATAAGTGTAATTTCTAAAACTTTGAACTGTTCACATTTTTGTATGCATTCATCTGAAAGATAAGAAAGCAAAACATTAAATCTCTTATCACTGACATTCATTTAAAATCTAATCTTTGAGGGCATTCTTTCAGTAGATGACCTAGTGAAGCATTTTCAAGAAGCTATGCATTTAAATATCTCAACTAGATGGGAAATTCACTCATGCTTTACCAAAGCTACTTATAGAAACATTGCTGAGAATGAAGGAATAAAAAAGATGAATTTGAGAATAAATCTATTATCTTAATGCATAGCTTTAAATCAGTAAAACAATCCAAGATTAACATCTGAAAATAACACCGACCGCTGATAATAAACTCTGATTTGGGGTCCGCCATATCTGAAGCCCAAACAGAAACTCATGGCAGATGACAGCTGTATGGAATAAATTTATCTAGCCTTCCACTTTAACATAACCTTCAAGGTAGGATAACATGCCATTTATCCTCTTTACAACTGTGAAATGTTCATCTCAGTTTCCCAAAATATTGGGAAAGCAGGAGTGAAAAAACAATTTGTGACCATTCACTCTGTAGGACAAAGTCTTTAGATTATTTCACAACCATAAATTCAACTTTAAAGAAAAATATTTCTTGCCCTGTATGAAATCATATATTAGTGCAAGTTGCAAATACCATTTTCAATACAGGAAATATCTCAGCAGCAAAACAAACGTCCATTTTAGTCTCAAAAATAATTTTATTGTTCGCTATGCTTGCCCTCAGCAGTACTACAGACAGACCCGAATACCAAACACCGTGCTTCCTAAGCCACGGTGAGGAACAAGCAGCTGGTAAGTCACAGAACCAGAGGCCATCTCCAGTTGGGGGGGGGCCACAGGGTCCCACTCTTTGCTCCTCGCAGGGCAATTCCCACCAGGAAAGTCTTTCCCTACCCACCGAGAACAGAGAAAGCACCTGCCAAACCAGCAGCCGGTGCCTCTTCGAGGCCGCTCTCCAAGAAGGGCCGGGGCAGAGCGGCACCTGGGAGGCGGGCGCAGGTGCCACCCCGGGCGCTGCTCCCTGCCCGCCGGCCCCGCACCCCGCGAGCCCCGACGCGCACCCAGGCGCACACCGCGGTGACAGCGGCCCCTCGCACCGGCAGGGGAAACCCCCAAGGCGTCCCTCGGGGACTCCTGCGACAGCACGCAGCTACCCAGCCGGCTCCGCTCCCACCCTCCGGCCGACGCCGCTAACGACGGCGGCCCCTTCCCGCCCCTGGCGCGCTCACCGCCTCGCAGCACGAACAGGTCCGTCTGCTTGTCCGAATTGAAGTCGCCGAAGGCCGCTAGAGTCCCGTAGGCCTCCGCCCCGAAGAGCTGGGCGGTGACGTTCTGCAGGGCCCCGCCGGGGCCCACCATGGCCAGCAGCAGCAGGCACAGCCCGAGCCCACCGCGGCAGCCCCCCATCCTGCAGCAGCGCAGCCCAGCTCCCGGCCGCGGCCGCCCCCGCTCGCATCACTTACGGCAGCGCAGGGGTGTGCCCAGCACAACAGCCGGCTCGCTTCCAGGACTGACCCGGCGGCTTTGCGACAACTGCGCGAGGGTACGCGAGAGTCTCTTTACGGCCGGCGCGAGTAACGAGCCGGAGATCACCGCGCAGCTCGCTCGCTGAGGCGGTGGCGGTTGTGAGGCGAGGGCGGCTGTCCTGGCCAGAGCGGAGTGACGGGCGCGGCGGGTTCTCATCGGGATGGCGGCGGCAGCGGCGGCCCCCGCGGGGGCCCATATGGCTGATGTGAGCTGGAAGATGCTGGAGCTGCGGGCTCGCTCTAAACGTTCAGGTCTGACCTCTTGGCTTGCCCGAGAGGAGCTGTGGAGCTCTCTCTCCTCTTCTTCACTAACCGCCCTGTTCCCGCTCTCCCCTTTCCTTCTCTTTGCCCCGCCACCCTTCCCGAGGTCTCGGCCGACGCCGTCCCCGTGGCTGTTTCTCCCCCCGTCCTCTGAGCTTGGCGTTTTGCTCACGGCCGGCCGCGCCGCGGCCCTGCCTGGCCGCTCCTGCCCCACCGCGCACCTGTCGCCGGCGCGCGCGGGGCGGTTGGGCGCTCTCTAACGGTCCCTCCGCGCGGGTTCGACGGGCCCTTCCCGCTCCCCTCGTCTCGCCGTGCGGCGGGCACGGCTGCAGGCCTCGGCGGCGGCTGTAAAGGCCAGTGCTGGCGCAGGACGTGGAGCGGTGCTCTGACACGGCTGTCCTTGGCGAGGCAGTTTCAGATGATGTACAGGTGTCACCGGGCAGCAGGGTTGTACAGGGAGCTGCTCGCGGTCATATTGCTGCGTGCGCTGTTATAAAGCTGTCGAGCAGATGAAGTATTTTAAAATTGCAGGCACTTATACAAAAGTACCAGCTTTTGCCAGGTTTCCCTTGGATAGTTTTTTTTAACGTGAGAATTTCTTGTTCTGAATGTAGAGTGCGTGGCAGCTGTGTTCTGGCCTAAATGAAAGGATGATTACCAAGTTGACTTGAATTGCCAAAGTTCAAAAACCCCGATTTTTTAATTAGTTTTCAAAACTAAAATACAGTCTTGGTAGGGCTTTAATTGTTAAAGTTCTAATGGAAACAGTTTTCCAAATGATCCCTGTGGTGTTTATTTATGTGTCATGCGTGCTTGTAAAATTCAATCATTATTTCCTTATTTGCGTATTTGATTGGGTCTATTGTGGTAGTGACTGATCAGACAGTGTGAAAAGAAAATGGGGCTTTATGAGGGCTCCCATAAAAAGAGTTGATAAAGTCTGATCTGATTCATATGGCTTTTAAAATTCTACTTATGCAAAATACCATGATTGAGACTGTCCAGTAAATGAGTTGTTACTTTGTGGCCAATTATGATTACAATGAAAATTGATTTACAAATGTAGCCATAGAGCTCTACGAAATAAAGTCTGGAACCCGCGTGTTCAGAGTATGTGAACCCTGAGTCACGAAGCAGCATGCTAACTTTGGGATTCCCATGCAGAAACAGGCCCTGTGGCTGTAGAAGGCATTTGGATGATTTTAAATGCTTGAGTTTTTCTTAACTGCTGCTGCCTTCTACTTTTTTGTTAAACGTATAAGCAAGTGTCTTCTGTGATGACAGAATATTATTGGAGTTCACTTCCTCCTTTTCCTGTTCATAGAGATTTTGTCATTTATATAGTGACTGAAGAAATTTATTTACTGAAGAAATAAAAATGATTTTAGTTGAAATGCTTTTCTGATAAAAGAGTTGATTTAAAAATAAAATTTTATCTATAATCTTTCAGCTAACATTGTTACCTATAAATGAAAATCATGTTCTTGTTTCTCAAATTTACTCCTGCATCTTTATAAGTATGTTGAAATTTGTATAACTTAAGAGCTGTTATACTTCCTTTCTGGCACTGTCAGAAAGAGACATGGTTGGTGTAGTCATCCAAAGTGGCTGAAACCTCCCCCATACTGTTTGGAAGTGGCTGTGGTCTATGCTCCAGAGTCCCAGTTTACAAACAGTGCTGTTTGTTTTGGGGTTTTATTTTTTTAGTATGATGCTTGGAGTAACATATAGTAAACATGGAATATAGACTCATGTGAATGAAATGCACGAATCATTCATGTTTTATAGATGACAGCAAAGTATCATTTAAGACACTGTCCTGTAGGAGGTAATCCCTGTCTTCATGCTTATGTATATTAAATTATGAATTACATTTTTGCTGGTAAAAATAAACTTTTTTTAGAATTTTTTTCTTTCCCTTCCTTGAGCAATAAAATATTGTTTCATTCATTGCTACTGTGATAATTAACAGTTAGGAGCAGATTATAAAGTTAATCAGTAGTTGGCCAGTCTGCAACCCCTGAAACTTTGGTTACTTTAAAAACCCATAAACTTCTTTAAAGATTTGCAAAAACTTATCACATAGTTACAAACAGTATTTTCTTATTTTACATTTGAAACTGGGAGATACTCTGTTTCAAATAAATGAGATATTCAGTACCATAAGCAATATATATCACTGCAAGAAAGATCCTAGTGTAAATTCCACATGAGATAAAAACAGCACTATGCATGAGCAGAATTTTAGCTCCCTGTGCTTACTGTTACTTAACACTTTTGTATGCACTAGTTAAATCAGTATTTTTATTTAATCCAGAAATATATCAAATAGATTTTATTCAGCGCCTTCTGATGGTAGTAGCAAATTTTCTATTGAATAACAAAGCTACTGTCTCATGGATGGTCCAAAGATGGACCTTGTGTAGACTGTTATTTTACCCAGATAAGTTTTATGGAAGTAAAAGCAAAATAATACTAATTTTTAGAGTAGAAGAGGGAAACATAAAATGTAATGAAACTTTACTACTCTTTGTGCTGTGCACTGTCATTTTAATAACTCCACTAACATTGCTTTCAATTAATTTAATGCTGGTTGCCTTTAACATTTACTAAACAGTTTTGAAAATTGCTGTAGCTTAGCCTGAGACGTTTGTGATTAGCTGCACCAATTTGAAATGGCCAATTTGGATGATGACAGAGCCTCCTCTGCGCATGCTTTTTTAAAATTTGGTAAGTGTGCAGTTCCGTATTTTGTTTTTGTGGCTATTTAACTCAAGAAAAAATAATTGTGTGTTTTATGTTTCAAGCAGTGGTTTATGCTAGCAATTTTTTAGTGCTGTACAGTAAATTTAAAAATTTGAGCTCTTTCAGTGAAAATTTCTGAAAATTGGAATCTACTTAGGTTGAAATCTACTGCTCAGATCTCCCTATTTTGTCTCTGTTTTGTGTTCTTGTAAGTATCTCTCACTGTAACTATCTCTGAACTGAAATGTCTCTTTTCAGATGATGGTCATGTGAAAAGTGCACTAAGAATGGTGTATAGATTTAACTCCTAGAAAAACCCCAACATGACTGGTTTAGAGAAAAGTAGTAAAATTTCCAATAAGTCATTAATTGTGCCAAAGCTTGACTTTTGGAAATTAAGTGGAAGCAAAATAAAGCGCCCTAGTACGGCTTCTCTTTAGGCACAACAGAAGCTAGAGTATATGAAGTTGTCAAGACCGTTAATGATTTTGCTTAATATATTTTGAAAAGAACAAACGTGTCCATGTGTGAAGCTAGCTGATCTGGGGAAGACTGTATAGGACTCTTGTTTAGTCTGTGTTGAAACCCAGAAGCACTGCAAGTGCTAGTGAGAGTAATCAGGTAAGGGGATTTCGGCTGTCTCTTGCCACAACTGAGTCACTTGAGTTGCCCTGCCCTGCCTGTGGCATTTCTGTTTTGCCTCCCTTCATGTCAAAGGACACATGAAGTGTTGATGTTGTAATAAAAAAATTGATCTTTCCTAATTACTATATTGATACTTGATGTTTCTGTTATGATGCAAAATAAATGTTTGTACTAGTTTTAAGAACTATTGTTCTGAGTTCTCAGAAATGGCAATGATTGCCTTGAATATCCTGAATGTTTTCCTGTCTTGTTTGTAGTGTTTACAAGGCCTGTGTGGTAGACTTTGGCATTTCGGTGTATTTTGGTTATGTGAAGCTCCTGTGTGCTGGCATGATGGTCAATTTTTTATTTCTGGTGTTCAGTAACTTCTGTGTGATCTTGAAATCAGTAATTTCCATTAAGTATAATATACTGTAGAGAGAAATCACTTCAGATGATTAGGAAATAGAGAAAGGACAGAATAAATTGGTACATGTTTTTTCTTTTTCCATGAAATTCTAATTGAATTATATGCACAGTCTAATACTTTTCTTTAATAAATGATAGTTGAAAAGTTTTGTCACTTTAAAACTATTTAAATGAAACTATTACAAGATTTTATTCATTTTTACTTGTGTTGTTATCATCACTCAACCTAGGCAACACTTTGTACCTTGTGTTTACTCCTAATGATTATTCAGATAGAGGACCTTAATACCTTTTTCTTTTTCCTTCCCTAACCCCTCCCCTGGAGTTTCCTTACCATGGTTTCATTGAATTGTAGAACAGTTTGGTTTGGAAGGGATGTCAGGAGCTCATCTACTCCAGCCTCTTGCTCACAGCAGGGTCAGCTATGAGATCATAGTTTCCTCCTGTATTTAGGGATTAAAAAACCCCACCAGCATCAGCACAGTTGGTACACGTTAAGTTCATGGAATCGGAGTTCAGATATTTACATATGTGAGAAGTGAATTTTCTTTCTAGTGGAAGTGGTTCTGAAAATTATTTTCTGATATCACCTTGCTCAACTTCATGGGTTTGGACTTAAAAGCAGGTGTATTTCATGGCAGACAACTATTAGAATAAACTGTATTGTATCCAACAGTGTTTCTCTCCAGTACTATATTAAGTCTTGAGCTCAGAAGAGGTTGCAGGAGAAGTGATGTTGGGAGGATAGGATTTGTTCGTATGATACCATTTCTTAAACTTTGCTGTGTGAAGAAATAAAGTCCACTTTGGTCCCAGTGACTTCTGTGTAATGTGAAGATGGTATGGTCCATACTAATATTGCATAATGAAAGTTACTGTGATCTGAGATCCAGAACTTGTTCATGTCTCAAGTGTTGGATTACATCCAGAACTAGTGTCGCATCAAAGGACTGTGGTCATTTTTAATTCTTATCAAATCTACAAAGAAATCTGGTATTCTCAGCTTTTTTTTTTGTTTTGTTTGATCTGTGCTGATTTAATTATGGAAGGAAACATTTTCTTTTGTTCTTCTGGCATATGAAATGTTGGAAATAAAATTGTTGCCATGTTGCTTCCATTTGTTTGTGATTAAACTTTAGGGGGTGTGCGCTTGATTGTTAGTTTTTTTAAAAGTCTGTACCTTGAAAAATTTGTGTAGTCAATCCTTGTTGAAATATGCAAATCTTTATCCATAGACTAGGTCCAGAATTTCATTCTGATGTGTATTTTTCTTTAGTATTTGCAATTGCTGCCATCTTCAAGGATGGGTAGGTGTTTAAAGCTTTTGTATTTATGAAGCGGGGTTTCAAAATGTTGGCCATAGCTTTTAAATCTAAACATCTAGGCAGTTTAGAGCTCTTCCCTGAAGAGCAATTAATGCTAATCTCAAGTATAACTGGAATAAAAATGAAGTGGTTGGGAAAGTACTTTACCATCAGGATGACATAATATTCTCAGCCTCCAGAGGTTGTATATACATAAGTATTTACTAATAGTTTACTTCAGAGAACCTCCCTTAATTTCCTTCAGTTTGTATTTTGCTTAGAAGAGATAATTAACTTGTAAATTTTTCCTGGAATTGTACATTTGAGTTTCATTTGCTGGATAATGTTTTCTTATGTCTTAGCTAAGTCAGAAATATCTTCTCTGTTTATTACTTTAGTTCTAAACTGCTAATTGATATCTCTGTTATCAGTTATTGGGCTGTTTCAGATTTCTTCTGTTCTTTAATACTTTGAAAGGAAATGACTATCCTTTTTAGTAATTCTTCAACTTGAAGAACGGTGAAATCATATTATTCTGGAACCTGCAAGTGGCAGGAAATTAAAGGGGATTAATTTTTGATTCAAAATAGGGATATAGTATATTTAGTGCAATATATGAAGACCAACAGGGATTTAATTGGACTTGGGATAACGATTTTGAGTGTTTTCTTATCAGACATTAAATATATTAGTGCAGGAAGCAACACTCTGATTTCCTATCTGTTTGGTTTTTGAGTGATTTTGAAGTAGTTACTGACTTGCAGCAATCCACTGCTGATGTAAGGAAATAATGGGCATACTTCATTCTTTGTGGAAGAAAATCTGAACTACCATGTACCCTATTTAAATTTTGTATAGGGTCGTTACACCAGTATGCAGCTGAAGAAATACTAAATCAACAAAGTATTTTTAAATATTCCTTCCTTGCATACCTACTTATTTACCTAAAATAAAAATCACACTATATGGCTACAATGAAATGAGACATTTATGAAAAAATAGTTTTTGAAATTAATGTTCTTATTCTGTTGGTTCTGAATGCTAACATACAAACTGAGAACTTAATGGTACTATTTGCATATGTCATTCTTTTATGTTTAAGTGTTGCAGTCTTGCTGCTGTCATTTTTTTCAGTTTTAAAACCTATTTTAAATATGTAATTGAAAATAGCTTTCTGTGGCAGGTTTTTGTCTTACTGAAATGAACTATTAAATAGATTTTGGAAAGAGTATAGGTGGGCTTTTTTTAGCTATCCTAAAAATAGTTTGCACTGGATTATGGTCTCACTACAAAACCACACAGAAGGAGCAGCTAGCTTCATGTGTGTCCTATCTGTTTCTTGCTTTTGATTGGGTTGTAGTACTAATGAAGCATAATTTACCACGGGATTTGTCCAGCAGAATGCTGTAGATACCCAAGTAAAACATAATCTATACAGATGCTAATGAGGAATTAATGAAGAGTATGTGGAAAACTTTGGGTTTGAGTGTTCCTTTAAACATGTTCTGCTTGGAATAGGAGTACTTTTAAGGAATACTTTCAAGGCATATACTTTTTGTCAATTTTCTTGAACTTTTAATTTATTTCACCTTTTTGTTTCATCAGCAGTCTACTATGGCTGTTTTAATTTATTTCTGCTAGTAAAGTTTCAAACATCAAAAAGAATATAATTTGTTGATGGTGGCACTTCGACATTTTCATGCTTTCTATTCTGTTCGGTTGTCTTTCTGCACAAAGTTGAAATCTTTGAATGCTCTGAAATAGAAAATTATGCTTTTTTCTTTTTTTTTCATGATAACTTTATTTCGTTTCTCTGTTGGCCACAGAGGGTCACAGATTGTCTGGTAAGTACATATATGAGAACAATTTTATTTTAGAAACTTCTGACTTGTGTGTGTAAGTGTCTGTGCCTGTGAATACTCAACTGTTTTTCATGGTTGCGGTCAACAGTCTGCAATAGACAGACATTCTGAACCTTTTTAACACACAAAAGACAGTATACTATGTGTGTGTTGTACAGTTAACAAATCTTAACAAAGTGTAAGAATCTTTATTTTGCCTTTGAAAATCTAGTAAGTAAATATTTTTCATAAATTTGCTACTTTTTATGCAATAAGTTACTTACTGAAGATTTTTTCCTATGTATATTCTGGCCTACTTTCACTGAATCACCTTATAAAGTTACAATTCCTGCAGGTTGCTGTATTGTGTGCTTTTGCAAGGTAACTGAATTAATAGTATAACAATATAAATTAAGAATATTCTAATGGGCAGGAATTCCTAGGGAAAAAGAAGTAGAAAAATAAAATTGCTTTGAAAAATTGATTTAAATTGGGTTCAGAATGTTGAGTTTTAAACAGAAGATACAAAAGATGTGATACATTACAAATTTTTCTTTTCTGTTACAGAACAACTTCATTGCTTTTAGCTTTGTTTTTTTAGGCAACTAAAATACATTGGGCTCTCTGTGCTTGCCTGTCAGGCCCTTTCCCCACATGCATGTGTTGTTTGGAACTTAACCTCTCCCAATGAGGAAAGGAAAGGCTGTAGGGGAAGCACAGATGTGTTGTTAAATGTCACCAGAGAATCCACGCGCAACAGACCCACAGGAGTCTGCTCCAGGCGGGGTGGATTTTTTTAGCTACTATGATTGCAAAGCAAAAGTTATACTAATTTGGGGAGTGAGGCTTGAGTTCTTGAGGGGCAAGAAACATTTTCCAGTCTCCGCACCAAAGGACTTAATTAATAAAGCTTCTGTCAGCACTTCACAAACATTCGTTTTGCTTGGATGAGTCTCCTATATATGGACAATCTCCTGTCTGATGCTTGGATATGCGCTGGGAGTGTGAAAGAGGCAACTTGAATAGGAGCACTCTGCTGCATCCTGCCAGAACTGCTTGGCTGGCTGGGCTTCCCTGGCAATTGATTTCTCTGAGCTTTTTCAGGAGGACAGCATGCAGCCCGGAAAGGGGAAATTCTCATTCTTCCTGTTATCAAATGGCTCTGTGGGAGATCTTGCCATCCAGAACACTGAATAAAGCCAAAGTGATTTATGGAAGGAGAGCAGTATGTTACTCTTAAATTAGAAGCTGGAAATGGTTTACCCTAGTAATTTTTAAGAAATGGTGTCTTTCTGATAGGTAGCTCTTTTCAGCTATCAGGAAAAAGGACTTTTCAGGTGCAAATAGCGAAGCAGTCATTATGTGGGACACTGAGATATGGATTTGATAGCATTGTATTTCTCAGGAATATAGGCAATTTGGGGTGTTTATTTGTTGGGTAGGTTGTTTAAGCTTTGGTACTATGTGACAACAAGCTACCTTTTTTGATTCAAGGCATGAAATTAGCTAGGTTTATTGTGGTGGTGAGTGAAAACAAGGGTAAGATAGGTAAAACACTAACAATGTTGTACATGGTCACTGTTTTAGAAGGCAGGTGGGGAAGTAATAAAATTTGGGCTACTTTTGTCCCTTTTCCTTCTCTTTTTCTACATATCTTTAGGAATTCTGTCTGTAGCATACTTAACTTCTAAGACAATGTTCCTAGAAAATTCTTAACATTTAATAGGCTGTCTTCAATAATTAAACTATGCATTTATGTAGCATTTGCTGTAGCTGAAAATCTACAAGGAATTGGAGATCCAGATAAAGGTATTGTTTGTGTGGACAGGTACTGTAGAAAAAACGTATATAGAAATATATTCTCTGAGATTATAGAAATTACAACTTTTTTTGTTTGAATTAAAATTTGGTAAATTGTGCTGTTGTATAACAAACATGAAAAAATGATATTGCAGTAATTTTTAGCAATGGTAGAATTATGAAATTAATTGTGATCTTGATTTTGTTTTTTCCTTTCTTTTTTTTAGGTTCAATTTATGAGCCACTTAAAAGTATTAACCTTCCAAAACCAGAAGGGGGAAGTCTGTGGGATAAATTAGATCATTATTACAGAATTGGTAAGTTAATAATTGTTCCTACCATGAAAGATTTTCAGTGTAACTTACTAAAACATTTATAGTTATGGTTATGACAGTAATCAGCTCTCTCTTAAAATACTATTAGCAGTCTTTAATAAGGATTTTTATTTTCTGAGAGGTAAAGGGTTCTATCATTACAATTCCTTGTAAGATTTCTGTGATAATATAATGCATGTATTTGGGTCTTTCATACATTGCTTGAAAAATCATGACCTGTAAATAGTGTTCAAAACGATCATCTGGATTTGTCAAATGGTAGAATAGATTCTGAGTCGCACCTAATGGTTTTGGATGGGGAAGGGTAAAGGTAATCTGACAGTTATTGATGCTTGAACTAATCCAGATGTGAATTGGAGTTGATATTTACATGTTAAATATCATTGCTATGTTATTCCTACTTCAGGGTAGTTTCCTAAATTTCTGCTGGGAGTTTGAAAGGCACAAAAACTGGAGGGCTGAATTACACTTCTTGCTGAAAATGAAAATGTATGTTGGAAAACCAGTCCAGCTGTAAGACTGAATTTAGAATTATTTTGGATAAAGTGGCAGCTTAGTATTGTGGCGTTAGCCAGATACAGCTGAGGAAACATTTAAATGGAAAAAAACCTAAAACAGTTTGACGGGTGATCAGTGAGTAGTTAATTTTTATTATTGGTGCCATAATGTATGTTTGTGCTGAAATTTTATCTTTTAGCTAACTTATTTTAAGCCAACTTTAGGTTTTTTCTTTTTATTATGAGATCTTTTTAAGCCAAAAACATACATGTTAAAAGAAGCAATGGTTTATTTTGATCGTTTTGGAGTTTGGGGTGTTTGTATTATAAAGTCCTGCCTGTATTCTAAAATCAGATTTTTTTTATGGCTGTGCAATTGACTGTTTAAAATTTAAGTTTTAGTCAAGCAAGAGTACAGAATAGTGAACAATTTTTCCATCATTCTAAAGATATGGGATGAGACTCTCTTCATTCAAATCACTTTTTGAAGTGAAATCTGAGAGTTGTGCCAGGTCTATCCCTAGATGCATTGCTTTTTGTAGATGCATTGCTTTTATCTGTCTTACAGCGGAGATGACCATTCCATTTACTTTTAACGCTTGGCAGCAGCAAATCTGTGATGGTGCTTGCTATTTATCTGTCAGGCACTTATCTTGCAAGCAGTCTGCTGCCTCAGTAAAAATTTACTATTGAAATTATACTTCATTTCAGAATAATCTATATTGACTTTTCAGGTAACATTTTATCAAAGTTCTTGTTATAAGTCACTGAAGAATATAATGCAAAAAGCCATAAACCCCTGTAATTTTAATTTAAAATACTTAATTTCTAATACATAGACAATAAAGAGGCTTTTTAAAATTGATGCTTGATAACATTCTGGAAAACCCCCCTGCTTTCTTGTCTCATAGTGGACAGGTTATTGTTAGAAGGGTCATGTTCAAGGACATTAAGCCCAGTTTCAATCTTGTAGCACACTAGTTATTATACAATTTTAGGAAAACAATTCTCAAAATGCAAAATATTAAAGTACAAAAAAATGAAAATAATATTTAATATTTTTTCTAATTTAGTTTTCACAACTTGAAAATTCCTGTCTTGTTCTATTTTGATGTTAAGGTATTGAGTTAAATAATTGTAGTAGTCTTTTCTCCTTCCTTACTTCCTTTTTTAAAAAATATTGATACAATCATCTGGACTAAGTTAAAAATTAATTTTTATGAATATAGAGTTCTGCAGAGTTTAACTATTTAAATTTCTTGGGCAGCTGTCATACTGTAGTTGTGCCCCCCCCTTTTTCTTTCTTCCTTTTTTTTTTTTTTTTTTTTCCATAAAAGGGAAATTACTGGGTTCATTTTAAAGATTCTGTATGGAGTGGGTTGTACTAGAACAGAGACATATAAATAGTTTTGAATATTGATTTTTTTGTAAAAAGGTCTAATTTGACTGAAACCAATGTAACCAAATTTTTTTTGTGTGTCTTTCTCCTTACCTTTCTTTCTCTTCTGTTTTGTGTTGTGCATGCTCTAACAAGTTGGTCACATCTTGTTTTATTCCTGAAAATCTATCTGGAAACTGGAAGAAACATAAGTGTCATTGATACCATTTTTTCTTTTTTTCTTTTTCCAGTTAAGTCAACGTTGCTGCTTCATCAAAGCCCAACCACAGGTCTGTTTCCTACAAAGACGTATGGGGATAACCGAAAGGCAAAAGTACATGACAGTCTTTACTGTGCTGCATGTGCCTGGGCATTAGCTCTTGCTTACAGGTGAATAACTTCTAAACTCCCATCTCCGCCGCGTTACATCATCATGGTTTAGCCCCAGCTGGTAACTGAGCACCATGCAGCTGCTTGTTCACCCCACTCTCCCCCAAGGGGATGGGCAGGAGAATGGAAAAAAACCCTCATGAGTTGAGATAAAGACAGTTTAATAGGATAAAAAAGGAAGATTATAAAAATAATAATTTTAGTAATAATGATGATATGAATAAATAAAACAAGTGATGCACAAATGCGGCTGCTTACCACCTGTGGGGTAAAAAGCCCTGATGCCCAGTCTGTTTCTGAGCAGTGATCCCACTGCCCAGCTAGCTTCCTCAGTTCTATAGGGAGCATGACGTTCTGTGTCAGGGAATATCCCTTTGGCCAGTCTGGGTCAGCTGTCCTGGCTGTGCTCTCCCAGCTTCTTGTGCACCTGGCAGGGCGTGGGAAGCTGAAAAGTCCTTGACTTGTGTAGACACTACAACTACTGAGCAACAACTAAAAACATTAGTGTGTTATCAACATTATCCTCATCCTAAATCCAAACCACAGCACTATACCTGCTACTAGAAAGAAAATTAACTTTATCCCAGCCGAAACCAGGGCATACATTCTTTCTGTTTACACAGTTCCCCAGGAACGTTTTAAAAGATGAAGCTTTATCAAAAAAAGTTTTGTAAACCCATAGAGATGTTACATGTTTCTAAATCTCAAAAATATTTATGTAGCTACTAGATTAAAAAATGGTTTACTTTTGGTAAGTGAACATGTTTTCATATCATTTAATTGGTAACAATATTCTGAAACAGATGAAGTAATGCATGCTATTAAAAAGAAAGGCTATTGTGGCAAACTACTCAAGGAATACTGGTCACTTTAAATGTAGTAGGAGAGTTCAGAGCAGAAGCAGGGTTGTTGCAGGCGGTAACAATCCTGGTATTTGCAGGAGACCGAATCCTTGAATGCCGAGAAATGTATGTTTGGGAAATAATAGTGACTATCTTCCTCACTAGGTACAAAGGCTAGGCAGTCTCAGTTGTTAGCTCTTATTTTTTGTTTCTTCTGATTCCACTGTTGACTCATTAGAGAAGTAGGTTACGAATTTGTGTGGTGTAATATGACCTTAAGAACTATGGGAGAGTTACCTCCCATAATAATTTATTCATAATTCCCTCTCCTTTAGGTCAAATAACTAGGGAAATTGCTTTCTGAGATTTAGTATTCCTTGTTTCCAATCTTGCTACCCCTGCCACCCAGGAAAACACAGACAGAGGTGATGATAACTCTTCTTTTAAGAAAGAAGATGGTGTGCAGATATTGAATAATTTACTCTTTTTAGAGTAAATCAACTTCTTGTATTGAGGTAGTGATCACATTCTTCGACAAAATTGTAGTACATTTTACAGAAGAAGGGCCAGAAACAACATGGGGAGCTACCGTTGTAAAGATGACCTACTTAGCAGATAAAAAGTTTTGAGTTTCTTTTTTGTCTCCATTTATTACTTTAGATTTTATTCCTCTGACACCAACCTGAAGAAACAGTTGCTATAATTGTTTTCTAGGAAATGTTAGAAAATGATGCTTTTTGAAAGAGAAGATGTACAGAGATCTGTGTTTACTTCTGGAGATGCTGTGCCTGAGATCCAATGGGTTTCAAAATTTTGAGAAATTAGCAAAAATTATAATGCATCTTGCTTTTAATTCCTCTTACTGTTGCTGAAGTAAACACATTTGAAAACAAAAAAAAATAGAAAAAAATTAGAAGGCAGAATGAAAGGGGCAGGAGTGATTGTTTTGAATTTTCAGCAACTTATAGAAGACAGCGTGGCATAATGTTGCCCAAGTTATTCAGTCTTTAATTGCCAATGTGTAGAATCATAGAAGATGATATATGAAATTTGTTGCGGTTTGAAGGAAGGGCGAAGTGGCAAGATAAATAATTTGTGTTACTTCCAGTTGTGCTCAGAGCGGGGCCTTGAACTTCAGGTGCTGCGCAATAAATTTTCTTTGATGGGCAAAGGTTGATGATTGAAATTAAGTGAACAGCTAAAATCTGAAATGAGCCAAGATAGAAGACTCATGTGGAAGGCTATGTTATCTACCACATGCAGATTACTGTGCTTGACTCATGCCAGTGCTGCTGTTCACTTTCATAAAAGCTAAATTTCTTGAGAGCATGTTAAGAAAACAAACACTGCTGTTCTGAATAGAGGAAAAATGTTGTAACATGAAAACTTCAGTGCTTTTACATGTGCTTCTTATTGCTCTTTAGATTTATGGTAAAGTTAAGAATAAATCCTACTGTGTAAAAAATTCTTAACCTATTAATTTTGCATTATCTGGTTTTATTCCTCGGGTTGCTTTTCCCTCCCTTGTTTCAACTTTGTAACTGAAAGCAAGTACACTTTTTGTCTCTAAGATTATTATTTAAATAGCATGATTTCTGGATGTGTATGATTTTCGTAGTTATCACCACCTTCCTAATTTTCACTGTAGGTAGCAGAACCTCAGCATAAACTACTAACATGTTAAGTATGATGGAAAAGGATATGGTTTGTTTGCAGTGTAGTTATCATCCACTTACTGGTAATCAAATTAGTAAGAACTATAAATTGGACTGAGAAATAGCAGTGAGCATATTATGCTGTTTTATGTATTTGTTTCAGAGACATGTTGTTGTAAGTTACAAATATGTAAGAAAACATTATATTTCACCCTGAAAGCCTCTATCAAAAATTGAGAACTGGAAAAGACAGAACATGTGAATGCAATGATCAAGGTTGTTCACAGGCAATATATTTCTTAGAGTTAAAATAACTTGGGATTTGGCATTGGTTTTGATGTACATTTAGTTATAGTAATTGTGAGTGTTGTTTGATATCATGGTATAAAAATATTAAGATATCTTGAAACACATTTCTGGACGTTCAGAGTAGTGAACTTTCAGACTCTTTTATGCACAGCTGTAGTTCATCAACATCATCAGGAACCTGACTGCTTGATTGTGAATGGCAGATGTTTTGTAGAGTTAGAGAAATTGCCTTTGTGTCTTGGATCTCTCAAGAAACACAGAACAGTGGCTTGCATGTTACAATATTAGCAAGGATTTTTTTTTTCTTCTCAAATTTTGAAGTAGGAATGTTTGTGTAAATTGCAACATAAACTAAAAAACATTATTTTTATTAAGAAAGTATGGGTAGGACTATAAATATGTTGATATGAGAGTGGGCACCACTATACAACCATGTTGTGAAATACTTAATATTCCAAAATGCTAATGTGTTCTTTTTTCTTTTTTTCCCCCCTAATGCATTTCCAATTTGTTTTATGAGTTATCTCTCTTTCCCAGGCGAATTGATGATGACAAGGGAAGGACTCATGAACTGGAGCATTCTGCTATAAAGTGTATGAGAGGAATTCTTTACTGCTACATGCGTCAGGCCGATAAGGTAAAACACTGTAGTGTGGACACAAGCACTCACTTAATTCTAAGGGATTAATTAAACTATGAAAAATAACTTCCAAATATAGATTAAAATTCAAAAGGGAATGCAGTATTACTGTGTGGCCCAGCTAAGAAAAGCTGCTTCGTTATTGTCAGGTTGCAGCGTTGGTTTAGGGTATAGAAGACATAAGCAGTTTGCGAAGTAAACTGCAGGGTATACTTGAAACTTCTTTGAGTTCCTTTTGTAGTCATTTATCCCATTTAAACATTAGATCATTGGTAATTGGGGGTTATTTTATGTCTTTTTAGTGCTTAAAAGGAAAGATGCAGAATTGCTTTTAGCTAAGGGTGGAGAGTTTACTGTGCACTCTTCTCTTGGTTATTGCATTTGCAGTTGTTCTCCTTACCTAGGTGATAGTTTTGATTATTTTGCTTGATTTCCTTAGCAGCCTCTTTCCAGTATTCATTGACCTAATGATGTAAATTCAGAAGGGCAGCAAGCCAAAATGAATAAGGAGAAAGAGTCATTTACTTATGTTATAATACAGCTGATTTATTCAGCCTGTAATCTTGTGAGTGTACCCTGAATATTCAGGGCTTCTTCGTATCAAAATTTAGATGTTGTGGATTAATTTTGCATAGTGGTTAGCAGCAATTCTACAGTTAGTTAAATATCTATATTCCATGTGATTAAATACTTTCATGTCACTGGTTTTAACTGTATTATTTTTAATAATTTTCATGTTACTACATAGCTTCCATCACTTCTAAGCACACAAACTGAAATGTAAAGTCCGTAGACATGTGATATCAGTAATAATAATAACAAGCAAATCAGGTGTATTGTCTGTTGTACTTATGGTGACATGATATTTTTTTCTCAGTTTTCTTAGTCTGTTTCTTTGTAGTCTCATACCTCTAAATAATCTTGACCTAAATCAATTCTGTTACATTTGAGCTGTTGTTTTTCTTTGACATGCAGTGGTTTGTTCTGAGGATGATGAGTGCAGATAGGAATAATGAGCAGTAAATTAATACAAGTGTCACACTGCTGACATACTGATTGTCAGTTTTTGCCTTGATTACTCTAAATGCTTCTCTCTTCCTACAGTGTAGTAGTAAACGGTCTAACCAATTCCTAACAGGCAAAAGTCAAACTGGACTTTATTCTGAGACACCTGTATGTTCTGGCCACATGTAGAAGGAAGATCTCTTTTTTTAATAATGTTAATTATATATGTCCAAAGTGTGACTTGAACAGATGATGCTAGTTGTGACAAAAATTGCAGATGTTACATTCTATTGCTAATGAACATATGAATTATGACCTAAAATGCATTGAATGTGTTCATGGACTAGACATGATAACTCGCAAAATAGTATTAACTTTCTTGCTTCTGGGTCACATGCTATACGCTATGTATGGTTTGTTGGTAGAGAAGAATATCCCATGAAGATAAGACCAGTGTTAAATGTTGTGAAATGTGGACCAGATAGTGGCAATGATGGTTAGAAAATTTGAAAACTGTTTGTTGGAGAGCATAGTGTTACTTGAGGAATTACAGAGAAGGAACTTTTGTTACCTTCATTCTTTTCTTTGTGAATCGGATTTCCTTTCTCTGCCCTATTGGCAGCTTTCTGACGGTCCAGATTGTTTTCTCAAATGGTTTTGTAAGGTAGCAGACATTGTATTTTGCAACAAAAAGGGAATCAAAACTACTTCAAAAACATGGTAGTTCTTATTTCACTCCTTTGTTGTTAACCTCTTGTATTAGTAATTCATCTTACTGCATTCCATCTCTATTGTAAAAGATTCTGTATCATTCTGAGGTACAATGAGAGTGTCCATGAATAAAGTAATTTTAATCTGGATTACTATTCTTCCTGTCTATGATCTTTATGTTTTCTTTTTAATCTATCAGATTTGCTTTCTAGTATCTGTAAATGTTTCACTGCATACCTGAATGTCACAAACTGTGCTCACCAAAATAAATCTTTGTCTTCCCATGTACTCTTTTATGTTAGATAGTCTTAGCTCTTGCAGGTTATCATTTATTACATGATCCACATGTGGCAATTTCTGAACACTTTTGTAGGTCTATAATCTGGAAGGCTTAAAAATTGTTATTATTAATAACAATAATAATTTATTTTTTGTTTTAAAACCTTTGTCATGTTGTCAAACGGTGCAACAATAATTATTAAATTTTATGGATCATGGTTCATAAAACTTATTAAAATTATTGTTCCCAACTGAAGTTTGGGGCTCTCATATTCCAGTAAGCCTTTTAAGCTAGGAATAGTGAGGGGGAGAGTGCTCAGCAATCAAGTGCGGAAGTGGTGCTTGGGGTAGGCAAGCAAAGGGCCTGGGGTGATGTGAACAGAAGGCACATAGCATTAACTGAAGTGGAATTGTCCCAAGTGTACATGTGGAAATAAGGAAATACCTATGGGACAGCATTATGGAGAAGAAAGCTCTTGTACCCTTTCTGGGAAATCGGCGTGCTTGCGTGCCTCTCGGAAATGCCTGTACACTAATGGATGCAGCCTGGGGAACAAAAAGGAGGAATTAGAAGTATGTGTGCAGCTCCAGGGCTATGATCTCATGGTATCACAGAGATGTGATAGGATAGCTCAAGTGACTGGAACACTGTGATGGATGGATGCAGGCTCTTTAGGATAGGCCAGGAAGGTGAGGAGGGGAGTTGCCCCATATGTGAGAGTGTAGCTGGAATTGATGGTACTCTGCTAGGGAAAGGTAGTGAGCCAGGTGAGAGCTTATGAGTCGGGATTCTATATGTACATTTCAGATCCGTGAATTCAAGGTAGGCGTGATATGCTTTGACATACTTTCTGCTAAGATTTCAGCTCCAGTAAAATGAGGTGATGTTTGTCCAGAAAATGAAAATGACTAAGCATCTGTAGCTATCTATTACAGATATTTTTTTCCTATCAAACCTAAAGAGATTAGATAGATGGGTTGAATATTTGTATTCTTTAAGTATATGTATACTTTAAGTATGTACAAAGTAGTTTCTGATAAGTTTCAGGAACTATTGTTTATGAATTTTACATAATGGTCATAAGAAATTATTGACTTTGAATTTATATTTTGCCTTTAATTCACTTTTAGGTTCAGCAATTTAAGCAAGATCCCAAACCATCTGAATGTCTTCATTCTGTTTTCAGTGCACACACTGGAGATGAGGTCTTGTCCCATAAGGCATATGGTCACCTTCAGGTAGAATATGCACGTACATGTAAATGAAAGTTTGCATGATTTTAAATAATGTTATTGTTGTTTCCATTCTTTCATGATGCAGCTGTCTCAGTTTTAGATTAGTGTTAGACATGTTGTACTTGATAAAATTGAGATACCTTCTACATCTTTTAGTGAAAAAGACTGTTTTGAAATGTAACTCAGTGGTATGTTTTGGTCAGAAGATACTGAAATAACTGTGGGATTTGTGGAGGTAGATGGTTGTTTGTTTATGAAGTGTCTTCTTTTTGAGATCAACAGATGGCTGTCAACAAATAATCCTGGTATAAAAATGTTGAAGTAATCAGTAAAGTGAAAGATTTAGTGTAATCTTACATTGAATATTACATTTTTTATTAACATTCCCAGCTTAATTTTCCATAAGTCTGAGTAATTTTCATTCATAGTAAAGATTTAATGTACACTGTCAACAGCTTTGTCTAGTTACAAATTGTTGTTCACTGTTTTGTGTAGTAGTTCCTAGTCAGATTCATTGCATGATTGTTTTACTGTGTTTCATTTTCCAAAGTGTTGATTTACTCTTTTTTTTTCCCCCTTCTCTTTACCTTCAGACCCTTTTTTGCATTCATGACCTTGTTCTTTTGCATTCCATAACTCTACATACTCCTTTTAGTTCAGAAATTGCTAGTGAAATTATTCAGAAGTGACAGTAGATTGATAATTATATAATTTCATGGTGACAGTATCACTTAACATAGTTTGTACAGTAAATGTATTGGATTCAGAAAATATATGTTTTGAGAAAAATGATTTGTGGAGTTATCCTGAGTTAGCATTTTGGACTTCTGTGTGAAGCTTCCTGAAAATGCACATCTTTTATCTGCAGGAGGAGACAATAATTTTGGGACCTGGGCAGCACTGTATGATAGTTCAAAGTCTCTGTTTTTTCTGGCAGCTCAACCCTTCCCATAAGCATGAATGCATATTCCCTTCTGTCATCAGCAAATCTCATAAAATAGAGGGTTTTCAGCTCTGTGGAGACAACAGAAAGCGGAGTAATTGAGGTGGTTCAGTTTGGAAGAATGGAATATATTATGTAGCTCGTCTGCTGTTATTGCTGTACTTGGTGCTTTTCAGACTGTATTAAGAAACTGGAGTCAGTGGTCTTTAAATCTTTTGGAATTTTTAAAATTTGGACCTTATTCTTAATCTGCTGTGTTTCAGATAGGAATCTAATTTTTTGTTCTAGATGGTTTCTCTAAATTTCATATGCTGAGACTGTGGTTTTATAGCTTGTTGAAGCAAGTTATTATGATAAACTTTCTTTATTGAAGTTGTACGAATTCTCATACTAGAATTCTGTTAGAAAAGCAGTTCTATTTGAATCATTAATAAATTGACATTATGATGCTCATCTGTACAGCTGCTGAAGGTGGTTACTATTAATAATAAAAGCTATGTACAGCTACAAAAGAAAACAGTTTTTCACAAATATAACCATATCTGAATGTTGTAATTATACTTCTGTCAGTTGATAATGCTAAAATTCCAGTGAGGGATAAAGTGATTTGTTTTTAGATGTGCTGTGTACTATTCAATGTGCTGCTTGCCTTCTCGGTGCTCTGCTTGCTAATAAATTGTCATATATGTAAACGTGAAACAGCTTGTGACTAAAGTGATTGCCTATGGGTCAAAGCGGTATGCCCAAGCAAAAACATTTTAATATCACAGTTTCAAATAATTTAAAAAATGATACTGCAGCAGACATTTTAGAGGACAATGCTTATTTGTGGCATTTCTTCCTATTGATTATTTCCACATCATTACATCCAGGATATTGGTAGATTAGGATAATATTTTTGAAGAACCAAAACTGTGTTATAGTGGGACCATCTCTGTTAGTGAGTAATATCACATTTAGCTTGGTTTTTTTATGTGAGTCCAATAAACATTAAGTTAATTATAGTTTCATTTCTGTTTTTAATTACTTCAGATAAATGCTGTGTCATTATTTCTCCTCTATTTGGTTGAGATGATCTCTTCGGGGCTGCAGATTATCTACAACACAGATGAGGTACCAATCGATTTTTGATGTTAAAAACATGCTTTAAGTTGTTTGGTTTTTTTCCTTGGTTTTATTTAATTGCCAACTGTAAAATAATTATTCTGGAAATACACTGCAGTTATTCTCCGCTTTTAATGGAAGTCAGAGAAGATAAATGGAATGAATGAATAGTGAAATAAATTAATAGCTAATAGTGTTACATATGCAAAGAGTAAATGTGGCATGACATTGAAAACTTTTATAGTTCTCTGCTATTTCTGAAAGGTGCAAGGTCAAGAATTAAAATGTCTGTTAGGACGGTTAACTTCTAGTTACATTGTTCTCGCTTTTCCCCTTATATCAAAATGTCAGTCAATGCATTCTGTCCAATGGAATTTCAATATAACAAATCATAGGGTTAATTTTCTGGAAAGCTGAAGGACTTTCTTCAAATACATATGAATCTATGGATGTTACGAAGTTTTGCTGTATCTTTAATTGAAAGTAAAACAATTTTACGTCATGGTAAGCGATGTTTGTAAGATTTGTAACTGTTCGGTAAATAAGATAATGATAGACACCATGGCCTTGACTTGAGGGCAAGTCATGTCAGGACAACCTGCTCCTGCTCTAAAATGAGGTCGTGTTTTGAGACAGGAACGGAAAGCAAGATAGATAGATAGATAGATATTTGTTTTCCAATTTTCTTAATCTGGATTTGTTTAAACTTACTCTGGTCTGTTTAACAGTTGCTGCTGTATTGCCTTAAAAAGCTTAAATGCATTTCTAGTACTACAGTTTTAAAAAAAGGGACATTTTTCCAGTAATAGTGTGTTTGCATTCTATTTCTAAAACGTACATGTTCATTAATGTGAGGTGGTTTTTTTTTAGATAATGAGAAAACTAAGTCATGCAACTTGTCTCCTTTCTTGCTTAGTTAGATCATATAATACGTCTATATTATTTTCTCTGATTTGCCTTTATGTCTGTGAGGAGGAAAATGTATATAATTATGTATTTACTTAGCTTGACTTATATTTATATTATGCTCCAGATGTTTGCATTTAATTACAGAATTTGCAGAAAAAGTGCATGTGTATAGACTCTCCAGTGAGTGGATGTTCTCCACTTCAGTGTCAGGATGTAGTTTTCATTGCAACCATACCCTAGAAATCTGTGTACTATGGAGATTTATACTAAGATTATGTTACCACAGACCTGTTCATTCTATTACTCTCTGTATAGCTTCAACAATTGAATATATTCTCAGATCTTATTAATGCCTCATAATTATGTTATTTCCAAGTTTTCCTCGGTGTCTAGATAATATTCAGCGTAGTGGCATTGGCAGCACTGTGGGTGTGGCAATCTGCTACCCAAACATCAAATTAGATATTTCTTCCCAATGATATCATTGCACATTGTATTTAGTCTCTTAGAGAGAGGGTTTTGAACCAGTGCTAACACAGTGGAAGGTGCTGGCAGATGGTTGATATTTGGCAAGCCGTCTGCATTAATATGTTTGTACACAGAACTCTTGGCTTCTGAGGCAGTTATTGTATACTAGGCTGCTTGATGTCAGGCATGGCAGTTGTCAGTGAGTTACCCTCGAGTTGCATTTGTTTGCAGTGCAAGAATTAATTTAATTGCATCTCTGCATCCATAACAAAGAGAACAGTACATGATTGTGCAAGTGAGTGAATTTGAGAGCAGTTATCTACACGTAAAACAGAGTAACACTAGTATTTGCAGTCATCCATGCTGCATGTGTATTCTTTATTACACCTTGCTCTCCACATGCTTGACTTCGGGATAAATAAGCTTAACACACACAATCCATAATTTCTCTAAGTGCTTTAGCATTGACTTTTTTACAGCATTTACATGCCCATGATATGAATGATTACTGTCTGAAGATTTTGATTTGCAACCAGTTATCTGCTGCCTTTTTTGTGTAAATTTGCTATTTGGAAACCCTTAGTCTCATAAAATGTCTGTAATTGACCATTTTTTTTTCTTGTGTTCTGAACATCATCACTGGTGGAAAGTCATCAGTAAGGTTATATATTTCGATGTGGTGCTCTGCCTCTTCATTTAGCTGATGTATCTAAATTCCAGTTGATGATAGAGATAGGAGAAGCTATGCTCTTAATCACTGGATGTTCTAACTTCATTCAGAGAAAGTTCATTTTAATACAACCAAATGCTAAATTACAGGGATGAATAATATTGGGCCATCTAAAGAGTGGGACAGTCTGTTTCCTTGAAAGTACTAGCTATGAAAAAAACCTAGTGTACAGATAATTGTACATGAGCACCCCACAGTGAAATTTTAGCAGAAACATATAATATATAGAGAGACAAGTAACTATAGATTTATATATATTGCTGGTGGACTGGTATTAGCATAAAGAGTGTATCTGAAATAGTAACTTTTTAAGATTTGAAGAAAAATAGAAAAAGACAAAACAGATGTATCCAGGTAAATTAAAATGGAAGCAAATACCTTTCAGTAAAAGATTTGTTTTTTATCTCATAGCTCATTTAAAAAAATAATCAATTGACTGTAGTAAAGTGGATCCTCCTTTGTAGTTCCCCAATACGGTTGTGTTTATAGCCATTGCAATATTCTCTTTTCCCACAGAATCCCCTAGAATAATTCGGATGGCAGGGGATGAAATCACTGCTTTGGTAGATGAACCAGTGTAAATACTGTGTTTGTGGTTAAATTTTCTGTAATTTCTAATCTGTGAACTCTTTGAAGTGAACTTTAAAATTTATCATCCATTTAACTTTTCTACAATTGAGCAACTCCAAATGTCTCTTTCAGCAATGTAAATGAGGAAAAAGTATCTGCTTAAGTAAGTCCCCAGCTATAGTTAAATACACCTTAAATACCTTAGAATACCCTTAAATACCTAAGTATTCAGTTGAAACATCTTGATCCAAGAGGAGATTTTAATTATAATAAATTGATTCAGTATTTTATTTGTGTTTATAAAGGAGTGTGTTTGAATCTGCATAAGTATGTATCATCTGGAGCTAATATAATAAAACGTTGGCATATCAATTCTCTTAAAATGAATTAAGAAAACACCAAGATTTCCATGTCCTAATCTTGTAGGATTTAATTTCTTTTGCTCCCCGATGTTGTTTTTAGGACAAATTTTTTTAAAAGATCAAAATGTCACCTTTTTGGAGCTCTTCAGATATGTGCCTTGAATATGAAATCATCCCTGGCTTTGTAGGAACTGTTGCATAAATCACATCATCACCTAATTTGGGACAGCTCTTAATATTTTGTGATTAAAAATTGATTTTAAAGAGATTATCTGAACTTGGGCACATCATTCTCGGGGAGGAGAGGAGGGAAGGATGGAAGGCACAATTCTGATGGCTGAGGAGAAACAATTTTATCTTTTTGAAAAATGAGCATAAGAAAATGTGCTTTCATTTTCCTTAAGTTGCTTTTTCTTTCTGTCTGTCTGTCTGTCTTTCCTATAGGTGTCCTTTATTCAAAATCTTGTGTTTTGTGTGGAAAGAGCCTATCGTGTGCCAGATTTCGGTGTCTGGGAAAGGGGAAGTAAATACAATAATGGCAGTCCAGAGCTGCATTCAAGGTAGGTGAGTGAATGTGGCTCTTTCAGTCAAAGCAAATAAATGTGATATGAATAAAAAGAATTCATGGGGCAAGTTAAAAATAATAATGTATTAAAATACTGTCTGAACTAAATTAAGGTTCTTTAAAGAGTAAGAGGTATTTTGGGAAAATGTGAAGCATAATTTCATCATCATATGCATGCTGAAATAACCGCATAGATGCTTAGCTATTTGAGTATTCAAATTCCAGTAATTATGTGCAGCTGCATGTATATAGTTCTGAAAATTGTGTTCAGAACAGTTCAGACTCTTGAGGCATGTGCAGTGGATTGGATTCAGAAAAATATCCTGATTTAAGAAGGTGTTGAATCATGAGTCTGAATTTTCTTATCCCCACCATGGTGGGATCAAGATGCTGGATGCTGTGGAGGGTAGCCTAGTGTGCAAGTTCTTTTCCAGGTTCATCAGATGCCACAAGTAACTGGGCATTCTGACCCCTCTATGGTGAGATCGTTAGGAATGTTCTTAGCATTTTACTATCAGAGTGGTTGAGTTCGCTTCAGTGGAATTGCTCACATGCTCTCTATCTTGAAGGATCAAATCTGTAATCTGACAACATGCTTTTTCTAGTGTTACTATTGTTTTCTTTGCTTTTTGACTTCTGATTTTTTTTTAATCGTAAAAATGGCTATAGCTTGGATATCTTAGGATTTTTAAAATATCGTTGATAATTATGATGATCATGGGCTTGCAAATATTACACATGTTTCTTCCAGTCTTTGATGTTGCCAAATGAGTCTGTGTTCCCATTTCAGAATGAAATAATTTTTCTTAGTTCACATACAGGCATGTATGTGAACATATACAGGCTATAGATATAATTACATGTCACTGGCAAAGCAATTAGTTTAGGTATGTTTTTTTCAGGGCTTTTGTAGGGTTTTAGTACCAGTATGAGAACTGAAAACTCCAGGTTGTTATTATATTATCTGCTTTATTAGTTTGTTGGGCTTTTTCTTCCTTCTATATCTGTAAAATTGTCAAATGTCAGACTACAGGAGCGTTCGCTTAGAGAATCATATACTTCCTTCTGCACCTCACCTAGTACAAAGTCACAAAAGGAACACTGAAACCCCTGTGTCTCCTGTTGTTTGCAGCTAAAGGTGAGGCTTTATGAGATGGACTGAGCCAATCTAACAGATGGTTGAGCTGTCGCATAAGAAAGTATAGAGCTTGGTCCTAATTTAAGAAGTAGACTTTGGTCATCAGAAACAGATATTGCCCCTATTTATCTTTCCTTGTGTGCATATTGATACTCTGCTTCACTGGAGGAAGCCAGTAGAAAATTTCTCTTGTTCTCATAAATCAGAAAAAATGGAAGAGGAACATTCATCAAAAGATGTATTTAGATATTATTGAGGAAAGCCCTGGGTACACTAAAATATTTTCTATACTTTGTTATGCTCCTACTGTAGCTATCTATTAAGAGAGCTCTAAAAAAAAATAAAAAAAATTCAAGAAGTGATTATAACTAATCAGGGCTAGTCATGAATGACGTATGTCTGTCTCCAGTGATTATGGACACCAAACTCATCGCTTCAGTTTCACTATTAAGTATGCTGTACTCCTGGCACTTAAAACTTACACTGTAAGTTTACATACAGTGTGTGTTAGTTTTCAGAATTAGAAGTTAATTCTTGTCTTTTATTGAAAGAGACTTTCTTTTTAAAGAAGGTATTGTATAATAAGTAGTCCATGAATAACAACTGCGAACTATGGCTTGTGTTAGAAGATGCAGATATTTTAAGTCTCTACACAGTTTTGGTATTCTGTCTTAGTACAGTTCAAAACACTTCTAATAAATGATAAATAGCGAAACACTCTGTGGACCAGGTCTTCACTGATGTATGCAAATTGATGTCTTTTACTGATTCAAAGGCAAGATTTGTAACAGCTTTTATTATAGCGTGATCCCTTTCCCATACGGCTGAACTTCTGAAAAATTAATTTGTCCTGTAACCATTTGATCAAGCTGCTCTCCAGGCATCCGCTGAGTACCTCTGCAAAATGTCTTTGACATCTCCCATATGTACTGTGAAGAATAATGAAGTTGCTGAAGTGCAATATCTTCATATTCCAAATTTAAGACCATAAAGCCTCGATCTTGCTCTTCTCTGTAGTGTAGGTATTTTATTGTTATAATGCTGTCCTTCCTTGTTCTATTTTGTTTGGTCTAGTTATGAAATTATTATTGTTGAGGGATTGGTTTTTGTTGTCTGGGTTTTTTAGACAGCCCTTGGGGTGTTTGATGTTCCAGTTGAACTGCACAGTTCTTGGATGGAGGCGAAAAACCGTGAATGGGAGGAGGATTAAGGATGTGTATGCTTTAAGGTGTGCTTTGATTAGCAGTTGCTAAGAATATGCAAGTTTTAGTGTTAGCTCTCAGGTATTTTACTGAGAGGATAAATCTAACAAAAGTTACTGGGAATTATGAATGACATTTAAGTGAATTTACTAATGCTTTTTTAGCAAGCTGGAAGTTTAATTTTTCTAGGTTAGGCTCAGCATCCCCTGCCCCAAATGTGGACTGAGGTCAAGTGTTACCCATAATGTTATGATTGCAAGACTGCTCTTGATAATCCATGACAAATCACAATAATTGGCAGTTACAGTAAGGTCCACAGATCGCATGTGGGTAGGCTCAGTGTAGACATGAAGAAGAAACCTTTCCTGGTGCAGTGAAGCACCAGAGCAGGATACTCAAAAGAAGTTACGGTATCTCTGTTCTTGGAGGCTTTTGAGACTTGGCTAGATGAGGTTATGGTTTACTTGAATTGTTCTTGGTTATTCTGTCTGGCTTCAAGTGAGATTTCATGTTGGTCTAGATGAGTTCCGTGTCCCTTCCAACCAATGACTTTATGATCCTATGAAATTTTCAGAGGAGTATTTAAAGAGGGTTTGGCTTAGGCTTTTTTTTGGGGCATCTCCAAGTAAGCATCTTTTTCTCTGGGAATATCCAGCAGGTTAACACAGCACATTCATAGTGGGTTGCTGAGTGGAAGAAGGAGCAAATTTATTAAAATACATTTTGCCTTTAGTTCATACTGTTAAAACAGTCCATTTTTTCCATTATTATATTGTAGAGTATGAAGAATGTAATTTCTGTAGAAAGACATGAGCATAATGTTTATTATAAAACCTCTTTTCTAATTTAATCAGTAGAAATGAAACAAGTTTCTGAAGTGTGATCATAGTTCTGAAGTGTGTTATGTTGTGTGATTGTTCAGTCTTTTGAAGACATGCTTGATCCTGCAGCTATTCTCAGACTTTTTTTTTTTTTTTTTTTTTTTTTTTTAAGAAACTTTCTCCTGTCGGTTACCCACGAAGCTTCTAGTAATCTAAGTAGTACTTGTGTGGATGGTGAAGGAAATGCTTGATATACCATTGTAATATGAACAAATAATTATGTGATGGAGGAAAGAAAGCAATATTTTAATGTTGAAACATTTATATTTTCATTTGCAAGTAATATTTGTGAGACTACTGAAGTCTCCAGGGGCTTTGAATAACTAGAGTTAGTAAAATATTGATCAATTACAGTAAGTATTATTCTTACAGTAGAATGATGACGGGTATGTAAAATAGAAATAATTTCAAGGAAGGAATCCATATTTGTCTTCAATTTTTTTTCAAGCAGTATCATCCTATTTTATAGATAGTGAGTAGTTTTACATTATCTGAATACCAACGGTGGTTGCTGTTGAACAACTATTACTTCTCTACCTTTTGTCAGTACTTTTTTTCCCCCACTCTGAAATTACGTGACTGTTGGTATTAGAAGTGTTATTTGGAAGGGAAAAGAAGAATATGAGATTTTAACATGTTATACAGATATCGGTGTGCAGAATTTCTCTGATTTTCATTTTCTATGTATGCAGTTTGGTAATAATACTTCTATGAAAAGTTCTGTTCTGAGTTACCATGCTAATTTGTTTGAATGATTGCTAGGTGATAATTAAAATAAAGCAGTTGTTATAACAATTACATTTTTCTCTAGGTGTTTGAAGCAAAGCCAGAAAAATAATTACATTCACAACGCTTCTAAGTTCAGTTTATTCCTTCATCACATTCTCTAGTACTGAAAGCTTTCATCAGCAGAAGATACTGAAACTGAGGGATTTCACCACTGTTTGGCAGCTGCTCAGAGCAGAACTTAGTTAACCTAATCAGCTTTCTCTTGTTAAACCAATTAGAATTAAATCCCATGAGTACTATTTCTGGCAGTGTTTCAGAAAGAAAAATGAAGGTTTATAAACCTGTTGGTAATAGTTAAAATGATAGAGTCTGAAATCAGTGTTTAAAGTACTTCTAAAACCAACCCAGGTAAAACAGTACTTAAAGTAAACAAGTTCTATAACTCTGCACTGATTTTTTTCTCATTATTTTCAATAATTTCTGTGTAACCGTAATCAGCTCCCATCTTTAAAATATGGGTTAGTTAGTAAACATTTGAAATTTTATATTTTACATGAATAAATAGTACAAATCAGTTGATTTACAGTAAAGTAAAAAGTTTAGTCTGATCCCAAAATGCTGCATGGATTGTAGAAGAATTAAGGTTAAAGCACAGTCCCTGTTTGCAGTTTTCTGACAATTTGGTTGCTATTAATTTTTTTGGGCTGGAAAGTGCAGTTGTTTGTCAATACTAGCACAACTCGTCTTACACACAAGTTGGGGATTATTACTGATTATTTTTCTGAATATTTTTCTAGCGCAGAGTTGCTTCATTTATCACTTTTATAAACAAAATATCTAAGGCTGTCTTATTGAGAAAGTACATATTCCTAACTGTTGGCAATTTTCCTATTTCCCTGCAAGTGGAGCGTGGCCCTCAGACTCTTAAGGATGCTTTAATTTTTCACAGTCATGACTATCTCTGTGCCAATGTTGTTCTCATGTTATCTGGGCACGTGGACCCTCTGACAATTTTAATTTTTTTTATTGTGTTCCTTGTTTGGCAGTTCTGCGTAATTTTTATCCCAAATGAAAGATGGCACGAAAAAGGGAAGTTTGGTTGGCTGAGTGGATAATCAGTTTTAGAGGAAAAATGATATAAACTTTTAACTCCTTTTTTTCGTGTCCCCCCCTCTTTTTTTTTAAGAGAGTATTTAAAGGAATTACTGTGCTAATAAATGAACTGTTAGTGTAGATGTTTATGAGAGTTCTTTGGTGTGTGTGTGTGTGTTCAGTTTGGTTTTGTTTTTCTCCGAATTCGTGTATTGTGCTCACTTGGAAAAATCACAGTCGCTGCATCTAAGTGGTTGTTAGCTGAGGACAGTGTCAGCAATTCCTTTCCCTTGTAGGGAAAGGCTTTATGGAAAGATGAACCCTTCCGTTCTTCTTTCTACTGATTTTTATCTTCCTAAGGTTGGAGGCTTTCTTCCCGCAGTGTTGATCTATGTCCTTGTACTATGTTCTGTCACTTTTGTTTACCCTTATGGTCTTTTTTTAACTCAGAATCTTTTGTCATGCCAGCATGATTCATTCTGCTTTTTCAGTCTTTTGCTGTATGTCTTCAAATTTGTTAACTTTTAAGATAACAAGGTAGACATCTATACTTTCCTCTTATTCCGCTGTCTTCCTTTTCTATTGTCTCATTTATTGTCATTTTTCAACTAAAAATATTTCAAATTAATTGTAAGCCAGTTGGAAAGCAGAGCTCCTATCTAAAGGAATGGGCAGTTAGGGAGAAAGATGAAACTTGATTTTGAAGGGGGGAACTAGGACAGTCTTTTAGGGATAGCTCCTGGTGTGTCAATGAAGTCAATAAATCACTGGTGTAGTTTGTATAGAAATGAAACAGAGACAGACAAAGATGCATTGGTCAGAGGCACTGTAGTTAAGTGGAGACAAAGGCATAATTTAAAGTTTTAGTTTTACCAATAAAGTTGGGAGAATTACACTAGGCTTTGTTTTACTGGATGCTCTGAATCTGTTTTACCAGATTGCCTAAGAGAACGTAAAAGGTGTTTCTTTTATTAGCTAGACTTCTGTAGTATTTCTAGTTCCTATACTTTTATGTCACCACTTAACGAAGCAGTGCAAAGTCCTATCCATACTTTGAATGCTTGTATTCGATAGTAGAACTGTCAGAAATCTGGAAGCGTTATATATTACATTTTTGAACTCTAGCACTGTTGGGAACTAGCTCATTTAATATTTTACTTTTTGATGCCCTGTGACCTTAACATATAGAATTTTGGAATCAATGAGCAAAAAATTTAGCATTTTGTGTGTATGTTAATGCTTTAGCTCTTTACTGCATTTGAATGGACACATGTGAAGTTGGCCTACCTATAATTATGTATTCTTTAAAACAATATTTCAAAATTCTGCCCTCTGTCATACTTCAAATTTCATATAAACCCGTCAAATGCATGTAGATTTCTATTAGCTTATTTTGAGCTTTTCTTTAAAAAAAAAAAAAAAAAGTCAAAAATGTGTGTGCATTGAGAGGGAATGCTTCTTCTCTTTTTTCCCTTTTTTTTTTCTAAATACAAGGAAAGTCTAAGACTACTTTTTTTTAAAAATGAAACGGTCTTGTAAAAGTCTTCTTGTGTATATTTTATGTACTGTATACTTTTCATAATCAGTAATTATATTTTAGTATATAATGTGATTTAAAAAATTATAATTAGTGAATTTAGTAGATACAACTAATGCTTAATGTTTTTAAACGTGAACTTGCTAACTTGAAAGCTTGTTGGTAATATTTCTGGGTCTTCTTTGCAATGGATACTAGTCATGGAGTAAGTGAAATAAAAGATGTTTTGCTATATGGTTGACATTAGAAAGTTCTCCTTTTCTGAATCCAGATTGATGAGTTCTTTTATCATATCAAAAGCTAGTCAGAAATCAAGTCTAAATTTTAAAGTTTAATGCTTGAGAGCTGGATTGAAAAATTGTGCTGAAGTAAATCCTCCGTTAATACACTATTAGCAAGATCTTGAAATACATAATGCCAGATGTCTAGTAGCAAGGTGAGAGCAGAAGTGCTTTTTCCAGATGGTCTCTGACATTTGAAGGCAAGTAAAAATGCTGAAATGTATTTTTTAAAAAAACCCACCTCACCCCAAAACAACGCACCACTGAACAACCCCAAATTTGCTGCATCATCATATTATTAACATAAAGGTTAAGCACAAAAGTCAAATTAAGAAAAGATCATAGCTCTGAAAGCTGTCAAATGTGTTACATTTTCGTCTGGGCTTGAATTATGATACCTCTTTTTTTGTTGTTGTCATTTTGTTTTCTCCTCAGCTCCGTGGGGCTGGCAAAAGCAGCTTTAGAAGCAATTAATGGTTTCAATCTCTTTGGAAATCAGGTAATAAAAATATTTGCTTTCTCTCCTTTTTTTAACAATAATGGTTTACACTGTCCATCAGAGGATATTTAGAAATATCTAGCACAGTTCGTTAGATTCTAGCTTTAAAAAAGGTTAGTTTGCAAACTGCTCTTGTTTCAGGTACAGAATTCATCTGATGAAATCATTAGTGCCCTTACTATCAAGAATTACTTTAAAAAGAAAAAATAAATTCTAAAATAATTGCAGCTTATTCTGAAAAAGGATTTGGTTGCCATAAAGGTTTTTCTTTCAGAACTGTATCTGTTGGTCATAATACAGTATACCTCTACCTACGAGCATTACCTTACTTCTGTCTTCTTCCTTCATATGGCTTTTGATCAAGATTTTAAACAAGCTACTTGCACATAACCCAACTATTTTATTGGGTTTTAATTTCAGTATGTTGCATAGTGGTAAAATCTTTTCCCATCCTTTCACATTAAGGCTTGGATCAATTAAACAAGCAAGCTTTTTGTTAGATTTTTCTCCCTGACTTGTATTCCCCTTCTACATGTGTCTTTTCTTTAGGTGTTATACCTACAGTAGTCTACAGCTGAAATAAAAGAATAGTCTTCCAAATTAATGGTCCAAAAAATGTACAAATGGAAGAGATACGTCATTGTCAAGCTATTTGTGTTGTTAATGAATGGAAGTGAAGGGTAGGAGTGCAGCTAAAAAGAAGGTTGGATAGCATCAAGTGTGTGTAGAAATAGTTAGAAAACTTGCTGGTGAGTTTTGTCTGTAAATTGTGTGGAATGGAGGATAGGTTGGTCACAAAGTGGTGAGCTCAGTACTCTTAAGTAATGCTTTCCATATTGCACTGTTTTCTTGGAATCTTTGATCCTTTTTGACTTCTAACTGATGGACCTTGCTCACATGCCCAAATGTCTTTATTTCATACAAATTAAACGTTAATTGATGAAATATGCATTATCTTGTCTTAGCATTGAGTAACATTCGAAACTTAGTTTAAAAAAAGACATGTTTACGAGTAGCTTATTTTTATACTTACTTTTTTTTCCCCTGCAGTTAAGCAGTGTATGATCCTTTTGAGGTTTAATAATTTTATATTGTGACCTTGACTTTAAGTAATATTTGTATATGTTTTGAGTAAAGTTTCTGTATATTCTTGCTGGTTTCAAGATAGGATTTTTTTTTCCCCTTCTGTAATACCTGTGTTCTCCTTTTGTCTTGCAAATCAGATGAAGCTGACTTTCAGATTGTGATACTTGTCTGTTTCAAATATTCAACTTTAAGAAACTAGATTAAATGCACTGGTTTGCCTTAAAGAAAATAGTATAAAAGAGAGAAGATATAAAAGGTTGAATAGTGAATAAGGGGAATTTCCAGGTGCTGTTTATGTGAGCTAATGAACGTAAGCTAAGTCAACACTAAAGGTGTGACTGGGAGACAGTTCCATTTACTTTCCAGGTTCCTTCCTGTACTGCTTGATTTATTAAAACGTTCTTAGTGATTTCTGTCTCCATTTTTCTATTGGTAAAATGGAAGGTATGGATTGGAACAGTCATAAAATAATTATTGGCACTATTTTACAAAAAGTTCTTCCTTAACTGTTAAACTACAACTTAAGAGCTATTCAGATGCCTGGGATGAAAAATATAAGTTACAATTTGTTTTAAATAGTGAGCACCTGACATAGAATTGTGATCTATTAAACAATCTTAGCTATTGATGAAAAGCTGTACCACTTCCTTACTATTATTAGACCCTTTTTTAGAAAGGTCTTCTTAGACCTTTCTTTCTCTTGTGGCATAAACCAGGAGATCCTCCTAAGCAAGACATCCATTACATTTTTTGTGGGTATCTGTTCCTGGGGTTTTTGTTTGTGGGGGTTTTTGCCCCCTTTTTTTTGTTTTTGTTTAAATATCTAAATATTTGTACTATTACTGCAGTGCAATAGCATTGTTCTGTTTAGAATCCACTCAGGAAACACCGATGGCTGTTTGCTGATGAGCAGAGAAGTATGAAAGTGCTTTTTTATGCATATACAAATACACTGTTTCAAAAAGACTTAGCCATTTGGTCTAGTTTTGGTTTACTTTATGTACATTTTAAAAACTGATGTTATGCGTTAAGAGCTAGCAGCTAGTCAGGATCTTAAATAATGATTGGACCCTCTACACGCATTGTCAGTATTTCAGAAAAAACATTTATGTACAATCTTTACTTTCCCAACAGTCTTGAGCACCAGTAAATGTGTCTGCTGGGTTTTTTTCAAATGATTTTTTTACTAAATTCTGAAATGGATGGATAAATTGCTGAAGCAAATCCAGTTTAAATGCTTTGAGAGTTTATTTCCAAGGTATTTAGCATAAACAGAAACCATTTTGACCTTCAGTCTGTGGCAGAATTTGCCTTTGTGCTTAGCTCCAGCTGTGTTCCAATAGCTTTGAGAAATCCTGCTGAGCTCCTCAAGAGGAACTTGTTTGCACCTGCAACCTGCATAAATCATTGCTGGGCACAACAGACTGCTCAGACTTTCCATGCAGATTTTTCCACTCACGCTGGGGACTCTGGAAGAGACTAATAAATACAAGTATGTAGTATTGTAGCTGTGCTCTCACACGTGCATCTCACATAAATCTTTGAGTATATCATGATAGGGCACTTTCCCTGTGCATTCATGGATGCACCCAGAGAAGACAAAATAAAGGTCACTTATTGTTGATATTCACATTAAACTGTTCCTTCCCTGAATTCTAGAAAACATAAAGAAATCATGCTAGTTTTGTTCTGTAACAAAGCACTGCTTAACTGATGTTCAAATATTTGTAATGCGTCCTTTGCTATACTTTCTAGGAGCCAGGTACAATAAAGAACAATTATGAATTGAAAAATTATTGGCTTTTTGTTTAATCTGAATTTTACATGCTTTAATGTAAAAAGGAGTATCATTCATGGTTTTTAAATGCTGTTCATTTTCATCTGCATCATACCAGAACTATTTCATAAAAAGTGGGAGTTATAAGCATAAAAATACAGTCAAGCTGTAATCCTAACGTTCCCTCAGTAAAAGATTTATTTACACACTGTGAAGAGAATTTTTAATAACAGATAAATAAGCTATTTAGTTTCTCATTATTTTGCTTTATATCCTATGCTAAATTTCTTAAATTTATTCCCAATGTATTGTATATCTTTGAAACAATAGTTATAACTTTATGCGAAGTAGTTAATATGTATGACATTGGCATAAGAATTCTATTATAACCCTTAACTGTGCATTGATCGTAGCCAGATCCTGAAATTCTAAATCCTAAGTTCTGCTGAAGTTTGTATGGAAGAACTGTAAAAGTGGGCCTGTGTAGTTTTTTGGGTTTTTTAAAATTATTTATTTATTTATTTATTTTCATTTAGTATGCAGTATGACCTGATTGCATTTCAATTCAAGTTTTTATGTAATCATTTCAGAATCACCACTGCTAAAAGTACTGTAACTTACTGCATCTTTTTGTGGGCTTGATATGGTTAACCCAAACCTCTGGTTCCAGAGTCTCACAGAGTGTGAATGGCTTAGAATTTGTATCATTAATGTAAGCATTCCACTTTAGCTACAATACCTTTTAGAAAAAAAATCACTTATCAGCAAAAAAACTACATAAGAGGACATGCATTTACTGGCAATGTGAGTTAATGAACTAATGAATTAAGTGCATGGTGCATGCATGTGTGCACTAAAATGGGACTGCTAGTGACAAGATGAGCACCATTTCAAGTTTGACCTAGTCATAGTATAATCAATTGTTTGTATGTGAGCTATATGTCATACATTAGTTTGTGGAAAAAATTGTATTTTAAAAAAAAAATCAAGCTTTTGTAACATGTCCTTGCTACAGAACTTTACTCTCTTTAGAGAACTGAAAAATAGTTCATTTGTAAAAGAAGATGCTTGTGATTTTATGAAATGCAAATTAGTCTGCTTTTGAATCCCCAAAGAATCCTTTACTGAAGCTCAGATTTTGAAACTGCGTGCTCACACGTGTAGAGATTGTGTTCAGAGTTGTAGATGAATCTAGAGATTTGTGAATAATCAGAATCTGGATTAAGAAGGAAGTAGGAGAATAATAAATCATCAAAGCAAATGTGATTATTTATCTACATTCTTAGCACTATTTAGTATACCTTGCTCGAATGATTAAGAGAACAGAGAGATTATTTTTCATGAGGAGAGTGGAAAAACATGCTTTGTTTAGCCTAGCAAAGTAAAAGCTGAATGTTTGTATGATAGCTATGTATAATTAGAGTGTGTCTAAAGAGTAAGTAAGAAAAAACCCCCTGTTGTTTGGAAAGCCAAATGACTGGCTGCTAGTACTGGCACAAAAAGAAGGATGGTTAGCTAGTTGTGTAGAAACTTAGTTGGAAATTAAAGTTTTTAACAATTAGAGAGGGTGGGTTCTGGATCAGTCTTCCTAAGATAATAGTATACCAAAGAAACTGCCTGCTTTCTAGGAGAAATTTGGTGACTTTATGAAAATTTATGGTATGGTATTTATGACAGTAACAGAATGAGTTCAGTGTTGAATGTGTCTTCCAATGGGATAGTGATATTGAGATTCATTATCAATTACAACATATATGGAGATATCAATTCATTAACAAACTGCATTGAGTTTCCAAGAAATTGCCTGTTGATAGTATTTTTAAATGCTGCTGATTCTGTTTAAACCGTATCTCAGCTATGGGAATTTTTCAGGAAGTATCAAAAAGCTGACAGAGATACAGTGCAAAATTACTGAATTTTACTAGGAAATGGGTTTTGCTAAGGAGTAGATGTTGATAACATTGACCTTACAATAGCTGAAAAGCAGGTCATTTTTATTTGCTACGGAAGTCCTTTTCCAAAGCAGTACCTGAGCTAAGTATCCAATTATTTGTGTTCTAACTGACTTGTAATGAAATATTCAACATCATTATTTGAACATATTCTGCAGTCACGGGGAGGGACAACTACTTTTTTGTTTGTCCTTAATGCACTCATTGTTTTTAAAGAATTAATGGAAGAGTTCATAGCTTGAACGAATCATATAATTCATAATTGCTAGTAGATAAAACCATCTAATTTTGGCTATATTTAAATATGTTTGAAAATACAAAATGTTTTCAACTCGATGTTGTGGTACATCTTCTGATTAAAATTACCAGCTACCAGACTATTAGAACATAGCCTAAATAAAACGAAGAACCAGTTAGTTTCACCAGGATACGCTAACCTTTCTTCCCTTCCCCTTAAATAAATCTAATGTTCTGTTTACAGGGCTGCTCTTGGTCTGTTATATTTGTGGATTTTGATGCCCATAACCGTAACAGACAGACTCTCTGTTCATTGCTGCCCCGAGAGTCAAGGTCTCACGTAAGTAATTAAATAAAATTCACCTCAACAGAGTGTGGAGAATATGAACATGATTCTTAGTTCTATGACCATTATGTTCTGCTTAATAAAGATAGGAATTTTCTGGGCAGATGTTAAATTTCTGCTTCTTAAATGTCAGTGTGATGTAGTTGTTTCTCTGAAGTGGAATTACGATGGCGTTCTTTATTTTATGAATATTTAGGTTAAAATGATAGCCTGTTGGTAGCTTTCTCAACAATTCTAAAACAAAATTTTAATTCATAATGATCTGCAGTAATCTAAGGAGGGTTTGCAGTCTTAGTGATTGTCTTTCTTTTGACCTAGTTTCCACTATACACTCAATGCCTGCATTTTTGAAACACTTTATTTTAGCTTTAATTCATTCTTTTGTCTAGAAAAGAAGCCTTTAAGGTTGGCTTTTCATAAATTGCTGAAGGGGGATTTCTTGTTATTATAAGCTATTGTTACAAAGAAGTATTTCCTCAGTGAGTAAATCTAAGTGACTGAAGTATAGATGAATTAAAAATCTAGCATCAAAGGTTAATTTGGTTTTGAAAATCAGTAATTTAAAATGAGTGAGAATAGAGTTCTGCTTTTTTGTTCATTCTGGGATATAATACATTTTTGTTCATGAAACAGACTATTAATCTTCAACATTAATAGTTTACTCATTGTGTAGAAGAATTATAGCAGAGTTGTCATACTGGATAATTACAATAAAAGGCACTGTCAGCTACTTTTTTATAGTCTAATGGTTTTTTAGAACTCTTTTGCTGTTTATTATTTGCTGAAGACTTGAAATATTCCAACAGAAGCTGGTTTCGTAAGTTACTTATGCTACAGAAGCAATCTTTATGTCCTTTTTTTTTTTCCCTTTTATGGGTTCATATCAATGATACTGGCAAAAATATGATATTTTAAATGGTTGAATATCTTAGATGTATCAGCAGAAAGGAGTAACAAAACAGCATGTGACACAAGAATTAGAACTTAAAACTACATTTTTGTGTTTCTGTAAGCTTATCTGTAGCGATGATGCACTAGTTAGTAATTTTTCTTGGTTTTAATTCATGAGAGTTGCACATGATTCTTGAGAAATACTACTCATATTTTTACCTGCAATTATTCCGTTATTGACTTAATTGTAAATCAGATGGTCTTGTTAGTTAACAGCACCTGAAGAATATTCCTGAGAATGCTTTTCAGAAATGATGATTTAATCATAGTTACTTCTCAGCATTGCACCTTTATAAAATGTTTGTGATTCTTTTTGAGAATAGGATACCCAAATGTTTGTGTTTCCTCCAGGAATAACCTGGAGAATATGTTTTGTTTCTAAAGTCACAAAGTTCTAGAATGTATTCCCTATCCCTGCAGATGATCAGCTCTAAAGTAGGTCAGATTTTGAGTCAAATGAGTTCTCTTTAAAATCATATATTCGAATATTGGGTTTGTAGTTTACCCTTATACATCTTTAGAAATCTTATTTTGCACACTATTTTCATATGTTAGTACTATGATTTTGATAAAGATAAGATTGTGTTCCAAATGTATATTTCACTTAGTAAGTTAAACAGTCTTTGTTTGTGCATCAAATAATTGTCAGAGATCTAAATTTGTAATGTGCTATTTCTTCCTCTCTTTCTACAGAACACTGATGCAGCTCTTTTGCCTTGTCTCAGTTATCCTGCCTTTGCTTTGGATGATGAGGTTTTGTTCAGTCAAACACTAGATAAAATTACTAGAAAATTGAAAGGAAAATATGGGTTTAAAAGATTTCTGAGAGATGGGTACAGAACAGCACTGGAGGACAAAACACGACGTTATTACAAACCAGCAGAAATTAAGGTAAAGGAATACCTGGCCTTTACAAGGACAAATTTTGGTTTTCTAAAATGTTTAGGCAGTACTTTAAAAAAAAAAAACCAACAAAAACCAAAAACAAACAACAAACCAACAAAAAGCCCAAAACAAAACCGCCCAAGAAACCCCAAAAGAAAACAAAAATGCCCCCCCCCCCCCGCCCTGTGTTTGCAATTTGAATTGCACAGTAATTCCTTCAAGTGAAGGAGATGCATTTTGTAATTTGGCATGTGAGTTTTGAGAGATTGCTAAGTCAGCAAGTTAGTCATTGGTTTGTTTTGTAATGACTGTGCTTCCATTTACATTTAGGGTATAGTTGATTTCACATAACAAATAAGTTATTTATCATTTTATTTAATTTCACAGCTGACTACAGTCTGACTGTATAAAAAACAATTTTACTTTTGACCACAGTGTTTATCAGTAAAGGTTATCTAAATGAAAATTTACTTTTTTTTTTCTCCCTAATAGTTTCTCTGTGGAAAATAAAACATAGATTATATAAATATTGTACTTGGAATGAGCTACAGCATGTGTAAAAGCACAGTTAAAGTGCCTATAGAATTAAGAAGCTATAAGCTAAATGAAAAGCTGATGTACTAAAATGTTTTTACATTCATGTTTGTTGCTTTGAGATTATTCAATATTCAAATACATTTCCTTATAGCAAAATGATGAAACATCTGATTAATTTTTTTTCAGCTTTTTGATGGCATTGAGTGTGAATTCCCTCTATTTTTTATTTTCATGATTATTGATGGTAAGTACAGCTTTACATTCCTGTTCTTTAAAGGCATTGGAGAGATGAGCCCTTAGAGGAAAGAGACAAAATGATTTTCCCATCCTGCCAGAATAAACCATAATGCAGTGACACTAAATACCTCCTTGAGAGTTGTGCCTCATGGGTTGAAAAACCCCAACCCCCAATATTTCAGTATTTTTAATGTGAACTGGTTTTAGAATATAACTTGATAAGGGTTTTTTGAAAGCTTAAATCTGTGACATTCAGTCCTGCATTACCTTTTAAGCCTTAAAAACTTTCACAGTATATCACAACTTTGCAGCAGCACATGAGAGAAAAGAAAGTGGAAGAGAGAACACATTGTCAAACTGAATGTTGCAGCAGGTCTTTTCAAGTTGGATATTCTGTGGTAATTGAAACAGAATTCAGAAGAGAAGAAAGCAAACCAGAAAAGGCCTAGTTTATCTTTGAAATCCCTGTGCTTCCTGGTCACGTTTTTCCACATAGCCAGTTAGTCTGATTTAAAAACAAAACAAAAACAACCAAAAACCCAACAACAAAAATACCACTATCTAGACCTTGTCTTGAGGATAGGAGGCATACCAGAAAAGTTCATGGGATGATTTCAGGATGGAAGCTAAAATTCACTCATTTTCTTATTCAGATTTTTGTTCCATGTCAGGGTTACAGCCATCAAAAAGATTTCTGAACAGATGAAAATCCGACCATCTGGTTTTTTACCTTTAGTGTGTGGAATAGTTCTCAAATAAAGATGGTGAGGTGCATAGAACTCTGCTATCTGCCTGGACTCCTCTGTGGCCACCCACAGATTAAAGTATTTTGTTTGAAGATGTAATAAGGTTTCACAATTGATTTTTCTAAAGGAATGCTTGACATTTTTCAAAGAGTGATGCCCAAAACTGAGGAGAAAGGCACTGACATTTAATGCTGCCCACTTGCAGTTTTGGGAAGAACAAGAAAGATAATCATCTTTATCTGAAGTTGGCAGAAGAATAAAGAGAGCATTTTACTCTTTTGTATTATGAAAAAAAAGTACAAAATACATATTTTGCACATACTGTCCTTGTCTTTTTTTCCTGTACCACAATTCCATCAAGTAGAACAAATCTATTAGTAGATTTTATGCGCATACCTCCAAATCTACAAGCTTCCTTAATGCAAAATTTGAAGCATATACAGAGCAACTTAAACTGCAGAAAGACAATGAAAGAGGAGTAGGTTACAATTGAATGTCTTTATAATGAAAATGTTGGAAAAAACCTCAAGCTGTTACATTGTGAATATTGGTTCAGCTGAAAGCCTGTTTGCCCATCCAATGCTTGCAGAGTACAAAGGAAAGCATTTGCAGCAAAGTATATTAAGCTACTGAATATCTAGGTAAGTCCTCATAGCTGGATTTTGTTACCTGTGTAACAGTGGGACAGTGCTCCATTAAATAAGGAAGGAGAGAGTCCTGTAAATAATAGAATCATAGAATTGTTTGGGTTGGAAGGGACTTTCAAAGATCATCCTGTTCCAACCCCCCTGCCGTGCCAGGGACATCACAGTCCGTAATCCCCCAGTTTTGTTTACATCAGAAAATTTCTTTCATCATTTCCTTTTTGAAAAATTAGTAGAACATATTCAAGTAACTATGTATTTACTGTATATTTACTTATATTTTCTTTTATAAAACTAATTAGCTCATCAACTTTTCTGTTCTGTCAATGACAGCTTTTTAGGATTTTTAAGATATGGAGAGCTTAAACAGTTCTAGGAAGTAGATACTACTGAATTAGTTGTGCATTTTCTAGTAGTATTAAGAACACTGTTTTATTCCTCCTGGGTGATGATCATTATTACCCAACTGTTATCTTCACTAGATGATTCTTAATATAAAAGCAATTGTATTACCATCATCACATAAATGCATCTTTTCATCCTCTACAGCATCTGCTAATAAGTCTAAATTACAAATAGTCATAATATCATATTGCTCTTACGTCAGGACTGTGCTCAAGTGTTTCCAAATAGTTCAGTGTGTCACTTAAACCCTTTTTTGTGTGCAAACTTTCATTGCATTTGTTTCTCTTGGAAAGGGATTTCATTTCCTGCCTATATACTTGGGAATGTTTGGAAATGTAATGAACAACACTTGTCAAGCTTTGGTGTGACAAAGAGCCATGGAAAGAAAGAAATCTCTATAAAGGAGTCAAACTCCAGCTTCCTACTGCACTCTGGATTTTCAGTAGAATAATTTGTTGAATATTCTTAAACTAACATAAATGATAAGGTTTTGTGACCTTTTTTTATATAGGTATATGGCCTAACAAAAAACATATCCAAACTTTTTCTAATACAAATGTTCCAGTATATTTGTTGTTCTCAGTGGATGAGTTTATGGTTTTCTTTTGCCTTATTTTTGCCTTTCAGAATTCAGAATACAAAAAAGGATATGTTAGTACTAATTTCCTTTTGGGATTTTTCTCAAAAGGAAATTTTTTAGGACTCTCTGGGTAGTAGATATGCATCTATAGTTTTGGGAAAGGATTGACCTATATAAATCAATATGACACTTTTTTGGATAAGACATATTTAAATAGCATTTTTGAAAGCCTTTTCACATTTCTGGTTGAACGTAGAGGATTATGGTAATTTTCTAGGATAAGATAAGTGGAAGTGTTTAAGACCAGGTTGGATGAGGCTTTGGGCAACGTGGTCTAGTGGAGGGTGTCCCTGCCCGCAGCAGGGAGGTTGGAACTAGATGATCTTTAAGGTCCCTTCCAACCCAAACCATTCTATGATTCTATGATAAGGAGGGAAACATTACAGCTATTTTTCATAATATGGAAGAATATGGTAATTGAAAAGGAAAACCATGGAAAGAAATGAGTGAAAGATGTACAATGAAAAGTTTTCATCTAACTTGTTCCCCTTTAAATGATAAAAAAATGTTCTATTTTAAAAAGTCAACATGACTTGTCAAGTTCATCCACGTTTTCCTTGATGAACAGAAATGCTTTTGGTATTTTTGATAGATCTTTTCATGTGAGAACTTTTGATGAACTAAACACTGGTCATGTTAATATTCATCAGATTCATTTTGGGATGACTAAGTTCTGCTAGAAAAACATTTAAGGTACTTGTACTCCCAAACATACCAATTTCTCCCCAAAAACAGCATCATAAAGATGCCTGTTCTTTGTAATATCTCTTGAGATATTAAAGATCTCAAGTGTCAGCAGTTCTGAACCTCTATAATATGAAGTCGTAATAATTATGAATGTAAACATTCCATCTAAAAATCTTTGGAGGGGAATTTTTGAATTTACTATTTCAAATTCCTTTTGTATTTATTTATTGGGATTTCTAGGCAACTCACTTCTAGATCAGTTTGCAACTCTGCCCTAAAGATTTAGGACCAGCCTGTTTGTCTTCACACTGGCACACAAGTTCTGCTTCTTTATTCTGCTATAATTAAGGAAGTTATTTACAGCTAGCTGGGCTGGTTGTCTGCGTCCAGTTCCTGAGCCTCTGTAAGTTCATAGCTCTACTATCCCGTATAACTTGCCATCGATTTCAGTTTAAGCTAATAAGAGAGTGGCTGATTCATGATCCCTGTGAGACTTAGCTGTAACAATAAGTGAGGATCTACAATTTAGTCTTCTACTTTTCATGAACTATTTAGTGTGTAGGCACTACCCCATGGAAAAATAAACACTAAATTTTTTTCCTTTGTTTATGAACATTAAGCTCATGGAAAAGTTATTTCTTCCATTAAATCAGTTATTGTTTGGTTATTTTTAGGAGTTTTTAGAGGAAATCCTGCACAAGTAAAGGAATATCAGGACCTTCTGGATCCTTTGCTTCAACATACATCTGAAGGTATTTTCTGATAATCATTCTTCTAAAACACTGTAGCTTTTTATTGATTTGAAATTATTAAAATAGTGACATTCCTATTAATGGATATTGCAGTCAGAGTGAAGGAAAAGTAATAATATCACTATGTTTCCTGATGGCAAAATACTAACACTAAATAAGCTCTTAAAATTACATAAAATTAGTGTTGTCTGGAAAAATGTACTGATATAAATGTAACATTTACACTATACCCAGTCATTCCTCTTCTCCTTCACCTTAGCTTGATTGTTTACAAAGTTCACTTTGACTTTGCAGGAAAATGTTAACTGCCAACAGTGAGATTGTTTCAATGTTCACCTGGATACAGTTGCGAATTACTTGTGTCATTCATTGTCACTTCATAATGTTTTAAAAATAGTTTTGTATATGCATCTGAAATTGTTTCTAGCACACAGCAGTAAAAGTGGCAAGATGTTAATTATAATGTAAGCATTCCCTTACTTAAATTGTGCACTCCAGAGTTTTGGTGGAACTGCAGACAAGGCTATTGATGGCCTACAGGCACATTCATCCAAAATTCATTTTAAAAAAGAAAAAAAAAAAGAGAAAACCAGTAAGTTTGAGTGGGAGAAAAAAAAGGCCTGAGAACAGAACAAGCTTCAGTATACTGACAATCCAATTTTAAAACTTGACATCTGTAGTCACCTGTTCTTGACATCTGTGGTACAGTTACACAAGTAGATGCAGAATATTTTAGTCTGACTTGTTCTTTAAACTTAGAATACTTGTTGAAGTGAACAAGTTTCTGTAAGAAATAGAAACACTTCCTTACCAAATTTTCATTACCTAGCAAGTTTTCTGACATTGCTGATCATTGTTTTTTTCTGATTATTGATGAGTATGTGAAGTTCCATGGACACTAAATTAATCTTGTGGTTCCTCTTGTTGAATGTTATCATGAATGTCTCATCTTAAAATTTCTGGATGTGTTTTGATACCTCACTCATTTGAATGTTCTATCTCTAATAATTTTCACTTTTAATTTTTCTCAGCCTCTTGCCAGTAATTTTTTTTTGTCTAAGCAAATAGTCAGACACTGCAACTTTATTCTGTTTATTGCCTGTTCTTTATTCAAATAAATTCAAAATTAAAGCAATATTAAAGTGAAATTAAATTTTGCAGAAAGCATATTAATTTGCTTTTGTACTGCATATAATTAGGTCAATCATTTGTAATCATGTTTCTAAATTCCTGACTCTTGTCCACTTAAAAAGGGTTGAAATAAAGGTTATTAATCTGCAATCAGTAATACCTGTGGCATAATTTTAGATACAAGATATGCTATCTTCCAATGAAGAAACTTTGCCATTTTGTTTCATGATGTTTCAAAATTAAAATACTGTTTTAAACTTGTTTTTGCATACTTGCAAAAAATTATAATTTCCATTTAATTAAATGTTTGACAACTTTTGGCCAAGATTTTAGTTTTAAAAAACTGTCTGATACTGGTGTTAAATGTGGGGGGTGGAAAAAACCCGGAGTGTTTTACTCTAGTGCAGCTTCCATGTCTTTTGGTTATAGTTTGTTATTTGTGCTGCATTTTGCTTTAGGCGAAAATTTTATTATTTTTTTTTTCTTTTTGCACAGTAAGGTGCTACACAGACAGTGTTCTGGGACGAAATTCTGTGGAAATGTTTGTTTAATATTGCCCGGGGTTTCCTACACTGATTGTGATTTCGAGAAATAACAATGAAGGACAACAGTCTTTCTGCTCAAATTGTTGCTAGGGTATAACTTTTTCTGTTTTGAGTCTACTTTAGCTTTATTAGGGGACTACAATCACATAATAAGAGACGTGGAATTTATTTACTTACTGTATTTATTTTAAAACTCCATAGGGTGTCCTGTTGTACCCAAGTATTACTATGTGCCAGCTGATTTTGTTGAACTGGAAAAGAAGAACCCTGGCAGTCAGAAACGGTTTCCTAGTAACAATGGACGTGATGGAAAGTTTTTTTTGTGGGGACAGGCAGTTTACATCATTGCAAAACTCCTGGGTAAGCGGCTGAGGAAATTCTATCACGTTTTGACTTGTCAGAAGTGAAGGATATTTATCTTCTTAATGTTTTTCTTGAATCTGAACAAACACATTGGCTTGAGTTTTGAATGGACTGTGAGTGGCATGTGTGTCCTCTGCTTTGATACATAGGCTATAGGCAGAAATTGCTTTTTCTTCTTTATGTTAAACTTTTATGCTGCATGCAATGCACTGTGAAGCTTACTGGAAAATCTTATAGAATTCTGAAAATCTTCTAAACATGATAAGTTTCTTTTTTGCTGTTTCTTTTCTTGGCTTTCTCTCTCATTTCCCTTTCTTCATGACAAAATATATTAACGTGACACTTTCTGAATTAATTGTGTCACCTGCATTTGTACAGTAATGTTTGTAAGTGATCTATAGCATTTAATTCAAACTATTTACTGCTTTAAGCAAGACAAGTTTAAATGTTGAATAGTTGCAGTCTCAGATAATGTTTTCTTCAGTTTGTGTTATTTTTACCCTTCCTTTAAAATAGAAGAGACTAGATGAGCATTTGAAAGTGCCTTTCACATTTTAGCTATTGAAGGTTGTTATGGTGAATTTCAGTCACAAATGAGCTCTTTGTCTCCCTGAGAGGATTTAAAGGCTAATGGAAAACAGTTTTTAAGCCAGACAAATCTTCATAGTTAAGATTTTTTTTTTTTTTTTGTCTTAATATTTCTTTTAGGAGAAAGATACATTACTTTGTTTTAACCAGTATTTACCTGGTAATCAGTAGATTGAGTTCTAAAAATTTTTTTTTCTGTGAACAGTGTAAGGAGAAACAGGCTGTTGGTAGTAAAAATGAGAAGGATTGAAGGGGAGTTTAAAAATTCAGGACTTGGCAGGAACAGTGGTTGTATCTTTAGGTACGGAGGAACAGAGTCCGTCTGGTGCTCCACCTGTTTGGTTTCACTGTATTCCGTGCATAATTCCTTTTTTAGCCAACACTGTGAAGTAAATGCAGGCAATCTCACCTTTAACAAAAAAAAAAATTAATTTAACCTCTTAGTATTAGCCAAGTAATCCTCAAATGTGTGTGCAGGAATACTGTAGTAATTCTGCTAGTATTCATCCTGTACTAGTAATTGTGTATTTCTATACCTGAGGAATGATGGTTAAACAATTGGTATTTATTGTTTGCTAAATGCTGTTTGAGTAATGTAACAACTTTCTTTTGTCTTGTTTCAGTTCTTTCCTTTGCTGAATTTTCTTACACTCTTTTTTAATAATTGTGCTAAATCTCTTTTTGAAATGTTGTCATTAGTAACTGTTTCTTTATTGTTTTAAAACTTTCTTTCCTCTGTATTCACTACTTTTCATTCTTCCCTCCCTTTTTTTGAAAATATTTTTTTTCCTTATCTCTCATAGTCTTTGTAAATACAGTTGGGAAATTTTATCACAAAGCTAAATCTGTTCACCAGTGATTGTTATATCACTCCATCTATTCATACTCATTTATAATTGGTGCATTTAATTTTGCTCCATTCTGGGTGAAAACCTACCTGAATAACAATCTTGTCCTCGGTGAAAGTCTTTGTGTGTGTTACCTTGCTTGTTGGTGGTTGCAAATTAAGTGGAAGCCGGACTCCAAACACTTCGATTTCTGGGAAGGTATTGGTTTCCCATTTCATCATCAATTCCAGAAACTTGTGTTGCCTCAAGGGCAGCAATTTGTATTTGCTCCACCTCCTTGCTTCTGTTGTGTAGGCGAGCATTCAATATAACCTTCTTAGAGTCATCTTCTGTCTGTGGGCCTAGTGTGTGCCTGTTGCCATCAAAATTTGTCTAAATGCAGCAACATGAAACTGAGTCAATTCTTACGCATCTTGCTGCCTCCTGCAGAGGGGCAAACAGAAGTAGTGAAGACAAAATTTTGATCCTGCTTATAAAGGCTCTGAACAACAGAGGCAATGAAAGTGTCTGCCTACTGCTGTCAGAGGTCACCATGGCTGTGCAACTGAAAAAATTTTTATGAAGAAAAAAAGCATGCATTTTGCAGATGGCGATGCAGTTTTTCATAGACTTTCTTTCCTGCTCTGGTTGAGGAGGTTTATAAAGCATTTATGATAGGGTCCCCGTTTTACAGCAAGGGAAGGGAACGCCAGCTATTCAGCTGTTCTATGCAGCTGAAAATTCACACAGTTTAGTCTTGCATTTAGTAGCTCTCTGTTATCTTTCCTGTGCTTTTCCTTATAATTTTTATGTCTCGCTCTGTGGATTTGGTGCTGCCTAGAACTAAGTTAAGAGTTTTCAACAATATTTTTTAGAGTATCGACCAAATGGATTAAATGTTGTCAGCTGCTGCTGCTGTAAATAATGAGCTAACAAAGAAAACTCTGATTTTGCATTCCAATACACTTGTATGTGTGATAATGGTGATGAATATTCACTGAGATTCTTCTCTAAATAAAATTGTAAATATTGAAAGTTAGCTTAAATTTTGTATTAGTCTATTGGTATAGTTGTTTTAAATATGAAATTATTTTTACTATATATTTTAATGACTGAGCAGTGTAAATCAATGTAAAAAACAGTGGAAATAAAACACCTGTTCTAGAAACTGCTCTTATTTGTAAGAACTATGAGGCAGAGTCTGTTGATCTTGTAGTCGTTTGGATGATCAATTTTATAGCATCAGCAGTACTACAAAAGATTTAAGTAACTTACCTGCCTTCAGCCAGCATAAGAAGTCTGACTGTGTGGACTGTAGCTCAGATGACTGTTTTCCTTAAAATGTGTTTTGGTAACTCACGTGTCAGTGTATTAATAAATTCTCTGTGGTAATTTTTCATAATCTAACTTTGGGGGTTTTGTTGGTTTGTTGTTTTGGTTTTTTTAAAATAACCACCTGTACATAGATTGTGACTCCACAGGAGTAGTGGAGAGCAGAGGAACAGGGTCCTTTCCTGGCAGGAATCAAGCTGCGTTCTCTCAACAGAAGGCTGTGGACAGGAGATGGTCACAGCAGCTCATGGCTGAGAGTCGCTGGCATAGTTCCGAGCAGCAGCAGGCTCCTTCATGGCTTACTCAGTGCGCTGCCCAGCCAGTGTCCTTCACTGTCTGTCCATGTGTTTTCTTTCCACTGCACTGTCTATTCTCCTCTCTGTTCTTTTTAACACTGTGAAGCTTGAGCCAGGACGTATTTTGAGTTTATAAACTGCTGTCTTAATTTACTACACTGCATAGAATTCAGAAACATTCTTGGTTTTCTTTTGTAGCTGAATTAAGCTAATGGAGTCATGAGTTACTTCTCTTTTGGATTCATAGCTGATTTCCTAGTGTAGAACTTTTTAAGAATATGTGCAAAATATCATATTGAGAGATGTCTTTGATATCCTTTGTCCCTTTCAGGTTTATAGTAATTTGATTACCTTGAGATAGAGGCTGTCTACTTTTCTTCAAAGCTAAACAGTTTTTGCTGGTAACCATTCAGTTTCTAGTTAAAGCTCTAGAATAATGCCATGGTTGTGGATTGAGGGCTTTTTATGAGACTTGTGTGTTGTGTGCATATATTCTTTTAACATATCTCTGTGAAAAAATAAAGGATTGTTTTTATATACTACAGTATTATAATAAGCTGTTGCAAGAATGATGCTTGAGTGATAAGTTTTAAAATTAATACAGTTTTGCAGAATGTCCTATTGATCTGTAAATCATTGATCTGAACCAAAGATTATAGCAGCAGAATTGACTACATAAAATATGTTTGCATGCCTCCTTCACAAAAGCTGCAGAAAGTACTCAAGTCATATCTGTATTTTTATTATTGTTTACTTTCAGCTGACAAATTAGTAAGTCCTAAAGATATTGACCCTATCGGACGTTATATACCTCCACAAGATCAGCGGAATGTTAGCATGAGATTTTCAAATCAGGTAAGTATAAGCTTAGTATTAAAATATTTTTATTGAAAACTTGTCATCTATGTGTTACATATAGTCTTCTAATGTTACAATTAAAGTGCTAGGAAAATGTTAAATGTATGTACATTTTCTTAGTTGATGAAGGATTGCTTTTAAAAGGAAGACTATAACATCTGCAGTTTTGGGAAAGTGATGCATGTTATCCTTCAAATTAAGTGATAACAATCAAAATGATACATAAAACGTAAGTTTGAGTAGCTGCTAATAGATAGGTACGTCTGTCTGAGTTGTAAGGTATGTCAGGAAGGCAAGAATGAGCCTGCTTTTTTAAAATTTTATTCCTTCAAATTAATTACGCCTTCAATGTATTTTTTGTATTTGGAGCTCCTAAGAGCTACAAGGATGAGGTTCTTTTTTGGTATGTACATGTATGGTACGTACATGTGCTCCTGCTTAAATGTACAGCAGGAACGAGTGCCCAGGGATGGGGAATGCTTCAAACGCTAATTCAGATCTGCAGTAGATAGGCTAACAAGACAGAAACATGGCCTATATGTAAGGGACTTGCTTTATTAAAGCAGTCAGAACTGTATGGAGGGAAATGTGTAGCTAAGAGATGTTTTTCAGCCTTTTTATTTCTTGATATGAGGATCGTAGATTTGAAAAGTTCCTTGTTCAGCATTGTGAATTTGTTATTGAAGCATAAAATATGAAGCATTTATCTTAAGGTATATTCCAAGATCAGAAGTGAACAATGTTTTTCTTGTTGTATCTGAATGCTGCTTAAAACCTCCGTTTCCTACTATTTCCTGTTACCAAGGTAATCCAAGTGCCTGGGTGTTGTCTCATTCATTATGAGACTTTCATTGTTCACAGTGCAGCACTTCTGCCATGTTAATATGAGATAGTGAAAGCTCAGTGGGTTCATTTGTTCCCATTTCTTTCTTTGTTCTTACATCATGGGATTATGAATGGTACAGAAACTGTGAGCTGCCAATATCACCTGCCCTTTTAGGAGTGCCATTAGAAGAAGCCTATATCAAGTCAGTGTTGCATGCAGCCCATCAATTTTTTTTTTTGTTTTTTGAAACCAATGACATTTAATATGCCACAGATGAACACTTTGAAGGAGATGATGGTTTGTTCTAAAGACTGTGCATCTTTTTCTTTGATATGTAAAAGATAAAAATATCCAAGATACTGCATGTCTTCTCAACGTGGATTAGAAGAAGGAGAGGCACTTCTGAATTTGTGGGAATTCTAGACAACTGTGGCATCAGGCCTTTGTCATTGTAGCCTCTGAGCAGCAATGTAGAAATTGTGACCAGAATGGTTAGTGTCCCTGCAGTGCTAACCAGGTGGTTGTGGAATTTCATTGGGATTGTTTGTACTGAAACAGGTGCTGCTGAACTTTGTGTGTTTTGACTATTAAATTTGTGTTGGGGCAAAACGTTTGTTGATACAGATGTAGTTCAAATTGGTCACCATTAAGAGAAGGTTAAAGAATGAAAGGCAGATGTGTGGATGTATCAACATGAGTGAGATATGCTTTGTCAGCAAAGGTCTTGCAGTTAAAAGTCAGCAAACTTCAAGTTCCAGTTGAGAGTCTTGGCCTTGCTGGTTTTTAATCCACGTTGTAAACTTGCTTAAACACTTTGAATATTTGATTATGCCATTTTATCTAATTGAGCTAATTTATGCAAAATCAATACCTAGTATTTGCTGTAAAGTGCTCAGAAAATTACTAAAATTAAAATATGAAATGAGAACACAATGCATCTTAATGATGTCTTTGGAAATCAAAAGCAGTTTCTTCTCTTTAATGATGTCTTCTCTTTTCCATATAGCTAAAGAACTATTCAGTTAAATTGAACAGCGAAGTATTTGAACTTTCATTAAATTTCATTCCTGTAAGGAATAAAAGAGGATATATAAAAATTTCAGATGCCTATGTATATAAATTTTGTTGAGGTACAGTGGTTGGGACAGTGATGTACCAAAAAGAAGGCTTTTTTTAATTTTTACTTGAAGCTTTGTGCTGAGGAAATACTTCTTAGAGGAATACATTTTCTATGTAGGCATATTTTCACATTTTGATTGCATTGACTATAATCTCCAAAGACACTTGCCATTGAAAAATGTGATTAATTTAGTTTATTTGTGGCTTTGGTGCCACTACAATAATATATCTGCTGCTCACATAATTGTGTAGATTTCAACAAGCAACGAAGTATTTAAAATATTCCAAACTTAGTTTTATAGTTTTGAAGCACCAGTGAAGAATATTCTAGAATAATTAGTTAAAGGAAAATAAGGTAATACAGACCTACAAAGGCAAAATTGCTATGAAAAATATATATATTATATATAACTACAGCTGTGAATGCATCACTAACCCTAGAAAACGTGATCAAAGAGGACAATCTCATTTGTTGTAGAAAACTGTGGAATCAAATGAGCAGTATAGTAAAAACATAATGGCTGCTAATACTAAAATATTAATCTTGTCTGTTTATAGTTAAAAGGAAGTGTTTTATCTCTGAATTTAATGCCCCAAAAAACTTATTTTTCATTTTCAGAAAGAGGTCTCCATATGTTCCCTCCTGGGGAAATGCCAGTGTGGTGCTGGAGCAGGATTCTCTTTGCTAGTTTTAGTCTGTGTTCTAAAATGCAATGAAGTCTAACAGCAATCAGAGACCTTCCCCTTTGTACTAATAATTTGCTTTGTAATGCTAAATGGTCAGCAGTGTTTCAGGTTAAATCTCATTCATGAGCTAAAAAGAAAATAGCATCACCAATGCTCCCTTCACTTTTTGAAAGCAGATAATGCAGGGCGTTTTGTTTAGGTGAGGATAACTCTTTAGAACTGGATTCTTTAGAAGAGCTTATTTTATTATTCCTTCTTACTGTCTCCATATCCAGGAGAGATTATATTATAACGCAGTTTCTGTTCTGGCTTCTGTTTTGGGGGAATTTAGTGTGTAAGAGGGCCTGTGTAGTAACTATAATATTGAGAAATGAGGTGGGGTGGGGATTTTCTGGTTTTGTTTTGTATTTTACTGGAGCATATGAAAGCTGATTTATTGCCGTCTTAATTTTAGTTTTGAATTTAAAAAAAATATAATCTTATTAAATTGTTAAAGTAACACTAATTTATCTTCTGGGTTAACTTGAAATATATATATAGGGTTGCATTTAATTAATTAAATTCTCTGACTGCACGTGATGACTATATTCTTTTAATGTTTTGCTTTGTAGACTAATAATTTGTGAGGACCTCATTTAAGTTACTGGAAATTAAGATTAATGCCCATTGATTATGTTGGGAAGAGAATAGTCAAAATGATAGACTACTTATTTTTTTATTTTCAGGGAAGTAGGTAACACGTAAAGAAGGAAGTAAAATTACTAAGTGTAGGTAGATGGAGATATATTAAGATTTTTCAGCTACCTAAATTATGTTTAGGGTTAGAGCATGTCTAATTTGGCTGGTTGAGAGAGATATTTCATATTGGATGATTTGTTTTGTAATGTTAATTATAAGCATACTCTTGCTTTCATTTGTCTTAATAGAATTGTCTACCACAGTTAACATAATTCTAAAATGATTAGATGCTATTTGAGAATTTAAGACATATGCATCTCCGTATTGTATTTCATTTAAAAAGTCTGGTGTGTTAGTAGCATTGACCATAAATCGTTCAGCAGTATTTAGATGCTTCCAGGAGCAGATGTGCTTTCTAACAGTTCAGTTGTAGTTTTGTAGCAGCAAGGTGGATTATTTGGGTTAAGTACCATTTCTTCTATTGCATGCTATTTCTGTTTTCCTCATCTCGCTCCGTACGCTTAGAAAGCCCAGTAGGTACTGTTTAAATTGGTGTTCTTGTATATTATGCCCGCTTTCTCACATTTTCAGAATGAATGGATTTTTTTCAGAGTTCTGAGATTTCCTGGGAATGTGTGCAGAAAGGCATATAGTGATAGCATCTGTCCAGAGAGAGTGTGGCAAAAGCCTAACTCAGAGCTGCTTTTTCTGCTCCTGCCAGGAGTGGAATGGAGTCAGGGGTTTTTCCCTTTATCCTGCCTCCAGTGGTTTATAACCATGTTAAAAAACATGATTTTTTTTTTTTTTTTTTTTTTTGAGAGAGAGAGAGAGAGGAAGAGCTACTAATCTGTTTTTTATCTTGTTCTTCTGAAAACACTGGGGTATATTTATCATTTGCACAGCATGCAGAATGGAGTTGAAACGGATCCTTCTGCCCACTATCCAATGTGAAAACACCAGGCAGAAGGGTGAACCTTGGGGGAGGGGGTGTGTCTGTTACAGTGTCTTGGGGAGAAGGTGATCGATGTTGTGCAAACAACATCTTGGCTTGCGTCATTAGACAAATGTGAAATGGAACACATTAAAATGGAACTTATAACAACAGGATTTATTTAGTGGAATATTTAGGAGGTCAATGCTTTTCCACATTTTTATTTTTTAATATATAGCAAATTCTATGTATCACTATTGTTACTGAAGATGGTGATGTACTTTTTTCATAAGTATTCTGTTATTTTGATCTGTATTTTTCTAAACCACTACTTGTGATCCTCCAGGCCTTGACATGTTAAATGACAATGAAAGTAACTTTCTGTTTAATGTTACAGCCATGCTGTAGTTGTACAGCAATTATAGCTATATTTTTTCCACAATACATTTTCAAAGCCTAGCTATTTTTCACACAGATTTTGTGTTGTGCCAGTTGTGCTGCAGATGGATTTGCTCGGTCACGGCCCATGACAGAATCACTGCTTACCGGCTGCTCTAAATAAGTCACGTCATGGGGAACATCTCTGTGTGAGGCATTAGTGCTGCTGTCAGAGAAGGACTTACCTCAGTGGAGATGCAGAATACAAACGTTTATGTACAGCCTACAGTCCGTGGTTACACAGTCCCACTTGGGTTGTCATTAATACAGTAATCATTAAGTCGAGCTTTAACTTAAAGACCACTCCCCAAGTTAGATCACGGGCTGTCTATAAACCAGGACAGTTTTGGAGGGGGCTCTCTTGTTTGCTGGGGGGTCTTTGCTTTTTGTTTTATAAACATAATGCACTGATTATGGTGGAGAATTGGGTTGACTTTTCTGACTGTTTCTATAAATACAGTTTATAGCATGATCAACTTATTCTGAGAAGGAAAATCTTTTAACGTCACTTGAACTTCCGACTTCTTAATTTGGTCTCATTGTGCATGTGCTTTCATCACAAACTTATTTCATGTGGCAAAAACTTCAACATTTTTAGCAGAAATGTAGTGCTTATAGACTTTTGGGAAAATGTTACCAAGAACTTCTTCTGTAAATCCGTAAGATCTAACTTGATATCAAGGCTCACAGATGTCTGAACAAGCAAGCATTCATGCTGCACTTTTTGTTCTAAATCAATACGTCTATCCATCTATCTTCACAGAAAATGCTGGGGTTTTATATAATCAATTGATAGAAGATTTATTTAATTTTTGTCATTCATGTTCTGGTAGTTTCTAGACAAAAGTAGACAAAACATTTTAGGAATGAAAATGTGTGCTGCTCTTAGTTCTTTTGATTTTACAGTCATTGAATGCCAGAGAAATGAACAAGAAATAACTCAGATATCTCATTTTTTAGCTAGTAATACATGCTGCCAGTGAAAAGAAAGGTGAACTGCCATTTCAAGACCCAGGAGTCAAGTCAAAGATTTCACCCCACATGTTGAATTCATTCTTATTTGCATGGTTTCCTGATGTAAAATACCAGTATTTATTTCAAACATGAAGTATGTTAGAAACAATGCAAGGAAATGCTGTTATCTCCTGTAAAATGTAATATATCTCTCGTATAACTGTAAAGAGTAGCTGTCTGATCAAAATATTTCAGAGTAAAGGGTTGAAATCATCAGTTCATCATTTTAAAGTGAATATTATCAGTTACCCAAATAGCTGCGTTATTTCACTCTTTACAAAAATATGTATCAAAACATTATGTCATGTCAGGCATAAAGGAAATATGTTGATTCTATAAATTCTAAATGTTTGTATGAAGCAAAATGTTCTTCCTACGTGGGGTTTTTTTTTTAAATAAAAACAAAACACACAGTGGAAATTATTACCAGAAACCTATTTATTATTAATCCTCCAAAATGCATCTTGCAAAATATTATTGACAGGACAGTCTTCCCATAGTTTTGAGGTTTACAAGTTTTAGTCCTGTGTTCTTGCAGTTTGTTCATGCAGTAAGAAAAAGCAATGCAGACAGTGATGTCTGTCGTACTGGTGAATTGTTTAAATAGACATTGTCCCTGTTCATGCTGTATCTACAAAAATATGTAGTTAGTAAATGCTAATAAATATTTCTTCAATATTTTCTAGGGTCCTTTAGAAAATGATTTGGTAGTGCATGTGGCCCTGATAGCAGAAAGTCAGCGGTATGTATTTACTTTTATTAAGAATGTATGTATTAGGGAAGTGTTGAACAATAGACATCTTAAATTTGCTAAAAGTATTCAAGGAAGTCCAGAATATAATACTGCTACTAGTGTATCTGCTGCCAAGATAATTGTTAAAACTAAGATTATTCTGTGATTTGTCACTAAATTTGTCATTATTTCATTCGTAGCCTACAAGTTTTTCTGAACACGTATGGAATCCAAACTCAGACCCCCCAGCAGGTGGAACCAATTCAGATATGGGCTCAGAAAGAACTAGTCAAAGTAAGGAATTTTGCATTTAAAATTATTTATCTACCTATACATTTCTTTTGTAACTATAGGAATTTATATCGAGCTATTAGACTTGTATCTCCTTAAGCTTGTTATCTGCCTTTTTGTGTTACTCTAATTCAGTTGCAAGATATGCTGACACTGCTCAGTTACACCTGCCTAGTTAGAGCTCTCAGTGAAACACTGAGGCCCAGATCTTCAGTATGATCTGATTAGGCTTATTACCTGAGCGCCTTTCAAAGAATAAGGAATGAATAATAAAATTTCAGTAATATTAATTGCACAGTAGATTAAATAAGTGAAACTTGATGGAGAAACAAGCAAATGAGCAGTAGTCAAAGAAATGGATTAAAGCAATAGGCATAAACCATAATATGATTTCATAGCATAACCCCATAACAAGCATTATACAGGCTTCTGTAACTGTTTATTCAGAAGTTCCCTGAGTTGACTATATCCAGGAGGTTTTGGCGTTTAAGCCATTTTTGGTTTTACCCCTTTAACTCAGCCCATTTAAAAAGCTACGGTCAAAAGTTACTGGGATGAAGGACATCTTCAGAATCCCCTTTGCCCTCTGTGAAGGCTTCACGTTTTCCTTTTTCTACAGAGGCAAGTAGTCTCCTAACAGCGTACCATGGCCTTCCACTGAGAAGGCTGGCTCTTTTAGCCCTTATCTGTACTGAGCCTCACTGATGATGCCAGCTCAGGTGTGTCTGTCCAGGTAGCTGTTGAGGCCAGGTGAAGCCAGCAGCCGAAGACAAATGGCATCTACAGGCTGTACCGGTCCATTTCAGCACTACCGTGGCCTCTTTTTTGTTCAGTCACTTTTTGTACTTTATATATAGTGCTCTGGCTGCATTGAATATATGCTTTGAGCTATCCACTGCTGTTTGTCCTGGAAATACATTTCACTATAAGAGACTATGGCAAATGCTGCTCTGAATGATAAATACATTGATCAGCAATTGTAGGTACCCTTGTGAAAAGTCCTGATAAAAATCTATGTGATTACTGGGTGCCTATTTACCTCTCTCTCCGAAACACCTGGACCCTTCCTCTGAAAAAACCTTGGAAACAGTCCCACTGTACACAAACCAGCCTTAACAAGCTGCAGGAAACTGCCAGACCAGCAGGCTGATGCAGAGTCACGGGTGTGCACTTGATCTGTTTCATACTTCACCACCTGAAGTTTGATCATGGATCAGGTCAGCCCCGAGCTGGTCAGGCAGTTGGACTAGCTGGTGTTGTAGGTCCCTTCCAACTGAAGCAGTCTTTTCTAGTCTGTTGTAATGAGGTACGGGAAGCTCTTGTCTAACTTTGAATTCTACAAATTGTCTCAGACAAGAGTGATGAATTCTGAATGTCTGGGGGAAGTATAATGAACATATTTAGTTTATTAGTCCTGAAGTTCCATTATATGTATCGGAGGTCTGTAGGACAAAAAAAAAACAACCCTGTGGCAAAACCTTGCTAGCTTATTTAGAAAAATGCTTACCCCAAATAATGACTGCCACTAACACCCGAGAAGTACTTAAACGGAGAGAAAACAAATATCCTTGTTTACATTCAGCCTTGTTCATTTCTCAGCTTATTTTTGCTCACTAGTTTTCTTGATAATATACTTCAAAATAGATTCTCTCTGGCTCTATTTGTCCTGCAATTCTGTACCTGAATTTTTGGTTTTACAAATGGACACTCCATAAATTCACTATAGAATAGTATATATTGTCTCTCTGTCATCCATCACTTCTTTAGTCTCCCTGACAAAAAGATGAGACCTTCATTAAGTTTTATTATTATCAGTTAAATTCCTAGCTATGCCAACTTCTGTGTTAGGATTTATTTTTCAAAAGCTGATAAGACATCTGGCAGTTCTGGCTTTTTCTGTATACTCATGATGGGTAGGTACATCCGCCTCATCAAAATTTACTTTTAAAAAAGAATGTCATGAAAGTATGAAATCATCTGAAGCAAAACCTCTTCCTAGTGGGCTTCCAGAAGAGGCTATGCTATAGCTGTAAAGCTGAATAGCTGTGGAGCTGAAGTAATGAAAGTGTTTGGGGCATTATGAGAACCGAGGTTTGCTCTCCGGGCTTATGCAAAACCCCAGTACAAACCAAAAAGCAAACAAACAAAAACCCCTGGTAGTATTTGGGTAGAATAATGAGGTAATTCCCTCTTCCTTGTGTTGTTGATGCATTCATTTTGCAGGCTTTTACTAAAATTAGAATAAAGATCTTTAAAGAGTTCCTATAGTGCTGTTTTACCTCTGTATACACATTGGAAGAGCATTACAGAAGGCAAAACTGGCCAGACAATAAATGCAAATGATCCTTAAAAAATTTATTTCAATGAGTAATTTGAAGATCTAAAAAATTGTTTAATTATATAGACTAGAAAAATAATAGGGGTAAGAAGGTAAAAGTAAGAGCTAATACAGGAAACAAGTTTTAGTTGAATTTTGAAACTATGCAGAAAGGCAGGACTTCAGTGTTTGCCCAAGCCTGAAGTTGCACCCACGTGTCCTAACCATAGCTTGGGGTCCCCCCCCAGCACTCCTCCCTACTGTAGTGAAGACATCTCTCTCTCACTGCCAACCAGCATTAACTGTGTTTTCACCTTCCTGAGTAAGGTGAAAATCCTTCATCCTCCCAAAATTATTAGGAGGAGGAGGGAAGGGGAACTGTGACACCGTATCTACAGCAGAGAACTGGTGTGCCACAGGGAATGCGGGTTACCCTGGGCAGACTGACCAGACTGCTTGGTCTTGTCGTCTTGCATCTTGTGTTTCTTGCTTCAATTACATAGCTGATTTCTCTTTGCTGTAAAGATACCTGTTGTTATCAAAAGTATTAAATTTGGCCTTTGAACTATATATTTACCAAATCTAGTGTTCTCTCACTTTATTGATTGCTGTTATATAGATGTTTAAAAAAAAAAGGAAAAAACCCCAATATTGACCACATTTTATGAATCTTGTTTTCTAATTAAAGCAGAACACACACAGCTTTCAGTGTGAGACTTGGCAGGAGCACAAGAAAGGCTTACATATAGGTGGTTTCCCTCAGTTTTCATAATTCTTTCTCACAGGCTTACTTCCATTTGGGAGTCAATGACAAATTGGGATTATCCGGAAGACCAGACAGACCTATAGGATGCCTTGGAACATCAAAGGTTGTTGCAAGAAATATTTCTGTTATTGTTACTGATGTGTATTTCAGATAAACATTGAATTAGTCTCTGAATGATTTTAAATAGAATTGAAATGTAAGTTTATTTTATGCATCTATCTTGTCCTTGTCATGTATTTTGCTACTAAGAATGTGCATACTCTGTCTTACTATTAAACTGTCATGTGTTTCCTAGACATCCAATTACCGTAATACTTGGCCTGAACAGGCTGAAGGGTAATGAAGTGAACTGCTTTAACTGAAATAGAATGTAGATCTGCATACCTAGTAAAAAGCAGAGTACCTAAAATTAGATATGTGGGTTTTATCTTAAATATTTTTTTTAATTCCACTGTTCTACATTGATTATTATGTTGATAGTTTTAAAATACCTTTTTTTCCCTTTCAGCTACTTCAGAGCTTCAAATATTGTAAAGAAAAGATTAATGGAAGCTTTCTCTTTCAACAGATTTATCGAATACTAGGAAAGACTGTAGTTTGCTACTCGATCATTTTTGATCTAAGTGATTTCTACATGTCTCAGGATGTTATGATGTTGATTGATGACATTAAGGTATTTATCTGTAACTTTTCCTTTGAGAAACTGACAAAAATACACTCTGTAGAAGAATAAACTGTGAAGTTTCATAAAATAGAAGATTGGAAGGGGAACGCTTATTCTTGTAATGTAAAGGTGCAGTTTGTCCTGGGCAGCGTATTAAGATGAATACCCTGTCAGCCCAGCAGTTCTAGTGATTATCTGTACCCGACAAAAAAACTTGCCCAAAAGTGATTGGGAATGCTGTGGTGCAGCAAGCAAACAATCATTTGTTTCTTTGGGAAAACAAATGCTCTTGGCTGAAAAGAGGAATGAGACTGGTCTGTTTAAGCAAAATAGGAAAGCCTTACCTGGAGGAAATATTACTTGACTTTGCACAAACATTAAAAATTGCCTTCCTTCCCAAACTTCAAGGCAGGCAGGAGTGCAAAGCTTACCTGTCAAGCGCCCTGTGCTTGAGCAGCTACTGGCAGTGCGTAGAAGGTGGCACTGGTTTTACCACGCTGGTGGCTTGGATTCAAGCCCTGGATTCCCATGCATACTTACTAGGTCATTACATGTAGTTCAGTACAGTGCACTCTATGTAGTAGTTTAGTCTGTGAACCATATATATGCTAGTATTATTTTTAAAAAACTTGTCAAATAGCAGTGCTTGAAAGCAGCATGTATTGGTTGAAGAAATGTGTTAGTTGTTTATTAGCTAAGCTTTTTTAAATCTATTGGGTGTTCCACTGCTGTTACTTGAAGGTAGCGCTTCTAATACCTTGTACTGCGTATTCTGGTATGTTATGCTTGTGGGGTTTTTTTGTAACTAATGTATTATTTCTTACCTAGAATGCACTGCAATTCATAAAGCAGTATTGGAAAATGCACGGTCGTCCGCTGTTTGTTGTACTTATCCGTGAAGACAATATAAGGTAGAGAGAGATAAAAGCACCATTTGCAGTGTGGTATTTACCTCATTGCAAGACTAATGGAGTTCTGTTTCAAATTTCAGAGGGAGCAGATTCAATCCAATATTAAATATGTTGGCAGCCTTTAGAAAGGGAATTGTTGGAGGAGTGAAAGTTCACGTTGACAGAGTACAGGTATGGTATTTTTCCTGAATGTTGTTCTTACCTCCTAGTACTGGTATGTGGATTCTTACCACTTTTGTTTTTCACGTGACTTCTGAGTATTTTATTTAGTATCATAAAATTAAGGAGTCAAGAACCAAGACATTTGGTATGGTTTTTGTTTTATCCCAAGTGAAAATGGATTTATTTTGATTCCTTTTGATGAGTCTCTAGAAAACGATAATCTTCATAGAAGATTTTCAAAAGGGAGAAGGTTTGGGGTTTTTTTATGTTTGGCAATCTTGTGAAATTACCACCAAAGGATAAATCCACAAAGTCAAGCACTGAGGGATTTATTTTGATTAGATAATCAATGAGGGGTAAAAAAAAAAAAAAAAAAAAAGGTGCCTCACATAGATTAAAATTCTTACAAGAACTAGATATAGTTTTAACATCTTTGCTGTTTGAATTAATCTTAAAGCAGGAATGTTACTTCATTAAAACATGAATATTACTGAGTCGGGTGCTGGGTATAGATGCTTATATGTGCTAGTTAATCTCAGTTTACCCCTACTGAAGAACTGTTTTTTTTGTAAGAGAGAAAACCAAACCCACAGTTGTCATTTCTTGTTCCCTAGAAAATACTGAATTTGTAGAACAGCTGGGTTATTTGTAAATTAAATACTCATAGCTATAAATTAAATACTTATAGCTATAATAGTTTAAGATATCCTTGTTATCTTTCAAATACTGATGTATTTCTACAACAGCAGCTACACGTAGGGCATGTAGTCTCTCCTGTTACCATTTACTTTTCCTATAGCAAATGCCATTACTGCCCATGGAAAACCTTTCATTTCTCTACAGTGTTTGTCGTTGTGGGTGTGTTTTAAATTTAACTGGAATGACTTTTTTGCCTTGCATTTGATTAAACTGATGTATTAGCAGGTGAGAAATTTCTCAGTCTGTGTCATGTGTCCTTACTGTAAGCACTACACTGTTACAGTCTATGGAGTGAACTTCCCCTTCTGTACTCATCAACTTTCTGGAAAGATTTTTTTTTTAATAAGCAATTAATTAGTAGTTTTAAAGTATTTAAGATGTTGTCAGTCATTGGTCTTTCTTTATTTGTTATTCATTAAAAAGAATACATGGTAAACTACGCACAAATGTTTATTTGGCTTTAAGGCACCTAAAAAAAAAAAAAAAGGCAGCTGTATGAGGTGCGATGCTTTAAAATTGTACTGTGAGCTCCCTGAGGCTTCATCTGTTACCTGCAGCCATGACTTAGCATTGCAGATAGTTAAGATGTGGTTAAGTGACATGATGCCTGGCCTCGGCTAAGCGGTAGTCATATTCCCTGGCCTGTGAGTCAGGCATGGACCGGAGCCGGCAGAGGAACCCCCTGGGCAGGAGTGGCAGAGAGGAGGCAGCACTGCTGTTCGCCTGGCTCAGGCTGTCTGCGAGTGCCACATTAAGGTTGCACTTACTGGAATTATTGATGGCAGGTCCAGCATGGGCGATTTCTGCCCTCCTGGGTTTGTTGTTGGTCAGTGCCCCTGCTGCAGTTCCGCTGGTGAATTAGTGTCTAATCCTGCTGTAACCCAAAACTAGAATTATCAGGTCTGAAAACAAAGCAAACCCAGGTTTGGTTAGTAATGGTCAATACTGCACAAGTGAAGAGCTGGTAACTGTTGTAGGCTGACAGAGTGGGTCGAGTCGCATGCAGAAATCACTTGCAATGGATTGGCCAATGAGAGAATCATTAGTGTAACAGGGCCCCAATACAACTTTGTTAAATACAGTTACGTCCTCGCTCAATCCCCCTGTAGATTGAATGAAATCTATTAAAAAAAAAAAAACCAAAACCAAAAACAAGCCACAAGAGTGCCTTATACTTTTTCCAGAGAGAAATTCTTACCGCATCCATAAATACAATGTGTGAACTTCCCCATATGTCAGTATACCGTGTTTAACTATGTTGCAGCGTATTAGTTATTAAGATTTAATTCCTGTTATGCCAGTAAGCTAAGGATATAAAAACTGGTTTGGGTTAAATGGAAATTCTCTCTCTCATTTATTCTTAACATCCCTTTCTCTTTTGCTGCTTTCCAAAGCCTTTACGTCTTTATTTTACCTTTTTTATACATGAATGTTAGATGTTGGTGATCAGTGCATTGACTGGTGGAACGTGGTGTGCTTTCTCCACCAGTTTAACTGTAATCTCTCAATCTTACTGCGCAGTTGTCACATTTTGGAAACAGCCTTGTTTCATTATGGGGGAGGATTTGGTACAAGAACAAGCAACATGTTTAATTTGTAGTGTTTTCTTAAATAATTCATCTATTCCCACAAAATATATATTGTATCTTTGTGAATTGTATTCAGCTGCTTCATTTAGATGCGTATGTGTAAACGTGCCTAGAGACAGAATGTTATGTCTCTGGGTGAATGCTCTTTTTTTTTTTTTTTCGTAAAATATACAAAATGTAATTTCATTTGAAAATGTCTATGCTTAGAAGACTTGTAGCTTTTTTCCAATTTTCATCTTTACTGTCTGTTTCCATTGTCATCATGTGTTCAAGCAGATATGCAAGACAAAGAATGAATGACACCAGCAATAAAAGCAAAGCAGGTTTTTTATAGTCAGTCATCCCACTGTGTAACAGATCAATGTTTTACTGCAACTCGTGTACAATGCAAATGGAATTTAAAAGTTCACAATACATACTCAATTTTATTTAGCTAATGAGAACCATGAAAAAGCAGTCTTAAAAATGCTGTAGTACAGTATGTTTCCTCTGCAAGTGTATAAATAGGAAATTCATATAAATTTGGAGTAAATTAATTACAATGACTATATCAGATAAATGTAACATTGAATTTCAGGTATGTGATATTCTGAGAAGTATTTGTAAGCTGCATTTGATGTGCAAACTTAGGGCAGGCATGCTTGGATTAAGGAATGACTATGGAGTAGGAAATACTACTATGTTGTGTTCCTGTAACATCATGGAGCCTGAGAGGAAAACTAGCCATCTTTCAGTGATCCCTCAAACAATGTGTATTATGATCCAGAACATGGGTATCACGCAGGACTCTGAGGAATGCAAATCCTTCTCTCAGGTCTTTTCATCAGACCCGTTCTGGGGAGGGGGGGCTGGCCATTGCTTGATTGAGCTGTACACTGCAGGCAAAAGAACAGCAGAATGCCAGCAAAATAGAGACAGCAGCCCTGAGAGACTACTTCTGTCTTAAGGGAGATCTTGAGAAAAAGGAAAAATACTCTGGAAAGAAACTATTTTCTCAATGGAAACCACCAGCAACACATTGAGATCAAAAGACAACTATATAGTTATATATAATTCTGCATCTTTTTTAATTTTTTCAATTTTTCATTTCAGACATTGATATCTGGAGCAGTTGTTGAACAACTTGACTTCCTAAGAATCACTGAAACAGAAGAGTAAGGCCATGTGTAAATAATAATGATGAAGTATTTGAGAATTAAAATACTTTTTGAACTATGAAGAAATGAAATATTATTTTTCAGGGCTCCTGTATTTAAGAGTTTGGAGGAGTTGGATCTTCCAAAACATTCAAAAGTCAAGAGACAGTCTAGTACTCCAAATGCTTCTGAACTCGAGCAGCAACCAGATGTAAATATTAATGACTGGAAAAACAAGTCGACATACGAGATCCTGCAGAAACTCAATGTAAGTAAATTTGATAAAAATACAGTGTAACTTCATTCTCATTTCATGAGAAATGATGTGCAGGTATCCTTTCTAACAGCAGCCTACTTACTAATCACGTTGAGCTGTCATGGTTCAATGTTAATAATATAGCCAGGAACATAAAATGTCTGATGTTCCTGTTCGGAGAATCTTCCTTTTGACAGTCACAGAACTTTCTGGCCCTTCATGCTGTAACTTGGCTTCCATTTCTCCCAGCTACCCACATCTTCTGGTAGTGACCCATCTAAAAGTATGAATAGATATTTTATTGCTAGATGAACATTCAGAAGACTTCAACAGATGGTGTTCGCTCTGACGGACTGGTGACTTAATGATTCCAAGGGAAAGTTCCAATCTGGCATTTTTCCCGTATCTAGAAGAAAACTACCAGTGACTGTTTCTCGATAGAGTGTTCAGTAGGAACACACAAAGTATTCTGCTGGGTTCCCTATTCACTACAAGTGTTTCTGCTGTAAATGACAGGACATGAGAACAGAAAATCTAGAAACATTTCTGAGGCCAAATTATTACAACTTAATTTGAACTGTGGAGAAGCCTCTTTGAAAGCAGCAGTGACAAGGATACAGCATACATAGGGTATGAAATAGTTGTGAAGTCCCCTTAAAAAGAAAATTTGTAGACCTATTTTTTTTTTTAATTAAAAAAAATAGGTCCTTTGGTTTCACTTGAAATTTGTAATAGCTTTTCTGGTTTTGCTTCACTGAAAATCTGAAGGCTATTTGTGGTTAAGTTGTTGCTGCTTTTTTTTTTTTTTTTTTTTTTTTTAAGGACTGCAATTGCCTAGCAAGTCAAGCATTACTCTCGAGTATACTGCTTAAAAGGGAAGGACCGAATTTTATCACCAGGGAAGGTAAGAGCTGCTTTAATTTGACTGCTCTGAATATTTCAGGAAGCAGCTGTATGCTTAGTTGTAATGAACATGAATAATGGCTGTGCATGCAAGCAGTTGTGTAGCTATTTTCTTTGCTATTTAAAGCAATTTCTGCATTAAATGGGACATGCACATTCATAGTGTAGTGGGGAATGAGCTGCTAAATATATGCACTCTTTATCATTGTCTGTAGGCTGGTGCTGTATCTCGTTGTAATTTTGAATGCATAGATATCAAAAATAGGGGATTTGACCTTGTACAGAAAACAAACTAAAGACAAGTTCATGTGTCTGTAACAATTAGCCTGAAATGCGTGAAGCTTGATACTGAATTTTTATTTTACTTTGATGTAATCGCACTTTAATACATCTGTGAAGCTTACTCTAATTTTGTATTATGGCTCTGTATTAGAGCACAGGATTTAAACTCATGAAAAATAATTCAGAAGAGCTACTAATGCTTCTGGCTTTTGTGCTGCAAGGTTTGCTGGTTTTTTCCCCCAAAGACTGCTTATTAGCTGCCTTTGTACATATGAATACCCCTCAGAAAAAGAGGAATGTTAAGATCAAATAACATTCCCTTAGTTAGTTATTCATCAAGCAGCGTAACTTACCACCTCGTGTTCTAGAGCCCTGCTTCATAATTTTGATTTAAGTTGGTTCTTGTGATGAAGAGCTGTCATTTTGACATAAATATACATTATATCCATTTTGCTATATTAAAAATGTAATGAAAACAATGTAAGGTAGAATAAAATTCACTGTTGAAATACAATGTGAATCCAAAGTCATGGTCAGAATCTGAACACTGTGCACATGTAGTCTCTGAAGCGGACTTTTTCACCACTGTTATCTGTTGGGCCTTTGAGAGCCTCAGTGATTTTCTTTAGTCCTTTGTAGGTTGCGTCCTTTGCTCTGGAAACAACTTGAGGCAGACTTCCTGACCTCTGGAAGCAACCAGTATAACCACTTTTGACCATCAGATCATGATGATGAACTTAAAAACTCTCTTGAAACCATTTAGGTCACAAAAAAGTGCTGTTGTGCCTTTGTTCAGAGCTCACTTGCATAGACCTTTTTGTGCCATCCAATATGAAATAGTAGATGATGATAACCCTTTTAATATGCACCTTGCATTAAACTGAGTCACTGACTAAAAGTTCCTGTCCTCCTACGACTGGAGATTACAGAGACTGACATTAAATAATCACACAATCAATAAAACATAAATCTAAAGATAAAAGCTGAAGAGCCTTGGGTGTTTCAGCTGACAGGCACAGGCTATGATTTTGTGAGTCAACTTCTGCTACTGTTGTTTTGTTATAGATGAACAATAAGTGTCTGGCATGAAAAACACTGCCATTCCATCTGAGAATTTTAAATCTAGAAGCTAAATGAAGTTTAAACAATGGAATGTTTGTCACCACTTTTACCTTTAACACAGTGGTCCCCATTTGACCCCTACATATTGAAGAGATGTCAGTAGAGCAAGCTGATGCACTATGGTCAACTATGGGCTGACAAGAGAACGGCATCTCTTGTTCTGCTTAATGTAATTAGTGTACTTCAGGACTTCTCTGAATCCTGGCTCACCTACTTTTGACTTAAAGCGGTGTTCTTCCCATGTCCTACCCTCTCCTTTTTAGGTCATGTCTGTACAGTGTGATGCTACTTTAATACATAACACTTCACAAAATGTGCTCTTTGGTTTTGGCACACAGAAAATCAGGTTGGAGAGGGAGAATAGTAAATCAGTAATATAACGCCTAATATATCTGTCCACTATCCCCTGTTGTACTTAGCAGCAGTGATAATTAGCTTCCCTAGAGTAGTGCTGTAATACACCTGATTACCAAGCCTAGCTCACAGTCACTTAGGTATCTTTGTGGGTGCCTTACTGTGGTTATTCAGGGCAGAGCCACAAAGCAGTGAAAGATACTATGAAAGTCTCATGTCCCACATGATTAACCAGGTGATCTGTTCATATACAAAGCTGAACACAACTCGTGTCTGGGATATCAGCTATTACAAACTTCGTCTGAACCTAACATCCCTTCAATGAATTACACTGTCAAGCACAAGACTTCCCTGTTGCTTCCTGTAGATTTTAACTCAACAAAGAGGCAAATCAGCAGAGACAGTAGCTACATCCCATATCCAAGACATAATCTGCAGTTTGAGGATGTACCTTATGATGGGGATGGACCTTTATAGGTCAAATGTGTATGTAATTAGTTTTCCCCAATATAATGCAAAAATAGGTGGTATCATAACTGTCTCTATAGTGTGAGCAGCAAATTTAGCTGAAATCTGGTTTGGCTTCTTGTGTAACAACATACAACTGGATGATGGGGGACTTGATTGCATCTAAATTTTAGATGTTAAGCACAATAGGTAAGTGCTTTACTAAAGCTGATTCAGAATTAACTGATCTCATCAAATTTACTTATTACTATTAAATGAAAACCTGTGCATCTTTTTTGCTTGTGGTTTTTGTTTTTTTTTTTAAAATACATTTAGGTACTGTTGCTGAGCACATGGAAAGGATCTATAGACGAGCCGGCAGCAAAAAGCTCTGGTTTGTATACATATATCATGTTCCTTTTGTTTTACACCTTCCCCTTCCCCCCACTGTGTTTGTAGAGAGTAAAGCTGTATCCTTATGCACTCAAAAGGGGGGGGGGGGGGGAAGACAGCTTTGTATTGGTTCATTGCAGCTGAAGATCTGGTCTGTAATGCTTTAAAAAAAATTAAGAAGTATTTTCTTACTGTTATCTTTTAAAATACGAAAAAGGAATAAACTCGTTTTGCTATGAGTGCAAAATATACATGCGTTGATGTACAGTTCTTGTTAGCATTCTTTTCTTATTATTTAATGTTTTTATTTCTTACAGGGCATGATAAAATACTATTAATACCTTTCTGTACCAAGGCTAGTGATCAAATATAAATTACTTGATATAGTTTATTTATTGCCCTGAAATAATTTGCTTTGAGCCTCACGTTGTCAGAATAACTTTAAAAGGTTTCAACAAGTATGTTTGAATTTAGATGTTTATTAATTTCTTTGCCTGGAAGCTCAGTAGAAATTTAATTTCTTTGATAAAAAGAAATGAGTTGAAGCCTGTCTTGAATTCTGATCTCTCACTCTGTAACTGTTCCTAACAGATGAGTGTGTAAATATAAGAACTGTTCTTCATTTTTCATTTTAGTCTGTTCATGCAGTTAAATGGGCCTTTGCCAATAATAAGGTAGAACCAAATACCTTGGTGGTATTCTTTGTAAAGACTAAAAATCAAAAGTATTTTTAGAAACAAAATATGTAAACTGTTTTTCATTTCTTTTCCGTGATTGCCATGTGACATACATATAGGTTGGTGTTGCGCTACAGTGCTGCATTTGCACAGAAATTTTCTTCTTCTATAGCCCCACATATTACTACTTTACTGGTACATGGGAAACAGGTAAAGTGCCCAGAGGTCTGAAATGGAGCTCCGTGATTTTTTTTTTCTTTTTTGCTTATTTGCATTTTGATAGTATCAGCTAATGCATTTTTGAAATGCTTTGCTCTTGATCTTAAGAAGTGTGTAGCAGTTTTCACAGGCATCAACATCAACTGTTTGAATTTTTTACTAACACTATAGAATATTACAACTCATTCATCATCTCTCTGGATAAAGGATTCTTGGTAGTGTCAAAGCCTGTGCTAGGAAAGCTCAAATATGGGTCTACTAGGTTTGTATTTTGTCAGGAAATTATTATTCCAAGTATTTATATCTTTAATCATCAACTGGATATATGAAAAAATGTTTTTCTTAGAAGTTACACCTAGTTTTTAACCTAGCAATTTACACAAGTCTGGTTTCTTCATGCTACACATGTGAAATATTACCTCAGTACGGAAAACAAAACAAAGCCTTGGTGTTATGTGGTCTACTTTCTCTTGCAAGTTCTTTCTTAAATAGATTAAAAAATTACCAAGGTTATCTTGCAAAATGATGAAAGTGTCACAAAAGAGAAGCTGGCATCTCTTACCTGTCTGTTTTCAAGATGATGTTGAGAAAAGAACAACAAGCTTTTTATGGAGCTGGTAGTTTAATGAGTTCTAACTAAATTTATTTTTGATCTATTAACCTATATCTAGACTACAAAATGAAAATCCATAGAAGATTACATAAAATCTGATCCAAATTCTGCTTTATAATGTACATATTTAGTAAGTTAGTTTTGAGATCTCGGCTGTGGCAGACTTCAAACTTATATATGAATTCATTAAACTAGCTTTTGATATGTAGTGGGTTTGCTCTGTTTTCTGCCCTCAGGTCTGTTGTGCGCTTCGCAGCAAGTCTTTTAGGTAAACTAGTGGACAGCCTTGCACCATCTATTACTAATGTTTTAGTTCAGGGCAAGCAGGTAAGTCTTTACTCCTCAGAAACATATTAAGGAATGATAACAGAGAAACTAAATAAATGAGCTTTTTAATTTTGAAGGCCTTTGATGCTTCTTTTAAAAGTACCCAATGGCTTAATAAATCCTTACTGAAGAAGAAAAATCCAGGAGAAAAAATATTAAAAACTTGCATATACTATGGGCTAATAAATTTACTGTTATATAATGACAGAACAATACTGAAAAGACAGTGTCAAGATAAGAAGGGAAGAGGCATGATTTACATAACCCCTTAGATTTTACATATATGCCCTCTTGTTTCACAAAAGTAGATGGAGTCAAGCAATAAAGCTTAAGACTTACTTAATAAAGATGTAGCCACTCTCTCTGTAACTGAGCATCAGACAACAGCTGGGTGGCAGTTGAGCAGAATGTTTTTCAGGATTTAAGCTTTATCGCAAACAAAGTTTAATCATCAGTGTTTCTTCCTTTCCTAAGGAGGACTTTTTTTTTTTCCTCCCAGCAAAATAATTTTAACTAAGTTTGTGAAGAGCTGTTTCTAAATAATAATAATTGAATAATACATATTTTAGTATTAAAATGTATTAAAATATGTGTATACTTACCTATATGCAATGCTATTATGACAAATTTGTCCTAGTCTTACTCCAGACTGAGGTCTGGGTACGTGCTTCAGCTCTAGAGGAAGCTACAACCGCATGCAGCATGATTTGTAGTTGTTTGTTTTCAACTTTTTAACCTATCTTGCCTTCATTGATTCCTTTATAATAATCTTTATTATAGGAGAAAAATTAGTGGTGTTTGTGTTTTACTGACAGTAGATTAAAAGCAAATCAGAATTTTAACATAATTCCTCCTTTGTGGTTAAACAATCTAGTACCAGCAATATATTTTCTTAAAATTAAGGCTATAACTTTTAGGATGCTATTAGAAATAAGAAAATGAAACTATTAATTTAATTCTGAATTTTAAGTGAGCTCCACAGCTAAGATGTCAGAAATGAAAGACTATCTAAACCTAGTATACAGTCACAATTATACAGCCAGTTTTTAAACCAAAGCAATGGTCGTGTACTTTTATTTTCACCTGGAAAAATATATTCTATATTTACTCTGGTCTTTAGTGAATTTTGTTATTTTAATAGCATCCAACTAACAGCATTAACAAGCATCAGTCATTGACATAAAATTATTTTCATATTGTGAAATTTTAACAAGAAAAGCAGAGTTCATAAAGCTTCATTTCTGAATTGCTTCTACGGTGCTTTTATTCCTGCCTATATCTTCTGAATTGTTTTCAATGTACTGCAGGTGACACTTGGAGCTTTTGGCCAAGAGGAAGAAGTTATTTCTAATCCCTTATCCCCAGGAGTAATTAAGAACATCATCTATGAAAAATGTCATTTACAAGATGAAAGAGAAGCTGTAGTTCAGCAGGAACTTGTCATACATATTGGCTGGATCATCTCAAATTCACCTGAACTTTTCAGTGGCATGCTGAAGATACGGATTGGGTAAGCAAAGTATCTGTTGTTCTTAACTACTAGTATTGCAGGGGAGCACACATACTTCACTAGAGATTGTTCCTACATTGCAAAAATGGTTTATATAAGATGATGCAGCAAAACTCATATACTTTAATTTTACATTTCTATGAAGTCTGCTTTAAATTGGTGTGCCAAATCAACAGTGTAAAGTGGAGGAGGGGCAGTCCTTGTAATAGCCCATGTGAAGCTTTCCTACAGTTAATACAGTGAACTATAGTATTTTTCAAAGCCTGATCCTTATCATGTTAGGGCTTTAAAGCCACAGGCAGTGTAGTGGTGTTAGATGTGTTCTGTACAGCCCACGAACAGTGGCAAGTATGCTGTAACGCTAAGTACATTTGAACTGCAGAAGACTTTTACTACCTGAAATTCCCATTGCAGACAACACTCTAAAACAACAAGCTATCTTTTTAGGCAGATTATTGTGCTGAAACGCTGAAAAGAAATAGTTCAAATGTACTTACCATTACAGCTTTTCCTAAAACATTTTGAGGCATCAAGGTATACTTCTGATACTCAGTGAATCTGAGTATCTGATATCTGGCATAATGAACACATTGTTCAAAGGCAGTTCCCTACACAAAAATAATTTACTGCCATGGTAAAGAAAAACTTGATTTGTCCTATAAAGCTGCTAAAACCATCTTTTTGTTCTTAAAAAAAAAAATCCACAAACACCACCCCTATTACAGACACACACAACGCTGCTTGACTGTTCATCTGCTACACAGCTGTCCAATTCTATACTAACTAGATTAGGCTAAGCTATACATAGCTTAGGAAGCACAAACCTGAATCAAGTTTAAAATGTCATTTTTCTCCTGGATTGTTGTATTTAGTTCTTTGATAATGTGACCTACAAATAGTCTGTGCTGGAGTGTTATCATAGTCCATGGTATCTGCATTTACTTTGCTATCCACAGAAATTAATTATTTTTTCACATTTCGGAAGAGACAGATGCATTTGAGTTAGCACTTCTTTGAAGAGGCCAGGTCCTACTGACTGAGATTTACAGAATTAGTGAGTATGCTTTAAAATTAGAACTTAAGTGTCCCATCTTCCATATTTTTTTCATGGAGAAAATACAGCATTTCAGCAGTGGAGGGAGATACCAGCAGTCTTTTTTTTCTAGCACACAAGATTCATTCTTCTGGTTTAGCAGTACATTCCAGTCATAAAACCAAAAACTTTTCAGATCACCTATACTACATTTACTGCAAGTACATCCATCCTTTTGCACTCCAACACTTTTTCTGTACCCTTTACAGATCCATGTTACTTCTCGTTTCTCCCCTTCCTCATTCTCTGTAGCTAATCCTTTTTGCGCTTTTTTTTCTTTCTTCCAAGGTTAATGCTAGACATTCAATTTCCTTTATTTTGCTGTTATCACCCACTCCAGTGAGCAAAATTAACCTTCTCACAGGAACACCATTCCAGTTTGATAATGATTTGATTTAGTGTCTTGTTATTGATTTGTGTTCAGGGTTTCATGTTGAAATAGATCAAGTTCCTGACAGCCCTATTACTATAAAAACCTCCAACCAACTGACTTCTACCCACCTTTTATCAGCAAAGAGCTCGATAGGAGGTCCGCTCTTCACTTTGCTATGTTTTGTAGGCTACTGCAAAGAGGAAATATCAGTGAATGACTTGTATGCAGATGCATTTGAGTCATAGTGAAAAAGAAGAGATTCCTAAGCTATTTGTGTTTGTTAATTTAGTAAGTAGAGAATGACACTTCACCCACTAAAATAAATAAAAGTAATATGTTCTTCAATGAATGGTCCTAGAAACCTCAAATTTAAAGCAATGGTGAATCAGTTGGCCTGACATCTCAAAATTCTGTGTAGTTACTAAGAATCCTTCAGAGAAGCTTGTGACTTGACTTACCTAAACAGAAACATTCTGTACCTTGTAGGCTAAATGCCAGTGGAATGTGGCTATACTGATGATAAGGTAACTCTCTGGGGAATACTCTGCATTTCATGACAGAGTAAGGCGCTCTGATGTAACTCAGACTTGATCAGGTGTTGTATGATGGACTGTTTGAAGAAAAACTAGTTAAGTTTCTTTTTACTTTTGATAGTAATACCTACTTGAACTGAAGCAATGATACCTCTCTGATACCTAAGGCTGAAAAATCTTCACTGTTGCCATATTTTTATTTAATCAAATCTTTTCAAAAGGGAGTAGCAAAAGAAGTCTTTTTAAATGTAAAATCATTTAATTTTTAATTTTTTTTTAAAAACTCATCAGCAAAATATTTATACTGTCAGAGCATTATTTTGAATAGGAATTTTAACATCAAAAGGCAGGTAAATGCTTGTCTTAACATGGGACATAGGGGAATATGTAGACAAATGTATCTTCCTTATAAAAGTATGCTTCACAACCCATTTCTTAAAATCTATGCATTATCCCTTTCAGTTTGTATCATACTGCAAACAAACACAAAATCTGAGTGAATTCCACAACACAGTAAGAGTTGTGGAGTATTTGTTTGGTATTTTATGCATGTCCTGACAGCCAGATAGCAGGATCATGTGGAATTCTTAGGAGCTATTTTATTAGACTAATTTTTCATCTTTGAAAACTTCGTATTTAATTAATAAATGTATTCCTCACTTTACTTCAGATGGATTATCCATGCTATGAAATATGAATTGAAAATCCGCGCTGGGGATATGCCAGCCAAGGACTTATACCAGATGTCCCCTAGTGAAGTGAAGCAGCTTCTGCTGGATATTCTTCAACCACAGCAGCAGGGGAGGTAATGAGATGTGTGGGTTTGTGACACCTGTTTTCATTCATTTTAGGCTGTTCAAGTAACTTTCATTTCTGAAATACTTTGTGTACATCTGAAACCACCAGTCATCTGCAATCAGGAATATACTTATTTAAGGAAAGGCAGCAAAAATGCACTTCAGTCTTTCACCTGTGTCCAGGTTCTACAATTGTTTCTTTTATACTGCAGCTTCCCTTTTCAGTGTTATCTTTGTGGAAGTCTTACTTTATAGTAGTAATCTCTATACTTTGGCAGTAATCTGAAGCGTTACATTCTTTGATGTGGGGAAAGGAGCCAAAAATTACTCAATACCATCTAGTTAAGTAACTTGTAAGAACGTTTGTCTGCTGTTCAGTGCTTTCTTTCTTCTAGCTTATTATATGAATTAAGAACAGATGTTCTCTAAAATTCTCAAGAGACAGCAGTGCTGCCTCAAACTTGTAATCTTCTCTCCGAGCTGTAACTAGCTGCCAAAAAGTGTGCATTGTGATACAAAGTATACAAGAAAGAAGTTAAAATTACAATATTTCCACTTAACTATATTGATAAGAGTCAAATCAAAAGTCCTCCTGTAGGTTTTACTTCTAGTTATTAAACTTTGGCACATAATACTACCGATGATTTCTGTAGTCCTTGACTGAATGGATGATGGCCTTTTCTCTCAACAAAGAGGAAATATACCACGTCATACTAATGTTCCTGCTTAATTCAAAACACATTCTGTTTTTTTCCCCCCGATCTGTAATGCCCAAGCTACAAGCTCCTTAAATCGGCATCTGCTGTCTCTCATTTAATTTGTGTGATGTAGAATCTCTCAGTGTAACTGACTGCATACTCTGCATCTCCCACAGGCTTTTCAGTGTCTTGGTTGTGGTTATTAATGCTTGCTGTTTAGTCGCTGTCTCTGCTCGTGTTGATGTTGACATTATTCCTCTAAAACCTTAGCAGAACAACCCAAGGTTTCTCTTTGCAGCATTTTCCATTAAATATTATGCTATTTAGGAAACAATTTGCTCAATCATAGTAAGCAATTCAAGCACCATTCTTCATTAGAGATCTTACCTGAGTTTTCACAGTGCCTTCTGCTTTTCATTCCTTTAATATACAATAGCTGGGTCAGCAAAGAACACTCCGCTTGATTTTCTGAGGATGAAGATTCTTTTTTTGGAGTTACCTGAGTACAAAAGCTAGCCAGCATATCCTTCAAAACGTCCTATCTTTAACTTCTTCCCATACAGTATTACTAGGTCGTTCTTCCTTACCCATTAGCGACTTGTTTTTAGAAGTTCTCTTCCTGCCAGGAAATCCAGAACACTGTCTCCTTGCATTTTTTTTTTCTGTGACAGTTTTTCCTATTGTTGTGATTTTTAGACAACATCTCTGCTCCTGTGATACCATATATCGCTGCCAATTAATTTGTCATACATGAAGGGCTAGTGGTATATGTACCTCCCTAACTCTCTCCACAACTAACCTCTCTCCAAGTTTTCATAGAGGGTAAAATTTCTGCAATTTTTCCTACCTCTTACACTGGGCTCCAGGACATGATACTATACAAATCTATCACCAGAGTGCAGGCTTCCACAGGTATGCTTTTTGACGTATCTGCATAGGTCACAGGATTGTGAGTAGCTTTTTTAAAATGGAGCGCTGTTCTTTTAATGTCATAAAACTAGTTTTGCTCAGAGCGTACAGGACTCCCTTCCTTACCATAGTAATTTAGATAGGTCGGAGTATTTTTGACATCTTCAAATGCTGCTTTCTTTGTATGAAGAAAACAACCTTTTATTTCTATCACAGCTTGTCTTTTTGTTTTTATGAATGTTTTCTTGTCCTAGCCCAAGGACAGAGCTGTGCAGAGAATGAGATGGAACTGTTGTACCAGGCACAAGTTTTTGGCAGTTAAGTGTTTTATGGAAAAGTAATTTATGAGACATTTTTCCTTAATTTGTCATGTTAATCCAACACAGTTATACAGGAAAAAGATGCTGCATATTGGCTTGATCCTGGCAGTGGTAAAGTAATTAAAAGTCAATAGCAAGTCAGTGACAGCTGTTGTATCGTAAGTGCTTTAAGCCTTAACTTTAAATATCTTCTTTGTTCTCATAAAGCGTATCCCAACTACCTAAGAGCTCAAACCTGTTCAGAAGATGCACCACTTAGTAATACTTTTTTTTCTTTCTTTCTTTTAAAAAAAATCCCCAAACACCACACTGTTTGCTTGGTCTTTTAGAGTAGTTGGGAGCTCCACTATGAAACTTAAGAAAAGTGTAAGAACACACATAGAGTTGTCTGAATTCAGGTTCTCTTTTCTGGTCAGATCTCAGAAGGCATTCTTACCATTTCTCCAGTATTTAAAGTTAAGGTTTTTCAATGTAAGATCTTTTTGTTATTTCATCGGGCACACTGGCGTCCGGATAAACAAATAATTTTACTGACGAGTGATTTTATTCTGAACATATCAAGTTAATCTAGCAATACAAACAGAGGAAAAACAAAATCAAAAAATAGTACTGCTTAATTTCATTTGAGCTAGGCTAGAAAAGTTCTGCAGAACTACAAAGTTGAAGTTGACCAGGGCATTTCCTTCCCCCTGCCCCCCCCCACCCCCAATTTCAAACAGCTTACCAGAACAAGGTCTTTGAAATACAGAAAGCCATGTTGCCAAGCAGTAATTTAAATCTAGTTTTCCTAAAAAAACCTCAAAAAATCCCAAACAAATCTACAATGGTAAATAACGTGTAATAGTGTGTTTGTTCCTATGCTGCAAATATCCAAATACTTCGGTGTAGAAACTTTCCCCCTTTCCTGAATGCAGTGCTTCCTGAAGTACCTGTTCCCTCTTATTAAGGTTATAGAAGAGCCATGTCTCCTCAGGTCACAAATAGAACATCTTAAAAACAAAACACCCGACCTTTTGCAGTAATACTAAACTAAGATACAAAAGTATTAGTTGCTTTTTGCATCAGAGCTCTGATTCCTAGGGGAGCTCTCGCTACTCTCTTAACATATAAAAATAGATTTTTTTCTACTTAAAATTTAAAAGCCAACTAGAAGACAGTAACTTTTAGGAAAACTCTTCTGTCAAATATGTGCAGTACTGCTACACAAGACTTAATTCTTTACTGTGAATCCACCGATTAAAATCGTACCCATGGCTGCCACTGCTGGAACAGTGTTGTAGGTAAAAAAAAAAAAATAATAAAAAATTATGGAGAATGTAACTCTGTTCAAAGCTTTAGCTTAACAAAAAAATTCTGTCAAACTTTCTAAATTTATAGGGCACTTGTTTTTCTACATGCCATCATAAAAAAAGCTATCTTCAGCAATCCTGCCGAAATAAATTTTTCTAACCTGGTATTTAAATTAGAACGATAGGTGTTTCTAAACCATTATCTATTACATTTTGTATTTTAGAGATGCAGAATTTCATTGAGATTTATATAATGAATTTTTTTGCCAATTGTAGTATAATAAAACAAATTTTAATATTACAGTTAGTATTTTTTTTTTCAGTGTGTATAAATTTGGCTGTCATAGGTACCCCACAATGACTTCTGTTTTATGTATGTTTTAGTTTATAGTGACTTAAATTGATTGGATATGATGAATTAAGCCTACTACTGTTACTGTACTGCACTGGATAGATTTCACAGTTAATTCTTTTACTCCAGTTACATAAAGCACAAACACACACATAAGAACAACATTCTAACCTCTATATGCTGAGCATCTTCATCTTGTTTGCTTTAGAGTGTAGCTTACCAGAAAACACAACATACTGCATGTGCATTGTTAACACCTATTCGACGTCACTGCTTACCTTACTGGCTTACACCACAAAACATGGCTTGGTTCTGCATCTGTACTGGTTTTTTACTTCAAGTTCTCAATTTTCTTTGTCCACAGAAGCTGGCTAAACAGAAGACAGATAGACGGTTCTCTGAATCGGACTCCTGCTGGATTCTACGATCGAGTGTGGCAGATCTTGGAGAGAACCCCTAATGGTTTAATAGTAGCAGGGAAATTTTTACCACAGGTAAAACCAGCATAGATGCTCAGTTATTTCTGCTCTACCTATTAACAGTGAATTATTTTATTGTTAATGTCTATTTTATACCATAATATATTATTTAAGGTAATTTGTTCATGTTAGGATTTTTTTTTTAAAAAAAAGGTATTTTCAAGTTTTCTTTTTGACTCTGAGTAAAATACAATTAGAATAGAATGGAAGTCAGTTATTTCTATTAAAACATATTTATAAAAGCATAAGTCTAGAAGACCCTTTCCAAGTGACAGACTCTGAAATCTGCTCCCTTGTTGATCCTACAGTGGTCATATTTCTTAGCTGAGTATTATTTATTCAACAAGAAAATAGGCTCTGCCTGGGGGTGGTTTTGATTTAATGCACATGGTCTTCGAGTAAAAGTATTATTTGTTTTTCAGCAACCAACCTTATCGGATATGACGATGTATGAAATGAATTTTTCCCTTCTAGTTGAAGATATGCTGCAAAATATCGACCAGCCGGAATATAGGCAAATTATTGTAGAGGTCTGTAGCCTACAATGAAAGAAATTTTATAATGTACATAAGTATGTTACAGCTTAAAAGACAAAAAAAAAGTAACCTAGGGTCAAATATGTGAAGAAGTAGCATTTTAAATATAAACACTAGCTTCAGTGGTTTCTCCATAGATTTTGTATGATTAAACACGTTCCTGTTAACATGTTCAGAATATACTGTTTTTGATGGTCTTCTCCTTTAGCAAATAGATAAATATTAAAGACAGTGCCAATACAATTAGGTCACGGGAGGTGAAAACTAGTAAGAATAATTCCAAAGTAGCTTTCCTTCAAGTCCCTAGCCCATGCCTTTTCCTAACAGTTTTCTAGATCTAGGGAAAAGCTGCTCTAAAATACCAGTTTGCCCTGTGGTAGATTCTTCTTTCTCCTTTTGCTGAGGCTGCCTAGTAGGTTGCTTATGCTACTGAATCAACTACCAGTTTCCTTATGTTCCGATACCTAACAGTAAAGTAACAGGCTGTTTAAACTCCTTGCCCACCACTGCACGTAACGTATACATTTTGAACAGATCAAGAGCATCTGTACCCTTGGTTACTGACATCTGTGCTGTCAGCAGTGTTCATTGTTAGTTCCCAAGTATATGCCTCCAGTGCTTGTGAGTATTTCTCCACAGTAAAATCAAATCCATCTCAATTCTGGCTAACAACTAATGGTCATGCGGCTTGCTGGAACATCCAATTTTTGCTAAAAGATAACATAGTTATCCAAACCCAAGATGACCAATATAGACTGTACTATCCACTTGTAATTATTACAACAGGTCACTCATCATGTGCACCTTCTTATTTTAAACCTCTTTCAGATATAAGGAATGTAAATTGTCTTGAATTGAGACTTTTTATTAGTGTCTGTTGACTTTGTTTTTTATAAACTTTGTCATAGTACAATTGGATGAATACCATCTGTGATTATGGCTCAAATCATCAAATGCTGAGGTTCAGTGTTTGCTGCTTTTCACCCTCTCCATTGGCTGAGCACCAGCATTTGTGCAGCCACACAGTGGGACTGAATAAACTGGAAAATAACTTCCCTGGCTCCCAGCAAAGTTAGATGTTAATGTCAAACATTTCAGCAGTGCCCTTAACTAGGTAGTCACCAGAAATTGTAACCTTTCATAAAAGCCTGCTTTTTCAGTGGTTCTTTTATCAGTCAGAATTCTATTATCTGTGCACTATTATCTGTGCCATTATTAAATGGCTTCCTGCTTGAAAGAGGCATATGCAATTATTAACAGTGTTTTTATGTAACCTAAATTTTAACAAATCAAATTTGAAGTCTGACGGTCTTTTTCTGCCTTCTAGTTGTTGATGGTCATATCTGTTATTCTGGAGAGAAATCCTGAGCTAGAGTTCCAGGACAAAGTGGACTTGGACAAAGTGGTGCAAGAAGCATTTCACGACTTTCAGAAAGATCACGGCAATCCAAATGGAGCTGAAAAACAAGTAAGTAAAATATTTCTGTCGTATAGAATTCAACATTCGTATTGAAGTTAGTCATAAATATTAATTCTGTGTGGTTCAATAAAAAGCAATTGATAGTAGTTCAGAATGGAACACAAATAATAAATTCATATACCCAACTGCTGCCTGAGTATGCAAAGAGCTTATAAGCAAAGATAAAAGAGGCGTGCTTACTTTATTGCTGAATTGTGAATTCAAACTGGTACGGTAAGGAGAACACTCAAATGAGAGTGTGGGTAAAGCTGAAGTATAATACTCATTAAAGGGGAAAGAATGTGTTGGGGGGGACAATAGAACAGAAAAGCGTTAAGAATAACAAAAAAAGAAAGAAAAAACTAAGGCTCAGCAAGCTAGTGTGAACTTAGGATCTTATATACGCAGATACTGAGAAAAATTTAGTAACAAAAGAACTTATATGGACAATACGAATGTAAGAACTTGAAATGCAAAACTGTTCTTAGCTACTGATTTTTGTGCTAAAGTTGCATTCATGACCTAGCAAGCTTTTAATCTCTACGGCTTAAAATCCAAATAAATGAAACTTGATTATTAAGTAGCTTTTAAGATCTATTTCACTAGGATTTTAGGTTTTATGTTTTAAATGCTCTAAATACTCTCAAGTACAGGTTTTGGTGCCTGAAAGCTCTGAAATTCTGTAATAAAGCCAGGGTGAACTGGTTGAAGGAAGAAATATGAGTAAAGCAGTGGGACAAGTCCCTGTGCTACTAAGGATGATCATCCTCACTCTGTCTGGCATTTTATTGTACACAATATATTCGGAAATATCTGCTAGCTCTGAATAAGTTATTGATTCATAACATACTGATATGCAACAGCACTTCCTGTTGCTGAATTTAGCTCCTTTAAAAAATGAGGAAGGATGTGCTCCTTAAGAATTCTTTCAAAAGTTTCAAGGTTTTTTATGACTTTTTTTGTAAGAAGATTTAAAAGCAAGCTAGATATCCAGCCTTAGCAACATATCACCTTGCACAATACCTTTGATTTTAAAAGAACAGTTTTCTTGAAATTATGATATTATTTTTTTTGGCCTGCCCATTTTGGAGGGTAATGACTTTGTGGTGGCAGCCATAGCAAAATTGGACTTAACAGCCATTTGTGTGGATAAGTGCCAGCTCCACACAGTATCTTGAATATACTACTGACTTCTGTGACAAGCTGGAAATCCCCAATGGCTATAAACAGAAAGAAAAATCCCCCACAAAACCTATTTTTTACTGCTGCTGCCTTAGCCTCCATTAAGGTGATGGATTTTTTTTCCAAGCCCAGATCTACTTAGACTGAGGCCTTTTTATCTCTTAGAAAGAAATCCCAATTTATAGTTGTGAATCTTTAAGATTGTTGTTGGAAATTCCAACTCCTTACATTAAAATTTTCTGGAATCTGAGTATCCCATACTTGCAGGTATATGCCCGCTGGCAGTTAATTGTAGCCTATTTAGGATTGTTCCACTAATATTCTGTCTTAAGTTTTCCTAATAAACACACACTGCTAACAGAAGTCCTAATTTGTCTGAACTATGCTCTTCCATTAAATACACTTGCAAATATCTTGAACTTTGTTAAATCCCTGTTAACATGTAATAAATGTCAGAAGTATTTACTCTGGTAATTTCAAACACACTCTAAAACTACAGAAGTCTTAATATTTTCACCACAGAATCTCTGTCCTTGATTTGATAAAAGTAACCAATTTCCTGAATTAGAGTTGAACCTTTGTTATAGCACCCAATATATAATTTGAGATTAAGCAGATGTTTTAACATCATTAACTGCGCAAAACAGGTGTTCCGTGAAGTAAACCTATTTTGTTAATCTGATCATGTAGTAGGTAGTTCATGTGCTACCTGTGGTTTTGTTCTTGGGTTTAAAAAAGAAAAAATTCTTTTTCCAAATCTTTAGTCAGTATCTCTACACTTACATCCAAGGATCTGGCTCACAATCATACTGTGGTAGCACAGTAAGTTACCACATAGAAATCATCTAACAGTATGTTTTAAGAGAGCAGTTGTTCTGTGACACCTATTGTATTAAGAAGGTGGTATCTGCACAGAACTGGAAAATTCAATAAAGAAATATATGCAATCCACTTTAGTAATCTGTTTTCCACATGTTCAGTTAAGTGTACATCAGAGCGGATTTATACTATAGCTTTAGAGTCTGAAAACCACATTTGCATTCCTAACATATTTGTGATGTTCCTCTTGTTCACCTGTGCTTGGCTGCTTTACATAATCAACACTAATGGCAAACTCTTTTCCCTCTCCTGCAGGATGATATGACTGCTTTCTACAACACTCACCCAATTGGAAAAAAGGGAACATGCAGCTACTTGAGTAAGGCTGTGATCGCTTTATTGCTGGAAGGGGAAATGAAACCAAGCAATGATGATCCTTGTACCATTAGCTAAAGCTTCAAACACAACATAAGAATTGTTGTTTTATTTAGTGTTCTATGTATTTTTGATGCATATATTAAAATACTGTTTTGAAGAGTAACCCTGGCTAGTAATACAAATGCATACTATCTTTTGCTAAAAGAAGTGCCATTAAAGATACTAAGTGCCACCTAATTTCTTCCTTTCTCAACTATGCAGCATGAAACTCTGAGCACATGAAGTTAATCAAATATTGTAGGATTAAGTTGAATGAGATTGTATTTATGATCTTAAATTATGAATTTAACATTCAAGAGAAATGCAGTATGAGATTTTGTCTTTATACCTCTATTTATTTATAATTAAAACCAAGTTTATTGTAAATTCTAAATTAAATTCAGAAAAATGCAGTAATTAATATGCATACCAATCAGTGTAAAAACATGAAAATTGGATTTTTTTTTTATTATTCTACACACAAATTGGAGGTGAAGGTTAAATAGTTGTTATTCTTTGAAGTTTTTCTGTATCATTTCAATTGACTGCGTACTTTTAATTTGGGGGTTTTTCTTAATTTACCAGTTGATAACTTGATATACAGGTTTCATCCTAATAGAGTAACTTTTTATCTCTAGCAATAACTATCACTGCAGTTTCCCAATTGTTGTTTAAACATCTGTAAGTTAACAAGGGAAATGTATGGTAACAAGACAAAAGTTTGTTGCTATATTTAAAATTAACATCAGTGAAGAAAAAAACCCCTTTGTATTACATAAATGTATCTTGAATTCTTTAGTGCAGTGATAGCTTATCTCCTGAATGTGTGAAAACACTGCATGCTATACGCTTTATTTTGGTGAAAGTAATAAAAAGCAAATGCTTGTAAAAAAACTGTCAATAAAAACACTTCAAGTTACATGCAAAGACTCCTACTGACTTCACTGGCAACCTTTAATGTGCTACTGGAACCCCTCTGAATGATCATTATAGTACCTCTTTTAGCAGAACAAAATATACTAGCTTTAGAACTGGTCCTTAAACATTTTGATAATTAAATTGTGACCAGCTATCAACTGGACAATTCAACGGTCAATAAATTGTTGCCATATTGATATTAAAGGCAGGTAGTTCAACTTACCTAGAGATAGATGGCAAAACTAATGGCAAAAGTGATGGAGTGAATCTGGGTATGACAGGAGTATTTGAACACACTTAGGCAGTGGTTAGTACTTCCCTGATTTGCAGAACTTCCCCAGAAACCACAGAATCAATCCTTCTCAAACCAAAATGATAGAATTTGTTATTGAATTTTGAATGGTTTAGTGTCCTAAACCATTAACAAATGTCTTGTCAAACGATGTGGAGAATGAGGAAGGTTGGACAAGCTAGTTTGGGCTAATAGAGTAGTGGTCCTACTGCTCTTCCTTGCTGTAATACATTTACCATTCAAAGAATAGTGGGCAGACAGCAGAGGGGACTGGAAGGAAAATCGAGAAGAAACACACATTCGTTGCTGACTGTTAGGTAAATTATTGTAGCGTGTTAGTACGTTTAATGGTAGAATGTTGTCTGACGGGCTGCAGCATTGTTCTAACTCCAGCAAGAAGGTTACAATTAAACAGCAGACTCAGTTGGCAGCAGTTCTAAATGCCAAATGAGCCACGAATTTAAACAGCAATCCAACACATCCTCTCATTTTTTAGTTTGTTACTGCCATAGGAGTTACCAACTGCAATAAATTCCACTTTTTTTTAAGTATTGCTTGCAGTTCTACAGCTGGTCATGGATCAGTGATTGCATAGGTAGCAAGCACGTGTATTTCTAGTATTTTTAAAAATACTCTTTAAAATTGATGCATCTCTTGCCATACAGACACAGAACATAATTTTTTTGTCTACAAACTGTAAATCCTATTGAAACAATCCTCTAAATACAAGATCTACAGATTACTTCAGGAGCACTGGCATTTTGCTAGACAGTAGCACTGTTGTTTGGTTTTGCATTGCCTGTGATTTAAAATGTAACTGCACATTAATTCTTCAAATAGCAGGATAGCAGGTTTGGATATTTTTACATCACTTACATTTCTTATGGCTTCTCTCCTGCTCTTATTCCTTTAGTACCTGCGGTTACTGGTAAAGCCTCAAGTTTGCTGATCTCGGTCTGAACTGTGTAACTGCAAATGAATGAAAACCCCAGTCACCACTTTTCCTTGTGTGAACTTGGAATGAAAATCCATACAACACTTTCTGTTTTCCTTTATAGCCTTGAACACATAGTTTATGGAATTGTGATTGTGACAATTTTTCAGCTTCTACAAAATAAGGTTAAGTACCTAGATTAGAAGAAGAAGAAGATACTAAAATCCAGCAGACTCCGCATTCTGTGGAAAAGATTCTCTTATGTGAAAAGACAATATCATTAATTTTTCTCCTCTCTTCCTGAAGCAGGGACAAGAAAGGAGCTTGATACAAATGGCTCTCACCTAGCATGCCTACTAAATTATAGTTTTAAAAGACAACACAAGATAATTGGAAACTAAAATTTCTACAAAAGTAAACATTTTTCCTACATTACGTTTGAAATCACAGAGAAAAGACAAACCTTGGTGAGAATAAAGAGGATAGCAGGAAATAAATGGTAAACCCGTTTTTAAACAGCCATAGCTCAAGTAATGTGTGGTTAATATTTAGCAAACTCGGTCCTGATTTCTTTTAAAACATTCTTCCTCAAGAGAACAAGGAGAAAGATGCATTTGGGGTTGCAGATTAATAGCCTGAAGTGCAACAATCAATACAGTCCCCTGTGTACTTACAAGAGCTACTGGGAATAGAGTTACTGCAGCTATTAAATAAGTCCCAAAGGGTTCAGTATGGGTTCACACCATTCAGTTCACTTATTATACACCTTCACAGTGCTCCAAAACTTGAAAAACCATTCCACTTACCAGAGGAAGTAAGATCCATTCAAACAATGAGAAAACAATAGTTGAAACAATATAAAGTAAAGCTATTGAGTAAAAAAAACAGGTTGTTTTTAAACACCTTTTTTTTCCAGATTCCTTCATCAGATACTTTTGAGAGTATGATCAAGTTAATTGAGCTAAACAAACCACAGACAAAAATATCCATTTTTCTCTATTAGAAAAAGGGGAAATACCAACTTGTGTAGCAACTCCTGATGTAAATACATATAATCCACCACCCCCCACTCCAAACTCAGTCACTTTTGATTTTGCCAAAACCATCATCTTCACACTGTGGATTACTATGACAGTTAATAGGTGTCATGTTCACAGTACATGAGATATTTCAAATTGCTCTGTTCCCCAAGAGAATTCAGAAGGTAAGGTTGATACAATTCAAAGCTGACTTTCTTGGCATTTTTGCTGTTAGCTTTGTTGCTTTCCTCCGCATGGATTTTCAGTTTTATTTAGCCTACATATCAGTTTGTTCAACTGATATGGAACTGATATGGAAAAGAAACAGACAGCCAGATTAATAATAAATCAATCTCTGAGAAAGCCTCTTCATTTCGTGCTAACCTACCACAGTAAAATACGTATTAAGAGATCTCGATCTGAAAGGGCTGTTGTTGCATCAATCCTGGAACACATAACTTGATGCTATCAAAACACTGAAGGTTGAGGCATTTTTCTGAATAACGTTTTGTCATCAAGGTCAGTCAGCATGCAGTGTATTTCATAACAGCACGCTTAGGATTAGTATGATAATACCATTAGATAGCTACCCTTCTGCTTTTGTAATTTAGGTCTCATATTTTTTTGTTTTCACTGCTATTTAAAATATTTTCTTAAACCTTATACATGGAGTTCATGCCATGAAAATTCCTCAAGAAATCGTCATCATTCATGATCAGTGTCATTTTATACGCATGTACAGTTTTCAAGAAAGTCTACCTGCTTGACCAACAGCATTTTTGAGACTTAAAATTATCCTTCATTAAAAATGCTTTTCAGCTACATAGTTATTACAGTGCTAATATCACTGGAAGACATATATTTAACAAAAAAAATAATCAATACAATCACAGCATATACCTATGAGTCTTTCTTTGTATGCTAGTTTGTAAAAGGACAAAATAAATGTACCAAAAGAAGTGGGAGTGGTGGGCCAGTCAGATGCCTAAAATATACATTAAGAAAATGCAGAGCTGCAATTAACTCCACTGAAGCCTGTATATCTCATCCCAGAATCAATCAAGAAAATGGCTTGATTGGATTTTTAGATAATTAAGAACCACAAACCCCCTGCCAAACATACTCTCTTCTCCAGAAGTGTGATAGTCTTCTAAACTACCCCAATGAACTAAGCCTTGCAGTATGGGAAGAGAAAATTAAATAAGCAAGACAGAAGTCTATGCTCTGTCATAAACACAAAATGCAATAGTGTTGTGAAACACTGCTGAGAGCTCAAAGGAAGTGTGCTGGATTACGTACACTGTTCGCGCCTACTTCTGCTCCTTTCACGCTCAAATAGGAAAGAAGTCATGGGCTGTGTGTGTGAATATGAGTAGAAGGTAAGAGGGAAACACAGCTGGGGTCTTAACTAGAGAGAACATAAAGGATTTCCCCTTGGTGGTGTGGTCTTCTGTTTTTGTGGGCGGGGAATACGGAAGTTGTATTTTTTTCATTTACCTAGGTAGCACTCTGACATTAGTAACCATAAATGATAGGTATTTTTTCCACCTGAGCATGCTTTTCCTTTTGCACATTAGCAAGAGCTGGAAAAAACCCAAATGTAGAAACACCAGATATAAGGAATGCAAAAATCTACTTGTGGTGGGTTTTTCCTGAATCAGACTCTCCTAAAAGGTTTGCAAGAGTTCCTTATCTAAGCATTCTGTTAAAGTGCATGCTTCTCACAAGGGAAGGGGAAGAGGGACAAAATAATTTCCCTTGTCTTCACCCAAATGCATAAGGATAATTTTTGACCTAATCTGAAAGAAAGTAGCAATTAGGTCTCTTATTTCATAAAATAACAACTAAGACAAAAGAGAAGCTATCTGGAATAATGTTTCCTGCTAGTGCCAGACAGTAAGGATTGAGCTCACCTAAGCCTATGGGCACATGGGCATGAAGCTTCAACGGCTGTTTCAGAATGCCACTAGCTAGTGTTTTTAGTGATTAAGTTGAGGTTGAACAGAGAAAAAAAAGAATAAAGTATGTAGGAACCATTTCTTACTCAACTTTCACATTAGTGAAACAATCAAAAGAAAGAGGCCTGGAGGCTCTATGCCTAGGCACATCAAGAAATCCACTTGGATTGCAAGAAAGCCACTCAGGTGCAAGTGCGTATAGAAGAGAGGACATCATATTATTTTACTACTGTATAAGACCACAGACCTAAAACTTGCATATCACTCCATCCAGGTAGGAAACACATAACTTACTGAAAAAGCAACTCCCAAGAAAATTATTGATAAAAACACCCCCAAACCCCACTTTCTACCACATCAACGAAGTGTGATGAATAATGCATGTTTGTCCACTCTGGGTTATGAGCCAGAAATTAAAACATACAATCTAATTCCACTTAGAACTGGAATGGGACTATATATTGAACTATATCTTTTTGGAAGTTTTTGCCTAAAGGTGGATGCAAGCATCTCAAGCTCCTGGTTTGCTTATGGAAGGCTACTGTATCACTAAGTGGTCTCTGCAACAGGACCGTCAGTTAGCCATGCCAGCAGAACCTGAAATTACTGGTGTTGCTTGTGTATGAGTCATCTGGCTGCACTTCAGACTCTCATAGAAGATGACTAATCTGACTCCTAGGCAAGCAAACCTAACAATTTTCTGTGTTCCAATGATAGACAGTATGTATTTAGTTAGGTAACACAGTTGAACTTGCACTTTCTGAAGATAAATCATGCTGCAAAATTTATTATAAAGGAAACATTAACAATGTGCTTAGAGAAGATTTTAGAACATTCTCTTAACCTATAGTGTTTACATGCATCTATTCTACCATCTATGATAAGTACTAAAAAAAAAAAACCTGCCAGAAAGAAAATGTTAACAGAGATTCTCATATATTTGGAAGGTATCTAAAACTGCTGCCTAGGACATAAAAGCATGCAAGCCAGAAGAAACAGAACTGTCTTTCAACAATGCATAAAAAAGGATCCTTAAGGTCTTCATGCAATGCATCCAGATTGACCTAGCTAAATCCAAAAGGCTTTTCTTTGTGAACAATGTGTTTCCCCATTACACTGTTTTCTTCTCAGTACTAGGGACCTCAGGGGTTTAAATACAAATGAAATTATTAAGTATTTTAGTCTTACTTTTGGTGAGTTTTTATACTTTCTTTTCTATGCCTGAACACCAGATCATTAACACAGGGAAAGTCAACAAGCTCTTAACTATGTGATTCCATCTGCCTGTGTTCTTTAAGAGTATTCATTTTACTCTCTAAATCTGGAAATTTTCATGAAAAAAGTATAATTATTACACTGCTACTCTTCATTATTTTTGTTATCATGTATCTTCAGAGGCCTTAAAAAAGTACTCATTCTCCTTGTGTCTGGCACCATATAAAATGCATTCCCCCTTCTCAAAGGGCATATAAGATCTGAGCGTAAAAGAAAAGAAAAGAGATAAAATAGAGAGAGCCAGGCAAAGGAACATAAGAAAAGCATGTTGTTGTGTGGCTGAGTGTGACTGCCATAATCCCTGCAAGCACCAGGCACAGGAGAATCTGTTTTAAAAACTGATTCCTGGCCTCCTCGCTATGTCAGAGCACATCTAGAAGATACAATGGTAAAAATATCAATGAACAGTCTCACCTCACCATCATTTGCGCTCCCACCGCTGTTATCAGCCAGTGGAACTGCACTGGAGGTCTCTGGCTGACAAAGTCCTAAATGGGTAGCAGCAACACCTCAAACATAACATAAAAATCTTGTGATGTTGGAGCCTAGAAGATAAGAGAGACCTGCCTTTTTATCTTAATAATATTATGACAAATAACTAGTGCGCTTCTGGGAACAAATGGCCTTTAATCTCCACAGTCTTTTGTCTTTTAGTAAGTTTAATGAAAAAAAAAAGTTTTTGTTTTATAAAAAGACTTCAGCCTTATGCCTGTTCCTTTTGCTATCAGTACCATAGCTTCTGCTGAAATCAATTATAGCACAGTACAAGTTCTGTGGGATTTATTCAGATTCACAGAGCCACATCCAAGAAGAACATTAAACTTAACCAATCTACTGAGAGCTATACAAAATATCAGTAATGAGGATTCACACTGGGAAGACAGAAGGAAGGTTTCCTGGCAAAAAGTCAGTGACTCATTAACTGAATGATTGGCTCTTTGTATTCTAGAGACAGACAAAACAGGGGATTTACTAAAATTAGTGATTTTCATCTCAAACGTCTCATCACAAAACTAATGAAACCACAGCTGTTACAAAACTAGTCTAAAAATCAACACGTTTCAAGAGGATGAGACAAACCTTCAATTCTACCTGTAAATGTTCTACAATAAACGTTTGAGTTTGGGTTCATAAATTCTTAGTCTCAGCATCACAGTGGTCATTCAGGAAAATGAATTATGCATTATTTGTTTATGATGTGTTAAAAAACACATAACAAATAGCTCAACTTTCCTTTTAAAAACTCAAAACATGTGGTGGAAAGATTAGATATGTTTGGCATAGATATGGTTGGCATGTGAATGTACTGAATTTCCCAGACTTTCCCCAATGTAAGTACTCATCTTTTCTGTGACTTAATTACTTCCATGGTGCTTTCTTATCCGTAGGTCACATTGTATTAATATACAAATAGAGATATATTATTTAATTTGAATGTGTAAGTAGTCTAAACGATATAATTAAGGACTCAAATTTTATTTTTACGAATATATTTTTAATTTAATACTGTTCACTGGTCTGATCAATGTTCCTCTCCAGATTTTCTTTGGCTTACAGTACTTATTCCCCAACACTGGCAATGTCAACACAACTGATGTTTTTGCTTGTCCCTGCACTCCACAGTCCCTTTAGAATGCATACACTACACATTTCTGTATCAATGATAAATGAAGCAAATGCTCAGAAATGGGAATAACAAACTAAAATTAGTAACGAATGTGTTATTTTTGCTTTTTTGGTGACTCTTTTGGAAGGGAAGGCAAGTATTAAATGAGCAAAATAATCTTCTACTTAGCATTGAATTTACTATTACTGAAACGATCTTAAATTTCATGAGCCTCCTGCACATGAAAAAAATCAGAATTTTTCTAGGAATACTAGGAACTATACACGTTTCACATGAGCCCAATGCGATTCATGGGAATCATTCACATTTTATGGCTTTTATATGAGGCACTGAAGTAAGAGTCAGAGAAACTGACACTATTTTCAAGAAACCAACTTTGATATTCTCCATGTTCTCCTGTATCTAAGTTTGCTTTGCGGCAAAATGTCAGCTGAGTAGTTTCAGAGTTTACAGGTATTTTACATTAATGAATTAATTTTTTCATTATACAGGCAGACAAGAGGCAGAGCCATCATAATTATGAACAAGACTGACTATTAGAAGAAAGTCCCCTCGAGCAACTGAATAGCACACTACTCTCTAAATCAAATGAGCAGCTATTAACATCATTTGTATACAGGTTATAACGTGGCACTACTGCTGCCTTACCAAATTCCCTAGGAGTTAGATAAGAACTTCAGCTTACCTTGTTAACTAATTTTAAAAAGGCAAATGTTCTTAACATATGAAGTCTATAGTCACAATGCAGAGGAAAAAAAAAAAAAAGAGGAAAAATAAATTTAGGGGAGAACAAGATATAAGTGACAGACTTTTTATCATGCAAAACAGATGTCAATACCTAAACCAAAAAATAATAATTCAAAATACTTTATTTTAAAACTACACTTAGGTGGAAGTCTGGCTATGAAAAACTAAAGATAACATGAAAATGTGAAACATGTCTTTAGCTATATTTAATATAGTCATTCCTAGATAAGTACATTTTTGCTTACACAGAAGTTTTCTGACTTCATTTGGCATTTAAGTGAGGAATTAGTAAACTCAAAGAAAGAACATGAGTATCTTGGCACAAATGAGTAAGTACAAACTGACAAGCATTTACAGCATGTACAATAATCAATGACTACTAGTGCTGTTACCTGAATAATTTTTTTTTGTTATCATTCAGAAGCAGATGTATTTAAAAAACATTTCACATTTAGATGTTCACTCGAAACAGAATTAGCTCAATACAACACACAGAATTCCAGCTTCACATGCTCAGGTCTAAACTAAGTGATGTCACTGCATTACAAGGTAGAAAAAAAAATCATGTATTTTGAGAGGCAATGGAGATTACAGCTCTCTGATGACTGTACTGAATTTCTAGAATCCTCAAACTGTTGGATGACATCTAATATACAATAAAAAACAGTAATTGGTTTTTTTCTTTGGAAACAGAGGTATAGTAGTGGCAAATTCTATTCCTTGACACCATTTGATATCTATGTGAAAGGAGTGAGCTGTACAGACTTCCCACTTGAAGGAAGACAAAGCAACAGCCAAACACATGATAAACTGGATAGAAAACAGTTATTAGTTTAGTATCTATAGAGTAGTATCATTCTGCAAAAAGCTAAAATCCTTGCCTTTGCATGTCCTCCTTTCTGGCCTCAATATTGTTAATTTTCCTGTTCCATGTTTTATGTTACTTTCTTCTTGTGGCTCCACGATCCAGGATACCAGGTCAGTAAACCACTGGATTCGTCACCAACAAGTTTAATATGCATGAAGATTACCACCATGAAGTTTAATTAGGGTCAAACATAATTATACAACCAGATGCACATTCTGTGGGCCAGATTACACCCTACAGAGCTTATATTTACCTTACATTCACTGTGGGACAAGAGTTAACATGTAATCTGACAAAGTGGCATAGATAGTACTTCATACAACATGAAAGTCACAAGAACAAAGCAAACATACTAAAAATACAAAAACCACAGAAAATTTCAACTAGTAGGGCAAGTTTTATGCATTAATTCTTTTTTGTGATGTTGGTATGACACTTCATACACTGTGTAAGATGATTTCAGATCACTACACATGGCCTTGTTTCCATCACATCTAATGCAAACTTCTTGCTTCCAATAGTATCTATAGTTTACAGAATTAAGTAGCTTTTTTTTTTTTAAAAAAATCTCATAGCTCTCTTATTCTGATGATACCAGCCTAGATGACCAGATTCACCTCTCCTCTGTCAAGTGTTCTCATTTCCAACCATATTGCTTTTAAAAAAGTGTGAAAGCTCCTACTCAAAGCAGAAAGCCACTTTGTTAAAGGGGATCTTGCTTTTTCCAACAGCATTATCTTGCAACAAATTGCATTTGGTACCTAAAAACCGCACTGACACTAATTTCCACCCCTTGCTTTCACGTTCTATTTTCCAGTAGTCTCCTACTCCTGGCTTTCTCTTTGAGATCATTAGGTATTATGGATAATTAGTAAGCTTTTTTTTTTAATGCTATATGTGATACTCTGTTTGGCCTCTTATCACTAATGCAAGATGAACATTAACAGTTACCAGAGAAACAGGGATATTATCTAGGACTACTTTTATGTTATTTTACTTACAATGACATTACTCTTCAGTCCCACCATTTCATGTACTCTCAGAGCCCAAATACTCTTATACAGCACTTCTAATAAGTAGCGAGACTGATACTCTCAGTGCTGTTTTCAGAATTATTTTTCCTCCAACATGCCTGAAGATTGGATGAAAAAAATCATTTGGAGCTGATCTTAAAAAAAAAAAAAAAAATCCTAAAAGATCCCTGAAGACTGCTGAAGTAATCAAGTACATACCCCATTCTACTTTCAAGTTATGGCAGAATTTCTTCAAAAATTATCAACCTTCCAGGTCAGTTCAGACGAAAATACATCTTGCCATGACAGCTGTTAGCAACAGAGCACAGATTACACTCAGCAGACAGCTACAGAGCTGTGGCAACGAATTTTGTGGCCACTACTGACCCTGGCTAAACCTTTGATAGCAGATGATTATTTCCTCAAATTCTCACAAAAATCTTAGTTCAGAAGAAAAATATCAGATAAAAATACTGAAGACCAGCATGCTCATTCGGTAATAAGCAATTTATATGCTCTAAAAAAGTAAACAGAAAGAAAGACCTGTTTTGTATCAGCTATTGAATCCCAATCTTACATAGCAAGATATAACACACACTTGAAAAAAAGTTTGGTTTTTCCCATAGAGTTAGCACTCAAGGTTAGAACAAGTAAAAATACCCTACACCATCATCAGAAAAACAACCCCAATAACTTTTCCAAATAGAAAATTCTCACCAGTATCTGAGAAACTAGAGTAAGCGTAGCCAATCTTATTCTCCCATGTTCCAAATCATGTTCTTCACACACTTCTATCACTTACTACTAAATCGCTAGTTAATCTCAAACTTGAACACACACACACGTATATAAAACAAATGCTAAGTTAGTATGATGAAAAAAATTATTTTTGTTTCACTTAGTTTTTCAGATGTAACTTTCCCTCCCTCAGCTGCAACCTGTACTAGAGCAACCATGCTTAATGCTTATTGTGTGACACCATTCTACAATTTACAAATAGTGGTTGTGAAAACTACAGGAACCTGCAACTGCAGAGATGATGAATAGTACTCATGTACTTAGGGTCTGTGCCATGCTGTCTCTCTCTCCTCAAGAGGGATTTAACATCAGCAGTGTGTTCCACTGATGCTTCCTGATGGTGTGCAGGCCAAAAGATTTATGGCAGAATCAGAGGATACTTTGTGAACTTTTATTGTCTATGCAGTCTGGAGAGACTACCACTAAATAGTCTCATTATGGCCTTGTTCGCATGTCTGATTTTACTCCAGCCAAGGCAGTAACATCAAAAATATCCCCAAAAGACTGTACACAAATCACTGATATGATACTGGAAAGGATGTTACTGTATTCACAAGAATCCTTCAAAATTATAGTAAAATGGCAAGTCTTATTTGGTAGTCTGATTTTTTGATCTCTGCTAGGAGAACCTGATATACGGCTAGGATTTTTTCTTCTCCCCACAAGCAGCAAATGACAAGTAACTGCACCCACAGCACGTAGTAAAAGAAGCTGCATTTCTAGCTGGTAAATAACCTCTCTCTTCAAAGCGCAAATGTTTTGCGGAAAAGACGCAAGAGACTTTTGCTCCACAACCCTGGTAAGTTACTGTGACTCTTGTTAATGAGTAGGAAGACATCTGTTTAACTAGCGTGCAAGGGAGGCTAGAATCCCTCCTAATGTGTATTTTCTATTTAAATCTTCCATGCCACATATTATAAAATTATTCCAATAATGTTTGTTTATATATTTATATAATTATAAATTCTATATAGTTATATATCTTTCAAAAATGCAAATACATTGTGATACCTTAGCCTTGAATGTTATTTTTTCCAGAAAACTGTACTTACATTAAAAAGTGTTGATAATGAGATATCAGAACATGACAACATGTAATAGTATTTGGATGTCATTTCTCTTTGAAATTGTTTCTGAAACCCTCTTATGCAAACTTTGTCATGTTCACCTTCCTGTCTTTTGATGGCATTGGCCAAGATAAAGAGAGAAAGCTCACTAACTCTTGTAAAATTAAGCTTTCTTCACAATGCAGTTTTTCAGATTCAGTCCTGTCAGCCTCTGTATTAATTCCATGATTCACATGAGCTTTGGGTCAAACCTCAAGTGACAGAATGAAATTACTGCTTATGGATACTTTTTTTTCCTTACCACTATCTGCCCCCCAGTACTGGAGTATTCATTACCTTAGATCAGGTTAATAGCGTGCTTATGAGAACTCATTCTGTGCCTTGAAGGCTTTACATCAAACACCCCATTGCCTAAATTGGCTAAAAAAATATTTACCTGATTACAATTCCAAGGCCTGTATTGGAGCTGACACTCTAATTTGCTTTAAATGCTTTTATTTCAGAATGCTTTACCTGTCACACAAAAATACATTGTACATTACTAAATATAAAATAGACATTAAGAGACAGCTGGAGTAAGTGTTATATGGTAAATTGACACATCACTCATACAAAGTGCACTGTCACTGCTCTAACTACAGTGCAATTTGCATAGCTTCGATAATAGAAATTACAGCTTTAAAAAGTATTTTGCAGTTCCTTGCAATGCATGGATGCAAGATGCTAATCTGTTACGTAAGAGAAAAGATGGAGGACAAGGACAAATAAAGAATTAGTTACCTAATTTCACTATAGTACAGACAACAGAGGTTCTTCCTTTCAAATAATTTTAAGCTTTTTGTTGTTGTCATTACTTTGAAATAAAATCAGCTATGCCTTAACTGACAACTAAACAATCGCTAAGTGATTGGAAGCAATGTCGAGACTGAAAAGTAGCCTCAAAAGAGTTAAATTTAATGCACTCAAAAACCAGAAAACACCTGATCTGCATTCCTGCATGCTTTTAAGCTGATCTTTAGATATTTCAGTTTTATACATGTCAGTTTTTGAGGTCACAAATTCCATATATACTATTTTTACATGCTAATACTTAAGTCCGATATCAAAATATTTGGCTTCTTATAGAAACAGGCACAGACACAACCTAAATACCTGAGTCTCCTATTAGTGGCAACCCTGTTACATGATCAAAGTAATTCTCGCCTGAGCTGGCACAAGCCTTTGTCTAGCCTACCCTCAAAGCTGTATCTTTATTAAACTGTACTACTCCACCAAATTGTGACATGACATTACACACATACAAAATCCCACGCAGTCAGCATTAGACTTGTTTGCTGATCCCATTTTTACACTTACTGACCACTGCATCTTCATCATCTGCATTCACACTGCAGCACAGTATAGCAGGATAGGCTGGAGGATGCAAGATGTAGCTAGTTTGAACAACGCATCATTCTTATGATTTGTCTAGGGATCACATGCTGATCTCATCTACTGGATGAAAAGAAAGTCTAAGGCTGGCAAAGGTTATAGCAGTAGCTAGCTTTTACTAAGCAGAGGCCAAGTTAACTCACACTTTCACCTTGCAAGGGCTTCTCCACCAAACCCTGGTGTTAAAAAGAGACCTACTGTTTTTGGTGTTACATACTCCCACGTAACATGCTGACATCTGAGCAGGGTCTATGCAAGTACAGAGAAAGGCTATGCAGAGCCTATTGCAAAATCAGACCATGCCTGAAGAGACTGCTATCTTAAGGCATATGGTATGCCCACATTAGTTTTAGTAGATGTCTCAACATAAAGCCTTCAAATTCAGTTGAACAATGCAAAAAAGGAAAAAAAGCAGGACTGTCGTGGTTTAGCCCCAGCCGGCAGCTGAGCACCATGCAGCCACTCACTCACTCCCCCCCCCTTTCCCCCCCCCCCAGTGGGATAGGGAGGAGAATGGGAAGGAAAAGGCAAGACCTGGTGGGTTGGTATAAGGACAGTTTACTGGGATAGCAAAGGGAGAGGGGAAGACAAAACAGAACAAAACAGTACTTAACAGAGTATACGAAACTGGTGATACACAGTGCAGTTTCTCACCCAAGGACCGTACAACTCAGACCGCATGCTCAGACCTGTCCCAAAACCGGACTGTCCCCAAGCCATACATCCTGGAGCTGCTGCCGCCCCTCCCCGGCTAGCCCCCCTTTTATGCTGAGCATGATGTCACATGGTATGGAATACCCCCTTTGGCTAGTTTGGGTCACCTGTCCTGTCTGCGTCCCCTCCCAACTCCTTGTGCACCCCCAGCCGTCCCACTGGCAAGGTGATGTGAGAAGCAGAAAAGGCCTTGGCTCTGTGTAAGCGCTGTTCACCAACAACAGGTCCACATAACAAAAACATCTCTATATTATCAATGCTGTTTCCAGCACAAATCCAAAACATAGCCCCATACTAGCTACTGTGAAGAAAATTAACCCTCTCAGCTGAAACCAGGACAAGGACATACGCCCCCCCCCCCTTTGACTATTTAAAAAATAAAATACAAATGCAAAAAACCACACCATAATCGTGGCTATACTAATAGTCACAATAAAATTACCATCAGATGAGTTGGAGAGATTTGAGAGAACTTCCTCTAGTGCCAAGGTATGTCAATTTTTATTTCAAACTCACACAAGCCATATGAACTTTAATTTAACCTTTTAATATTCATTCAGAAGATATTTTTGGTCTATGTGGAGAACAGTATGTTCACTGCATGTCTATTTTTATTTCTGAGCCACTAGTTTCAACACTAATGCTTTACAATAATTGATGATGCTCTTGCAGAAGATGGAATACCATCTCCAAGAAGAAAAAATACCACTTTGTCATAACGTAAGAAATCTTTCCCTTTTCATTGCACTCAAGCAGGTTATGCTGTAGATAAACCACAGGTGAGACTTAAGAGTGTATGCTGCTGACCCTGCTGTAGGTTTCAACCAAAAGCTGGAACTCCATCCCCAGCCTTCTCCCGAAAAAAGCTTTTGCAGAGGATATCACCACCAGTGCCAAGGGCTCTACTGAAGACAGGGAAGCAAAAAACCCCACAAAGATGTCATTACAGGACTCTTCCTTCATTTGTTGTTCAAAACTGCCATATTTATTGTATAGGAAATTATTTGCATCCTATGCATATAGGACTTCTATAATTCCAGAATCAGCGCTTCAAATTCTACTGCAATTTTAGAAAACCAATTCCTCTGTTCATTTCACTGACAATATGTGGTACATTTCATTGGCATCTCAGTCAGGGATCTATTAAGGCAGTAAGATTTTTTTATTCAGAGCTTCTTACCAGAAGGGTTTTAATCAATTTTAGATTGCTGAAAAACAGCTTTGTAGATAAAGAAGCCTCTTCATACTGTCTCACTGACAAATCACTTTCAATGCAAAATTTCAAGACACAACACACTTAAAAATTCAAAACTTCCACTGACCTCAACAGTAGTTTTGACCAATGAAAGAGTCAAATAAAAACAGATACAAAGTTTGGCCCTTAGAAGCCACATACTTCTGGGATAGAAAAAGGTTGCTGTTAATGCTGTAGAGATAGCCATGGTTTAGATCCTTCCTTCATAGGAGCCCTTGTGCACATAGATAATGTAAGACTGGTAACACAGATTTAATTAGGACTACTCATGAATAAAGCCATGCCTGTATTAAAATACCATCAGGATCCAGACTTTCCTAGAAGAACTGCCCTGTAACACAGAAGCCCACTACAGACTGTTCATGATAATATTTTAAAAATGTCATGTTTTACATATATGTGTTAAAAAAGTGGCACGAAGTTACAATCAATACATGAGCTTTTACTAGAGTGCTACTAAACTAGTTTTATTAAAAATGCATACTGACACCATGCCAGCAAGTGACAATGTTTTTGCACAGGATGTTCAGATATATTCAGTTGAACTGCTTGATACTGTTCTCTGTTACATCAAACAGCTGATGGTAAAGTTTCCATCAGCTTCTGTGTGAATTACAGGGAACAATTCCCCCAGTGTTACCCAATTTCTTTTAGTGGGGCTGCCACTGATCTCTCCTGTGACGCAAGTCGCTTCTCTCTGTACCTTGTTCTATCCAGCTGTTAAAAAGGTTATAGAATTACGTGTTTGAGGCTGTTGGCTCAAATGTGTTGTTTGTTAAATAACAGTCTACAGGGGTATATGAAACACAAAACTACTTTAGAAGATTTACCATGTCTTTTACACAATCTTACAGAAAATCTCAAATGCCCAACCCTGCAAACTGCAAAAGGGCCGGTGAAGTTTTGCACTGACAAACCTAGATAAAATTTTAGAAGAGAAAATTCTAACAACTCTGCAGCTGTCTGGCATTACCCCTCCAGTTTCCATGGATACAACCATTAGATCAGCACACACAAAGCAGCTGAAATTTTGAAATCAGTGTTATTTTAAATCATCCTCTTTCATAAAAATCCCAGTGACAATAGATGTGTTAGAAATACTGAAATTCTTTGGTTGAAATCCCACCCACAGTTGCAACATTGCTAAAACAAAGGTTATAAAAGAGAAGAAAATAAATCCCAACATTTCACCTTTTTGTTTTAGGTAAGAAAGACTACAAGCAGGAGGAAAGTTTAGTAATATTTACAGGGAAAAAATATTTTCCAGTTACATAGTTTGTTTTGCAACAACAACAATTCAGAAAGAAGCTAGCCTTCTTTCTGGGGAGAAAAAAAACAACAGCAAAACCACAAAACCAACTGAGAAGGTATATATTTGCTTTTAGGGCAACTACAAAAGGTGCTTTGCAAATACATACAACATTGCTTGTTTGTGGTGAACCCAAAATACAATACTCCCAGAGAAAAATTCTGAATCAATCCAGAACAGTTTATTAAACAAAGAATATAGGGGGGGGAGATATTATGGTTTGCCTATAGCAGAAGTATAGGGGGCAACCTTTATAATTCATATGACTACATGACTCATTGGAAATACTTAATACACTGAAGCAAGTAATAGGAATAAGCAAGAATGACTGCCAGCAGGTAACTTAAAGACAGAAGGCTGAATGAAAGTCTCAAAAAAAGAGTAGTCATCTTGGGTAATCCAGATAAAATCTAACAAAGCTTGTAATAAAGTCTATTTGTTTTGATGTGTACTAGAAAGTCTCATTTTAAACATCTCATTATGCTTTCTGTATCATTGTGTAAGCAAATTTAATGCCTTCTATTTCTGACAAGGAAACAAGATATATAGTTCAATCTTCTCAAAGGTGTAGAAAAACATGACTAAATGCAAGGAAGGAAAGTTTGGATTCCCTTCTTACCAGACATTATTTTCACAGAGATTAACGAATGCTGCAAGGTTTGCGAGGAGAGATTTCTGTGCAATTTCTTCTATAATTTATTTTGAACTACAAACAACTTCCTCTTATGGATTTTATATTAATTATTAACTTCCCTGAGAAAAGCTGATATGCTAAGATCATTTAGAAGGGTGTTACTAATTCTGTCATGATTTTAAAATAGTCTGTAACTCAGAAATTCAAAGCCTATATTTAGTAACCAGCCAAAACCAAGGTTCTAATAAACTCTTTAAATGAAAGGTGTAATATATTGTGAATCTTAAAATCTTAATTAAATTTCATTCTCACTACATTAAATGAATAGTTTTTATACTAGTGGTTCAGATTTCTCTCACTTTTCTCAACTGAATGGTTAGGAACACTTAAAATAATCACCCTTCTTGCATGTTGTACCCTCTGACACTTCGTGAGAATTCCACAACACACTCTCTTGATGCTTTGATGGGCAAACAGGCAACATATACTACATTAGAAAGCACACAGTAGACTGGCAGAACTGAGTTTTAAGTGATTAGCATAGCATGCATATTTAAAAGACCAAATGCCTCATATTAAATTAAGAGACAAATTAGATTTCTACATTATGCTAAACTCATGTAGTCTAGAAAGGTAACTGAATATTGATGCAAAACAAGTTTTTCTAATTGTTAGTCTGAATCACTAAATGGACCAGCATGGTTCAACTCTGTTGCCCCAACACATACAGATTTCTAGAGCACCCAAGCAACCATAGAATGAGTAGGAAGAGTGAGTAGCTAAAAAGATCCTACATCTAGTTTACTTTTTCTCTGGGCTCTTAGCACTAGGAACGTAGCTAGACAAGGCGGGTACAACTCAAAAGATTTTTTGCCTCCTTTTCTCAAAACTCAGGGTACAATTAGTTTCTCTTGGTGTTTACTATTGCAAAGCTGGTCCTTGGACATACTACTGCACACACTAGCCTGTTCCATAAAGGCTTCCACCAAAAATCTGTGCTGTTCAACTGCGCCAAACCTTTCTACTAGGAATGATCAGCGCCTATCCAAAATCAGAACTTCCACAAAACAAAAACAAGCCCCCTGCTCTATACTTTAAAGGAAGCCACAATAATAATTAGAAGAGCTGATACATACAATATAATAATTAGGAAGGAAGTAGGGAAATGTGAAATCCTAATTGTGTAATGACAAAATGGTTCAAACATAATTTGCTTTTAGAGAATAAAGGTTGTTCAAGTTCCTCTCCAAAATGGCCTTCCCTATATTCATGGTTAACGATTGTCAGCAAGTACCAGCAAAAGGAGAAAAAGCATAGAGGACTATGGGAAACTGAAAAGGGAAAACCCAAGGGAAAATTACATGGGTTCACTAGCACAGCTATATTTTCTTTTCCTGTTCATGCAGTTTGACCAGGAGAGTATACATCTCTCCTTTCTATAAAGGAGAGAAGAGCTAGGCCATACAAAGATGACAAATCTGTATAATGTGCTACAGAAATTAGTCTAATAACAAAACTACTTAATTTTCAAGGCTTTCCTCACAGCTTACTGCTAGTTTTCTCGTGTTTAACTACATAGCCAGAGGAAGAGGGATATATATACATATTCATTAGAGATCTATATGGCAACGTTTAAAAAAACCCAAGACATTTATGTGGAGAGTGTCAACAATTCAATACAAGGAATATTTAAGTTAAATGATTTAAAGACTGAAATAGCATCAAGGTATTCTGGGGAAGCAGAATTTATTTCTGTAACCCAGATACCTTTCCCTGTATAATCCTGCCACACACTATGTTACTGGCTTGCTGTCACTATAAAGCTTACTATTATAGATTGCTGGGGATACCTAGAAGCACATAAGTATAATATATCTATCATGGCATACTATATCAGTAAATATCCAGGCTACATCAGTTAGATAAATGGAGGATTCAAAGCTTAAGTCATGAAAAACTTGCTTGTTTACTACTTCTTCCAGAGAGGTTTTTTCATACTGCATAACACAAAAAGTTACGGGGCGGGGGGGGGGGGGGGGAAGGAAAGCTAGGCAGCAATTGCATTTCTTTAGAAAACACATTGCATGTGACCACAGACATAGTGCTTCTCCAAGGCAGCGTAACCCAGAAGTGTAAAGGGTTTCCGCTACTTCCAAAAAGTTAGCTTGATAGCACGCACTGCATCTGTTCTTTTTTCAGTGCCTAAACAGGCAAGAATTGTTTTAATACCCTATATAAGTTTTATTAGCTGTTTTATTGTTTCCTTATAAAGTACTGGTTTAAGACTAAAACTTGTAAGTCATATGTGAAAAGATGCCGTTTAATCTCCATTATGAAATCACGTATGTTATACAAAAGAAGACCCAACGTGTATTTCAGATTCATTGCTGATCAATGGTATCTCATTCTCATATAATTATTTGTAAGACATAGCAAATGAAAAGCCTTTCAAATTAAACAACCAAGTTTAATCAATCTACATCTTGATCTGGACATTTCATAGTTCTTCTCCAATTCCCAGTTCTCATTTAAAAATGAGAGCCAAGTCAGTGTATGATTTCTAGAAACCATCTCTCAGAATCTGCAGAAACAGGAAAATGCTAACAGCTGAAGACATTAGTATTCTAATGCCTAAATTACAAAAGCACATCCTCCACCTCAGGCTTCTGTTAATCACCCTGTGTTGTGATCCATACACGTGTATATATCTACAGCTATATGTACCTGTACATATGTGTGTGCGCACAGGGCTAAATAGGCCTGTATCTTTTACCATGTACGCGTAACAGCCTCTACTGAAGTATTCGTGTGTGTTTTTCAGTCTGCAGAACTGGTCTTTAGGCAAATTGCACAGTATGAATTTCGGCTGTTTACATATTATACCTTTCCAAGTAATTCTGTAAAGCTTTGCTCAATCCACTTGCCTTCTCTGTGCTTCTGTTTAGGCATCTGGAAAATTCAGGAAACGGCTTATGCTTTCCTAGTGTATAAGGTGGAATGCTCAGAAAGTTCTTCAAGGTAAGTAGGCAAGCAAGATTCCATCAAAACAAACCAGAAAGCCACAGTAATTTCTTCTTCACTCATACAGTGAATAACTAATGGTCAGCAGAAGTCAGACCTTCTTTCCAAACACAATTGGCCTCTCCAGCATGTAAGTATTTACCCTTTTATTTCCTAAACTGACGCAAACAGAGCATTTCCTGTTTTAGTAAAATATACTCTGCAGAACAACAAAACTATCCTCAGCCTCAAATTTGACACATTCTATATCTAAAAAAACTCCACTTATCCTTGGAGGCTTCTATTTTCTCTTATACAGAATAATTCATTCATGAATTTGGTCATTCTCTGATAATGGGAACAATCTTAGGGTAATTACTAAGGGATTAAGTTTCTTTTTTTATTTCATTGCTTTCTTTCCAGTATCAGAGGCAAACCCTTATACCAATGTTGCTCTATGACTTTGGTGACTAATGTTTTATGAAGATCATATTAAATACTCACATGCATGAGAGATGTGGTGCAGTTATCCTGAAAACATTTTCCTGATCCAAGATGCTTAAGGAATTTGAGTCCATTTAGTACTGAAGCCTGCCTTCAGTAAAATATTCCCCTTATACCCCATGTCAAAGCGTTGCTCTTCTTAGATATAATTTAAAACAGAATCATTTTCAAAGACACACACCATTTCTGAAAGCTTTGTCATAGCCTGTTCCCACAGCACAAACTTTGGGAACCTGCTTGCAACATGTCAAGACTTCAGAACAGAAAATGTGACATTGATAGAAAAATCATATGACAAGCTTAATGGCCTTCTACCCTTCAAGAACAACAGCAAAACCCCAAATCCACTATGCCCTGGAACACAAAAATCATTAAATTGGGGGAATTAATTCTTACCCCAATTGAATTACATATAAGCTTCCATGAAAGTACACTAATCTAGGGTTACATCCATCTTATTTATATTTTTTCCATTATGTTACAATAATTTCTCTTGATTTGAGATGTTAAGGCCACTAATGCATTAACACAGTTTCTTTGAGCAAGCACTACATCTGTGTTCTATGGAGTTTTGTGAGATAACATTTACATATATATTTTATTTTCCTGTTTCTTCTTCTCAAATTTGCTTTGTAACATTTCTACAATACAGTTATTTTAATGTAAAAAAAAAAAAGTTGTTAATTTCATGTATATATGTGGTGGGTTGACCCTGGCTGAAGGCCAGGTGCCCACCAGAGCCTCTCTATCACTCCCCTCATTCACTAGACAGGGGAGAAAAGGTATAACGAAATGCTTGTGGGTCGAGATAAGGACAGGGAGAGATCACTCACTAATTGTTGTCACGAGCAAAACAGACCGAACTTAGAGAGGGAATTCATCTAATTTATTACTAGGCAAAACAGAGTAGAGGAATGAGAAATAAAATCAACTCTTAAAACACCTCCCCCCACCCCTCCCATCTTCCCGGGCTTGACTTCACTCCCGGCTTCAACCTTCCCCCCCTCAGCGGCACAGGGGGACAGGGAATGGGGGTTACGGTCAGTTCATCTCACGGTGTTTCTGCCGCTTCTTCATCCTCAGGGGGAGGACTCCTCTCATCGTTCCCCTGCTCCAGCATGAAGTGCCTCTCACGGGGTGCAGACCTTCAGGAGCAAACTGCTCCAGCATGTGGTCCCCCACGAGGTCACAAGTCCTGCCAGCAAACCTGCCCTGGCGTGGGCTCCCTTCTTCATGGGTCCACCGGTCTGGCCAGGAACTTGCTCCAGTGTGGGCTTCCCACGGGCCACAGCCTCCTTCAGGTGCCTCCACCTGCTCCAGCATGGGGTCCTCCACGGGCTGCAGGTGGAATCTCTACACCCCCTCATCCTTCCTCCATGGGCTGCAAGGGGACAGCCTGCTTCACCATGGCCTTCACCAGGGGCTGCAGGGGGATCTCTGCTCTGGCACCTGGAGCACCTCCTCCCCCTCCATCTGCACTGACCTTGGTGTCTGCAGAGTTTCTTACATCTTCTCACTCCTCTCTCTGGCTGCAAAAGCTCTAAGTGTTTTTTTTTTCCTTCTTAAATATGTTATCACAGAGGCGCTGATTGGCTTGGCCTTGGCCAGCAGCGGGTCCGTCTTGGAGCCGGCTGGCATTGGCTCTATCAGACACAGGGGAAGCTTCTAGCAGCTTCTCACAGAAGCCACCCCTGTAGCCCCCCCACTACCAAAACCTTGCCACGCAAACCCAACACAATATTCTCAGTCAGTTCCACTGAGAATCAATATTGTGTGTTACTAGGAAAATATCATTAGTTAAATTCGTTGCTTTCAGTGGAAGCACAGTCAGGTAACTAATAAAAAAGTGTTCAGAAAAATCTACTAGGAATATTTAGGCCAGCATATTTCCTATACTTTGAAAAGCATTTTTCAAAAAAAAAAAAAAAAAAAAAAAAAAAAAAAAAAAGGCACTTTAAAAGGTTGTTTGTGTATGAAAGGTATTTGGTGACAAAGAGATAAAGGGTATTAATCAATTAAACTTCTTTTTATTTTCACCATTGACAAAGACTTCATACAAAGCCAGAAGAGGCTACCTGTTTTACCAACACCAGTTAACAATGGAAATGTTAAGTAGCTTGAATAAGCTGTTTGGTTACCTATTGATTTATCCATTCTTCTGTGTGGGCCAATGAGTTAATGAAAATTAAGATATCTGAAACATAGAGATTGGAAGCACATGTTTTGCATCATTACAGAGGAAGTAATAATTGAGAATGAAATAGGTAGTATCACAAAATATGGAGGCAGAGAAGTATCTTTCACTTGTAACTGGGCATAACAATGAGTGAAAAGGTGCATATAGTGAGGAAATACATAAGGGAAAAACCTGCCATGCTGAACCAAACAAACTTAAAAGACAAATCCCCATAAAAAAGGACTATCATTTACTCAGTGAAGTTATTTTTAGCTTTAAGAAGAAAAACATCAGAAGTGTCCTTCCATTATTAAACTTTTATCTTCTCTCTGTTATTTGTTATATACAGTTGATAAAATCAAGTGAAGACTGGAGACCAGTGTAACAGGTTAATTCTCCAAAGAGGAAAAAAAGGAGGAAGAAGGGGGAGACATCCTGCAACACCAAAGAACGAACAATAATTGGAGAAAAAACTTCACAAGTGATGCACTGCATGCAGACAGCACACTCTTATCTTCGTTACATAGTCAACTTTCTATTATCGTTTAAACAGACATGCCTTGGTAGGGTGACAGAAAATTCCTGAAGACTGACAGAGACAATATCAATGTTAAAAATAACCACAATATAAAGAAAGTAATAATTTGAATCTATAAATATGTGGATTTGATCTCTCAAAGACCAAACAATTTCAAAAACTTCTTCAGTATGTAGTGGAAGAACAGCTGGAAACAGCAGTTTGGTTTAAGAACAGCAACATGGATTAAAGCAAAAGACAACACAATTAACATGCTGCAGCACTGAACCATGTCTCAACCTCCAGATCTGCCCACATATGATGGCGGAGATTGAAAATGGCCAACACTGTAGCACCTGTTATGCTGCATATTAAGTCACAACTGTCAAGTTATGATTTTTAAAGGTAGGAAGAGCACATTTTCAGAAGCAACTCATTTTTGTGATCTGCAATTTGCAGTATCCACTGCTACCAATTTTTTTTTTTTTTTCACACTGTAGACACACTTACTTGGCTTACACTGAGATAATGTCTTTTAAAAAAGGTGTTAAATTATTGTGATGCAATATACAACAAAAGTCCCAAATGGCCAATGAAAGGGGAAAAAAGTAGGGAGAGAGAGCTGCCAAGACTGCCCCACACAGGCATATACATATGTTCCTGCTTACTCTAAAAATTAATATAAATGCTACATTTGCAATACGGCCAAAGACTTCCAATTAATGCAGAGCTTTAAGCACAATGTCGTCTGGAAACACTTTTCCTTGCAGTTGCACTTCTGCCTTCCTTCTGAGACTAATTACAACATCACCAGAGCTGCTTCATGCCCCAAACTGGCCTGTCTCTCCCACTAAGTCCAGAATTAACCTCGAAAGGAGACTGGCGTTGTAACTCCAAGAAAGAATTCCACATAAAGGAGAATCAGAGGGATCAATTAAATGTTCAGAGAAGAGACAGAGGCAAGAAAAAGCAGGTGCCTTGGAATTACAGGCTCATACCCTCCCTCATAAGGCAAACTCCTGAAAATGTCATCCAGAAGCACAGGAAAATTGTACAATGCTCCTTGTAGGATATGCCAGGTCAGGCAATTCGTATGAAAGGGCCCAGCATTGATTAGAAAACCAGCTGCACCAAATGAGAATTTCTCAGGCTGACAAGGAATTGTTTTAGTACACTATATACCAGCTTTAGGACAACCTCAGTTTGTAAATAACTGCAATGAAAAGGTATAACCTTCATTAGACCTTAATATTGTGGGGTTTTTCTAGGGTATGTGCAATATCTACAGCAGTGATTCTGTTAATTTTAAGTGTCTCAATAGATTCAGAATTGAGAACATAAAGACAGAACACAAGAAGATTAAAAAGGTTTGGGTTACATTAAAACCTTAATGTTTCAAAAATCTTTAATGAACGAAAACTAGGAAATGTGGTATTTGACATGCCATAGACTATGAATAGCTAGGTATGCAGATAGGTATGCAGATACAGAAAAAGAACCAAGATACTAAAGGATGAAGAGTAAAATGAGCAACTAAATTGTTTCTACGGCTGCATTTGTTAGTGCAAAACCACCTTGGAATGAAAATGAAATTGTAGCATAAGAAAACAAAAACAGGTTAGAATTATCTAAGCGCTAAGTAAAGACTCTTGGACATTTTTTTTCTCATTCTAAACTAACAAGAGTTAAACAGTCAAATAATAGTAAAAAGGGAAAAGATGCTTAGGAGAGGAATTTTTTAGAAGTGACTTGCTGGTTGACATGCTATATCCAGCATCATCCTCAAGTATACCATCTGAAAACGCTGTTCCACTTGGGAGCATATATTATCATGCAATAAAAAAAAAGGTGTAATTTATAGAACTAGCTGTTTACTACAGTGTTTCAGTTATGAGACAACAAGAAAGAATAACTGGAGAATACGATCTAAAAATTGTTACACAAAAACTTCTGGCCAGCTAGTCCACTCAAAAGGCAATAACAGAATAAACTTATGAAATAAGTTTGTAAGAGATGATTTACAAGAACAGATGACAACAAGATTTCCTCTTCAGAGGTGAAAAATAATAACCTAGATTTAAGTAGAACAGCCCCACAGACACCTTTCTCTAACATATTTTATGAATGTAACATTAAAGTGGAAATACCTCAGAGGGAAGCTGGATGAAGAGGTGCTTTGTAGATGTACAGCCATACATTGAGAACTTTTGCTGCACTAACTACGAGTACAGTTGAACTAAAAATCCTTCTTGGTCCCTCTCTGTTCTCTGAAACAGGTGCAGTATGATTGGCGTAAAATCTCTTATAGCAACGTATCTTATTCTTGTACAAGAGTAGCTGGTCTCTTAGCAGAATAGATTTCTTTACACAGTTCCAGGTGACCAAGTTACCATTCTGAATGAGTTACCCCAAACCACGGTAACTAAATACAATGGTTTAATTTAGCCCTTTAGAATTAGTACATGAAATATATTATGATCATGTATGTTACTGTGAATCAACTAACAGGCAGTAACTTACTAGGCTAGTATTTCTTGATCACCTTGGAATATACATTAGGACAAGAGGAAATGGCCTCAAGTTGCACCGGGGAAGTTTAGATTGGATATTAGAAGAAATTTCTTCACCAAAAGGGTTATCAATCACTGGAACAGGCTGCCCAGGGAAGTGATTGAATCATCATCCCTGGAGGTATTTAAAAGACGTGTACACGTGGTGCTAAAAGGCATGGTTTAGTGGTTGGACTTGGCAGTGCTAAGTTAACAATTGGACTTGACGATCTTAAAGGCCTTTTCCAATCAAAACAATTCTATCATTCTGTATTATCACGCTCTCTACACGATGAATGAGGTGTCCCTCAAATCAACAGAACCATCACAGTTCGTTTTGTTTTTAAATCTATTCCTAACCAAAATATGTTTATTGAAAAGACTGCCTTAAAGACTTAAGTAAGAGGCAAAAAAAAATTATCTTGTAGGCACCTTATGAAGAGCAGGAAAACATTTCCAAGGACATCAGCAGAGCTATTTCTGTTTAAGAGTCTTCTCTACGTCAAGAAGAGTAGCAAAATGCTTCATGAGAATTAGCATTCATTCTATTCCAGATTTGAGAAAACTTTAGATTTTATTTCCCATCTGCAGTGTACTGTCAGTTTGCATCACTCATGTCCTGTTATGTAACAGTGGGACTGACACAATTCAACCTGACTTGACAGAACCCAAGCTGTCATCTGTGAAATCTGAAAAAGCACTTTTCTAATGCTGCAGTAACATGAAACATTTCTTTTTAACATCAGCTTATTTTTTCATACTTAAGGCAAAACTCCTATAAAATAAAATACTTCACTGACACCTGAATTCTCTAAACAGTGCAACTGCTTTACCATCATGGTCATTTCCATGCATAGGGGTTCGTAAATTTTGTACCAGTTTCGCTGACATTTTTGTTCCATGTGTTAGTTCATGCATAATCCAGGGCTGAGTATCTATGAATACACATCACCACCAGCATCAATCACAGGCATAAAGGTTAGTTAAGAACTCATTTCCACCATTTTTACTCTATTGCAGCCATTTAGATATTATCAATGTCATACTGAACAGACTAAAAAAGCTTATTAAAGCAAATCAAACCAATATTTACTCCCAAGATTTGTATAACTGCATTTGTAGCTAATGTGATTAGTCATGAAACTCATACACGCAAAACTAAAATCTTACTCAAAATACAAAGCATGCATTTTGGTCTTTACATGTTGCCAGGGTGTCCTTAATCAGTCACCTACTACTCTTGGTGATGGTGAAGCTGATCATGTCGGTAAACTGACACAAACCAGCACTGGTACTGAAGACAAAGTACCATATGACTTCATTACAAAAATAAGAAGATTCAACAAGACATTTCTTCACAGATTCATTACATGTCTTTAAGATTCTGGTGGGCAAATTTAATGAGCTAAATTAGCTCCTGATGACGAATGCTAAAAACCAATCCAAGTAGGAGGTGGTACTACTCCTCCTGGTAGTAAACCACTGTATCAGTTTAGACAATTTTTGACACCTCACTCAAAAGCATGAGGTTCTAGAAGATTCAGTAAGCAGCTTGTAAGCTCTGAAATGGGTAAGTTCTACTCTGCTCTACTATACTGTTCATCATTTTTGTTTTGTGTTAGGTCACAGCACTCTCAACTCTCCACACATTAATTTAATGCAACAGTCCAGCAAAAAAATCTCTAACTATTGACTCTGGGAAGGCTCCAACATTCTCCACCAGGTGAGATCAAGTATGCAGTATGCAACTACATGGTCACAATGAAGAGAAGCACTCACCACTACCACCTTCCCTTCTTGTAGCAAAACTCCAATCCAATGTGGATGGGTCAGTCAGCTGTGAAACTGCCACCTTAGCTGTAACCTTGATCTGTTGCCCAATTCAGTTCATTGCCTTTCTGTACATGCATTTATGTCAGCACAAGTGATAAAACATAGCAGCCAAGGGAAGGGAAGAGAAAGGTGTCTCTGGATGGTAACACTGGCTTATACTGTGTGTTAAACCACTGCCTTAAAAATAGACTGGTATGAAATTCAATCACTCAGGATAATCTTCTTAAAGAATAGAATAATTAAGAGAAAAGCACCAAAGAGAGGAAAACAGGGTTAAATAGAACACAAGTGGTAGAAAATAAATGAAGTAATGAGTAGATATCACAAAATAAAAAAGAGGGAAACTGGAGCAGACAGTAACATTTCAAAAATTATTTGCAGACATACTATTTTTAAAAAATTGCAAGTGAACGTTTTTCTCTGCAATTCTCAGATACACTGATACAAATCCATATTATTTAAAAATGTTTGACATTCTGAATATGTCAATATAAGTGCATTTTGTAGGACTCACAGGGAGAAACAAAGTGAGAAACAATACTTCTTTTAACTTCATACACATGATAAAAGTTTAATGGCCCCGTCGTCCATCTATCCTTTTGCGATATGGCTCACTAATACATCTCAGTATGTTTCATTTAAAATTGCAGTCAGAACACAGAGATCAGCTTTTCATGTTTAGTTCCTGCCATGCTTTTCTTATTCTTGACGTGAACCATAAAATCCCGTCTAACTTACAGTCTCACTGTATCAAAAAGTAAACTTTGATCTTATTCCTATGGGCCCCTATTGCTACTGAAATATTTAATGCTAACATATTTTTTGTATAGCAGTGTTCTCCAAAAATCCCCTTGAACACCTAAAGAGCACAAACTAAATTGATTGTTTTGGTAGAATATATTAGCAGAAGACTTGAAGAAACTGTCAAACTCAGATCTGCTGAACATGGACATTACAGTATTTGATTTGCAAAGATGTTTTGATATCAACCCCTAAAATCCAATAAACTGGGAATCTATCGCCAGATCACTGCTTACATAAAACTGCTTCTGACATCCTTGTCTGGTGTTTTCACTGTTCTTGGCATACTGCTTCCCTGTGTTACCAGAAGTCACTTGCTACCTATGACCTGAAAGCACAATCCTTTCTGAGTTCTACCTTGCTCTAACCTTCAGCTTTCATAACAAAGCTTCAGTAAATTGCATAGACTAAAGCAACCAAACAGAACTATTCGTGCGGCAATCACAATAGAAAGGGGAAAAAACACTAAGCCAAGAAGCCCAATCCCCAAATGCAAATTTGCCTTCAGTTTAAAACCAGCAAATAATAGCTAGGATGACAGAATACTATTTTCAAAACTTTGAAAGTTAACTAGGCAAAGATCCTTGAGGAAAAAAATCCAATAGGAATTATGCAGAGAAGTACCATTTCCAACAGTGATGCAGACTTCTATTACCCAGATCCTTACAGATATCTAGTCTCCCACACTAAGTGATTTTGAAAATTTTATGTGTTATCACAGTCTTCTAAATGTCTGTGACAGCAGTAAAGAATGTTTCACTTATATTCACCTTATATTTTTGGCAGCATCCAAAATGACTTTGTATTTAGTAGTAAGTGGGTAAAAGACCAGTAAGTGGGTAAAAACTGGCGCAGATATATTCTGCTTCCCCTGAAGCTACGTTATTGATAGAGGGTGGAAATACACTGCAAGAAAGGACTAGTTAGTGAAGGCTTGCATTAGCCTCTCTCTAACCTATGCAATAGGAACTTTTCCTGAAATTATTTTTCTCCCTAGTCATAGGTCATTCCCCATAGCATATGGCATTCAGACTTTATAAGAATGGGAAATTTTATACAGTCTAACTGGCCTCTTATCAATGTACCCTTATCCAAGGCATACAAGATGAATAGAATTGACACCAATATACTCAGCTGGTAAAATACTAAACTACAGTCATTTTATCAGATTTTATTAATCCCAGTAGGTATCTTATCCTACCACATAATTGGATGATTCTAGTATCGGCTGGGAAGACACAAACTTAGCAAGCAGTAACACCCTTTCCTGTCACCAATGCACTGATTCTTAGTACAATAAGTACTCCTTTTGTGCTCATTCCATTTCTTGGTATGTGGAACTTTTAAGTGCTATGTTACTGATGTATTATGTGTTATAGAATACTGCATATATATTACAGATCAATTCAGGTACAAAAGAAACAATGTGTAATACTGCTCTAGATTCACAAGTCATGCCTTCACACATAAAGTGGACTTTTGTTTACTTTTCCTTTTCACACACCTCTGTATTCTGGTATTTATCAAGTTACCATGTTTACAGACCAAAATAAAGGGAAGCTGTCAAACAACTTAAATGTATATTTCCCCTTAACAACCACCCAGTTTTGCAGGCTCGAGAGCTCCAACAGCATCAACTACTGACCAGAATTTTTAGGTAGCTTCTTAAACCAAACTCATTGCAGCAATTTTACGTGATGTATACAATCTTACATGAAGTAATTTCACTACTTTTCTTGGGCATCAGGAAAGGGTTAAAAAAGTAGCTTTTAGGTCTGGAGATTATTGTTTGGTGTCACTTCAAGAAACAGCACAACATAACTACTGAATATTATGTTTTTAGGAGGAACACTCAAAACAATTACCATTCCCCAACATAGTGTTTACCCTCTCCATCTTACTGTTTCAGCTTAATACATAGTCCTCATTTGACAAATAAAACTCATGGAGGTGCTAAGCGACAGTATACCATCATGATACTATTAAGGATAGAATTTAAGTGCATGACACAGACCAGAAAAACTAAGATCAAAAACGCAATAGAGATTACAGTGCAGGAATGCTTAAATGACATAAGGTTACTTCTCAGAACACGATCATTTTCTCAGACATTTGTTTCACAATTTTATTTTTATTATTCCTGATATTACTTCAAAGTAAAGAAATCAAATCCTTAGCTTGTGTGGCAAACAAGCAAATCTGAAATAACAGTATTGGATTTTATTATAGTTAAAACTCATACTACATACATTAGGATAACTTACTGATATCTTGATGTATCACTTCAGCTACTCTACTACTAACATTAGCATGAAATCTGACTAATGTTATATACATAATGATCTATCCATAAACTTTGGAGTTAATAGGAGGGTTTTCCCTGACCAAAATGGACTTTGAGTCACATCCACTATTTCTTAGGAGGCGTTGTAGATGTATTATGTCTGAATGTAAAGAACTTGGATGGGCTGGCTAAAAATAATATGTTGCTCTTGTAAACATGTCACAATGTAAGAACTTCTAAAGATTCCTTTAAAAGATGCTGCTTTATTTCCTCCTTTATTTTTGCAACTTAGAAAGGTAAAACGAGCAGTCAAATAACCTACTAGATGAATGAAAATACCCTGGCTGAAATCCAAAACAGTATCAGTAACATCCTTTAAGTTGAAAGAAAATATTTTTCAAAGATCAATTTGATCATTTTACTGCACCGCACTGATGCTTCACTTTGCAAAATTCTTAAAACGGGATACTTATTACCAAGTAATATCCTTCTCAAGACAACTATTTTTCCCCCCCGTGCACACACGTGTGCAAAGGAAAATGGACATTTTCTGCCCACAGTACAGAAGCTATGGATTTTAAATCCTCTAAAGACAGCTCATTGCATAGAGGCTCCTAGAGCTAGCATACAAACCGCAAAATCCACCTGAAGGAAAAGGTATCATCTTTAATATTAATGTTTCCAGAGAGCCAAACATTTTTTTTAATATAGGTTTATTCCCTTGTAAAAAGCTTAAATTATTCAAATAAAACATGATGAAAGTACATTTGTTCATACTACTAGGTTTTTTGTTTACTTGGTTTTGGAAGGGCAATACATAATGTCAACTGCTTAACAGCTTATTGATCACCAATAGTTCATATATTAATATTTCTACTATACCAATTTACAGAAAATTTAAGGCTTCATGGATTCTGCACATGAAGAAGAGTTCAAAAGCACACTAGGTAGATTTTGAAAGCTTTAGTTAGAATACAAAGGGGCCAAATACCTTTGACAAAATGACTGAGAAGTGGTATCACTGGGACTTGCACATAGTTTTCATAAAAAAAAAAAATCAGCTTATTATTAGCCATTGCTCCTTAAGTTCTCGTAATTCTGGTACTACATAGCCAGAGAAGATACAAGGTTAGAAATTGCTTCTTATGCAGTAGTCTGGCTAGCAATTGTTCCAAATGTGACAGGACAAAAGCATTATTTGTACTTCTGGAGTAGACAAAATATAGGTTACATCAATATCAGAAGGGCAACTCCAGCCTGAAGGCATTATAACTAAAGATAAGAGGATATAGAGATCGAACAAACATGTATCACTGGAATCACTTGTATCTCAACTTGGAGTACAAACAAAACAGTGAGTGACAGCATGCAAGAGAAACAGGGCTTAGAAATGCAGAACTCAGTTAACTAAGATCACTAGTCATTTCAGACAGCTGCATTTTGCTATATAGTTAGACCTAGTAAACTGAAAGGGAAGAAGTTAGAAATTTCTAACTCGGTTAGAAATTCCTTCAACTATTTCACTTCCCAACAGCAAAGGTGCTGTAAAAATGTGACATTTACAGCTCACACAAGATTAATTAAAGTACCAGGAAATAAAAATTAGTCGTATAAAAGTCGCAGGTGCCAAACTGATATTCACAGACTGAGGGAATGTAGTATTTTAAAATTAAAGATTGGCATGCATCATCTACAAGGAGATAAGAGGTGAAATATACAGCTAACTCAAAGAAAACAACACTCAAACATCAGCAAAAAGCTAACTACAACCTAAACTATGACAGTTTTGTTAACCTTTTCATGGCATTTCAATAGAGATAGCATACCACTAACAGAAGCCACCAACCTAGGGAATTAAAAGCTTATCTGAAGTTATTATGTTCTATATCCCATTTTTATTCCTTAATTTTGTCTACAACATTACTTCTAGCCATTTCTTTAAAATCTGTGCAGTATTTTAGAAAAATATCTCCATCTCTACTGGTCAAAGGGACAGGAGAAATGCCAGTCAAAGAAACACCTGTACTGTGCTTGTTTTGTTTCTTTTCTCTCTCTGCACTCACCTGTAAAGCTATGGACTGCACTCTAAGCAGCAACCTTCATGAAAACTTAGAGCTATTATTCAGGAAGTGACAGCAATGGACATCCTATGAAATACAGAGGACAGTCTCTCAACAGCGTACTTTCAACATAAGAATGTACTTTGGTCGAATAAGATCACCCCAAGCCTTCTGTGCAAAACTTTTAAGCAGGTGCAAACTTGATGCGATCTTACACAAGCTCAACATGCTCTTAAGATTTAGATATTTGGTGTTTAGGTGGCTTTTGGGGTTTTGGTTTGGTTTTTTGTTTGTTTTTTAAACTAGGATTTCCTCAGACACTCATCAAACATAAAAATGAAATTTAAAAATTCATCTGACAGTGGAGGACTGATTTTTTGCCCTCTACACAAATGCTGTGATTTAATAGAAGATGCCTCTGCTATCTTTGATTAAGAATGCTTCTGGGTTTTGTGCACAAACTACTGCTGACATGACTGCAGTGTGCTTTACAACACTTACTGATCGTGTATGTTAGATTTATGTAGAGAAACAGCTAGTTTAAGGATATTTATCAAGCTCAGGAATGAGGTAAGCAGCATGTGGTCCTTAATGCCAACATATGCACAGAAGCAGAGCTTTGATTTGCACATCAAACTTCATACCTACTCTTAAACTTCAGTGCTTTCGTTCTGCTAAAGCTCATTTTCTACCTGCATCGCTGCTTTGTGTCTCTAAGTCAAGCAGTTACTGCTTATGGCTGTAAAAACTAATGCTCATCACAGAAATACAGATAAGAAGAACAATGGAATTAAGAGAAATGGAATAAGTATTCTGTCTTGGAGAAAGAACAAAATATTCCCCCAAAAATGGAACAAGCGCTGTGAATGGATTTGAAAGAAAATTACTGTAATTTTAAAAATTGTATTAACTTGCCATGTTCTACATAATGGTTCTACAACCATTACAGCCTTGTTTAGAACTCCATTTTCTTATTTTTTATCTGTTACTCATTATTTCTGCTATTTATACAATCTCTATTGTCAACTGCTCTATTTAATATATATATATAAAAATCTTGACTAACAAGATGGCAAGGGAGGGTAGGGGAACTTAATATCACCATCAAATAAAATTCTTTAGGGTATCAAGTGCTGTCACTCATTCAGTTAGACAAAGTCCACATTCTGGACAAAATGTTACTACTTTCTTTTCAGGTCATACTGAACTTCCATGCCTAACTCCTACAACCAGCTACTCTATTAAGATTGCTCAAGTGGAAAAATAAACTGTTTACAAGTAAGTAAAAGAAACTCATACTTCAGTTAGCTCACAGGCGGGTTTCCATAGAATCACTTTGCACACATAGCATTCGTTAGAACACTTAACTCATTCCTCGTTTGTATGTTCTAGAGAATACCCATATTTTTCTTTAAAGATTTTAGTTACAACAACTGCTGCATTACTCATTTGTGTACCATCTGATTACCAAACATGAAATCTCTCTGACAGTTAAAAAAAGTCTGAAGATTTCAGTCAATCTCTTCAAAACACCATTTCAGAATTTTATACAAATGAGTTCTTCCTTGGCTATTTGGTGAGCACTGTCAAATAATACTAAATTATTTTTGCTTTAACTATTCACAAATACTTGATGTGAGAATTGTATGAACTTTATAGCCTGAAATAACTTTCACAACTTTGAATTGCTAATTATTTAAATGGAATTTGTCTGGAACAGGCTGGTTTCATTATCTTAAGTTGAGACATGCATCACAGGCTGTGAGTGGTAGGTCTTGAATTTAAAACCTCTTCCTAAACTGAAGAGTTCCTCCACTGTAATCTAAAGCACAGCAGGCATACTTGTTATCCAAATGACTTGAATCACCATGGGAAAAATGTAATGAGAGTTTCCTCACATGAATTAGAGATTTGAAATTTAGTAAATTCAGAACAAGCACCTCTTCGATTTTCTAGCCTTGAGAGCCAGCAGCATTCTCCACTACTACAACTACTCACCTAAGCAAAAACCAGATTCACAACCCACTCTTTGGAACGCATTCAATTCCTCTCTGTGCAAAAGCATTCATCCAAGAATTGTCAGAAAAAGCTTTATGCCTTTTTAAAATAAAAGGTTTCACGAAAATGGACAGCGTAGAAGATAATGAGACCAGAACAACAACTTGGTAAGAATAAATCAAATTGCAAGGAAAAGGTAAGGACCTGCAAATGGAAAAGACAGAAGATACTCAGTTTTTTTCCCCTAAAATATGCTGGACAAAAAATAAATTATTAATACTAAAGAAGGAAAAGCTATTTACTTCGAAGAATGTTCTTCTTCAAGGTTTGCATCTTACCAGAAATTAATCAACATAGTGGCTTCCTTGCAGCATTACCATAGCTCACATTTATTTCTACCGAATTAAAGAGACTAGCTGAAGCAAAGTTCATAAGTGAGGGAATTAGACTTTCTCCCTGTATTTAGGGGAGAGTCAATAGATTCAATAGTTCCAAATTCTAGACTTCCACTTAGTCTACCTCACGTTCTCAGTAGTAATTGGGATCTCCAAACACTACTATTAGAAGGATTTAAGAAAAAAAGCTAGAATATTTTGTGTATTTTTCCTTACTATATGAATAAAAATTATATAAAATATAATTTGAGGAAAGCATAGTTTTCCATAATGGCTATTCTATACTGGATTTGTTAAAGATTTCTTAACTTCTTGTAATGGGAAACAAACAAACTAAAAACCTCCAAGAGATATCACTCCAAAAAGCAATCAGCTTCTAATATGGAAGGCTCCCTCACACAAACTCATTTGAAAAGAACTTAGATATTGCACTACCTGGGTTATCCAAATTGTTTAAAAACAAAACTACCACTGATCTTTCTATGACTTTAGCTCCTTTCCATCTCATGACCACCAGTTGCAGCATTTTTCAGTTAAGGTTCAGCCTTCTTGCACAACCTGTTGGTTTGGGAGGAAGAGGGTTGCAAGACTTCGTCTTCTTCCTTCTCGTTTTGCAAGATAGCTGTATTTCTCATTCTCCTCTTTTTGTGGGCACTATATGCACACCCTGACCACAAGCTGTTACTGCATAAAGATTTCCACGTTATTATGGGCAATATCTGACCCAGAATGAAAAGGCCACATTCCTCATCAACAACATGAAGAGTCAAAGGTGTAGGAACACTACTTTTCAGTACTACATCAGTTTTCAGCTTTTTATTTTTCCACCCTTAATTATCCCAATGTGCATATACATCCCATATACCCTATTCAATTAAAACACAAACAGCCCCCTACATACATCACTAGTCATTTTTGTGTTCAGCTATCTGACTGACATCAGGCACACAACAGGACAGTGTTTGTACACATGTGGGACCTATAAGATATTTCTTTAAGGCTGCTCTTTCCAAAGTCATTACAATTGCTTCAGCTAGGCAAGCAGAAACACCAACCACCACACCATAGAGGACAGCAAGCTCCAAACATGCCCTAACTCCTGTTCACCCTGTCAAACAACAGAAAACCCGAACACATCCACGGAAAAGAAAGGCCCCACTAGACGTACTGCTGCACTTACTTTTAAAGAAAGGAAATGTTAAGATAGGATCCTTAGAAGAAAGGACCGCATAACGGGAGCTGGTGTGTCCCTCCCTTAAACCAGTCACCAGGGCCCCGCCCAAGATAGGCGGGAAAGCGTGAGGAGCGACTGAGGCTCGCGCTGGCCGCCCTCCATTTTGGGAAGCGTGGCTTCAGCGAGTTCGAGGGAATTACCTGAAAGGGTGAAGTTCTTCCGGTTGGTGCTGAGTTGTGCCGATACTCCTAGCAGTTCTCTCGGTAAAGCCACTTTTACCGGTCGCGGTAAGAGGGAAAGATCGCTGCCCTCTACCATGCCCGCCTGAGGTAAAGACCCATCCTCCCGGCTGCTCTCTCCTGAGGGGAGAGGGAGGGGCAGCTCTTCCGGTTGCTCCCGCCTGAGGGCAGGGAGAGAGTCGGCCCTCGCGCCTCCTCTCTGCGAGCCGGTCGGGGGGCAAGGCAAGGCAAGGCAAGGCAAGGCAAGGCAAGGCAAGGCAAGGCAAGGCAAGGCAAGGCAAGGCAAGGCAGGCGGGCCCGCCCGCCCTGCGGCCGTTTAGAGGAAGCGGCGTGAAAAGCTCCCGCTTTCTTATGGGTGTTCCTTTGTTTTGGTTGCCATATAATCACTCTTTTTTGGGGGGGCTGTTATGGGAAAAGTTTGAGGAGGATATACTTGACCTCAGTGACTACGAGGTGAGGGAACAGGAACAACCCTGCAGTTTGAGGTGGCCTTGCTTCGGTCTCGTTTTTTAGGAACTCGCGGTCTAGAAGAGGGTGGTGAATCACTGAAGGTCTCCTGAGGAGGAATTTCTGTTTCTTCCCACTCAGCTGCGGAAGCACCCTGAGCGAGGAAAGGCAAAGGATGGAGGTGGGTGCTGAACTGGTGAAGAAAGGAACAGTTATAAGTAGTGCTGAGGGGCTGCCTGTGTTCAGGGAGGAGGAAGAAGAAAAGCATCGCAGGGTTGCAAGGCCTCGCATGACCTTTCTTGGGAGTGTAGGGATTGGAGACCTGTGATACACATAGGGTGGGGAAAGTAGAAATTTTAAAAAAGAAAATATATGCATATGGCCTATACAGAGACAAAGAAGCAGAACAAAAGAAGAAAATGTAGGAACGCTGATGGTTTACAACAGATACTCTAAGATGCTCTAATTCAACAAAAGAAAAGTTAATGTTCGTTTGCCACTTGTAGACCTCAGGAAAGTGCTTAGCATGTTTTGTTTCAAGGATATAAACATCTAACTAAAAGTATTTGAGTTATTTAACTTAAATATCAATTTCAGTGATGTTCTTCATCAGCATAACTTTTCTCAAGATCAGTTATTAAACCTTCAGAGTGTGTTACCAGACTGTAATTGCCAAAGCTTTTTGTGAATGCCTACAACAGATTTTACTAGAAAAAAAAGTCTATATAGATCTTTAATATCAGCAACAATGTATAGAACATTCATTATTGCAACAGAATAATGTGGAGATCACAAAACTGCAAAGCAGTAGAAGAGAGCAAATTGGAAACAATTCCGTCAGATTATTTGGGACTGTATTCAAACCATACTAAGGGTGACTCTAATATGTTATAATTTTTGATCAAGAATGCACTAGCTTGATCTCTTTAATAGTTTTAATGATCTATAAAAGTCTATAAACCATTTAAATTTATTTGAGCATGTTGTCATTCAGCAGAGAAATTATGCTAATAGGATTGTTGTTATTTTTAAAATGGTGCTAATTTGAGGCTTTAAGAATACAGATGTACAGCTCAAATGTTGCATTGTTAGTCATGCAGTAGAACATGACATAAAGTAGGTATTTTGTCGTTAGAAACAAAATGACTTGAGCGAACAATAGATTGCACATCTTTTCATTAGGGGAGGGGACATACTTGTGAGCAAAACAAAGTGGCTCATAGGAGAACCTTAGTGAATAAAAGTAATAAGGGAAAGCTGTTGCCCATTGAATGAAAAGGGGAAAAAATGTGACTCTCAGCTGTGTTGTTATTTGCTGGAAACAAAAAACGTAATACTACCTCCTATATAGAAAAGGCTGCTTTTAATGGGCTACCACCACTAGTGCAGAAATAATGCAGGCAAACTATTTGTCATCTCAAAGATGAACTGGTTGATTTCTAACTCCAAAAAAATAATGTGATTGTGTTTGAAGGAATAAGAAAGAAACTGCAGCCATTAGATCTATAGTGAAAAAGGTCCTGGAGACCTGCTGCAGAAACCAATAACTTCAAATGGCATGACCACATTTGTTTACTGATACCTGGAAAGTAGCTTATTTTTTCAGGGATCATTTTTAAAAAAAAAAAAGTATTTTGCTTTGTGGGGAATACTTCAGTATCAAGAAATGAGCCACAAAGTAATGTTCATTTTGTGTTCATCAGTATTCTAGCACAACCTTCCATAAGTCTGTTTTGATTTATAAAGCAATAGAACAGTTTGAGAAACGTGTATGCATTAATAGTTTCACAAAATTGTAGCCAAGCTAAGCAGATTTTGCATTAATTCTGTTCCAGGCTACTGGTACTTAGTGTTTATCCTTGAATAAGTAACCTATTTTAATAAACTCTCACTGCACCAATATTAGCATTGTTTTTTAGGAATGCGTTGAAGGGCATGCTCGCGTAGCCACTGCATCATGTCCTCATCTGTCCTTTCACTGGGCAAGCATGCCTGAGAATTAGAGTATCCACAGAGTTGATTGGAATCTCAGTTTTTAACATTTACTTTTAATGCTGAATAGCTGGGTTATCTTTGAGGAAGTAAGTAAAGAAAGAGAAGATATACTTTATTCATGCATAAGTTGTCTGTTTAATTTTTGTTAATATCTTGGTAATCTTTCCTTGATAAAACTTTTTTCCTCACGATGAAATTTCATATGCACAAGTGCCATTTAGAATACTTGATAACTGGAAAAAGTATACTATGATTAATGTTTTGTATTTAGCCATGGATAAGTTTTTAATTGTTCTATAATAAGACACATTGAGAAAATATGTAATATAATTTAAAAGTACAAAACGGGTTTTGATCTTCTGAAAAAGTGGAAGAATGCTGTTATTTTGTATTTCAGACTGATTTTCTACATGTGCACAGTGAAAGCCTGGATAAATATAATGCTTGTCATTTTGAAAGCAAATGAGTAATGGAGTACACTTTGAAAACACTTGATGCATCTGCTGTGCTAAATGGTAGATTTTTACTGTAGGGGTACAGCTGTGTTAACTTTCATTTTTTGTTGACTCTTCATTTTGGTAGATGCTGCTGGCCATTAATCCTTGAGCTGCAGTTTTTGTTTTCTATAGCTTTTCCCTCAGGCAAATTTAGTATTATGGTGGATGTTGGAGCATCTCACCTTTTGTAGAAATTCAGATCTGAATTTCCTTGATCAAGAAGAGTGTTGAGATGAAATTGTTAGCATCCTATGTGAACTATGTGATCTTCCAAAAACCTCCATTAGCTGTCAGCTTCCCTGGATTGAAAGTAGTTTTGATTGGGAAGCTCTTGCTCATGGTACTGCAGTTTTCCTTGTTACTCTTGATTCCTATAATAAAAGCTGTGTCTCTGTTAATCATGAGATGTCAGGTTTAAATAAGAAAATGAGGACAAACAGAAGATAAGAGATGAAATACACTTTCCTCCCTTTATTTTCATACCAGATCTCTTTCTAATTGGTATTTCAAGACTGTTCTCTTCTTTTGGCTGCCATTTTAGATGAATTATCTAGCCGTTGTTGCACAGACATAAATCAGTTCATCATAATAATCTCAGCTCTTTCATGTATTTTAGCAAGCTAGTTGCTGTTCCTGGTTAGTCTTGAAAGGACCAGAATATACTTTTCAGGTTATTCTAGGAAGGATATTGTCATCATTTAATTCAGCACAGTTGTTCTTTCATATTTGTTATCTGGACATCTTGAACTTGCCATTTTCTCCAAACTTTGTCAGTAGTATACTTAATGACCTTTAAGCTATTTGAAGGGTTAATCTAAACTGGTGTCACCTGTTAGCCTCCATTTAGAATCATTCAGGTGCTGGAACTGATTATTTCACTTGTGAATATTGATGGCTTCTTCCTTAGCAGTTGGGATGGATAAGATCTCCTTCACTTAAATAGTTTGAATAAAATTCTTTGGCTATCTCACTGGTAAATGTGAGAGAACTATGCTTTAATATATGAATTATTCATATTTTTATACAATAAATTAAAATATACAAACCTTCACCTCCAAATTACTGAAACACCATTGTTAATTTGAACCAATTTTTATAATATTACTGCATTTAAATTGCACATTAACTCAAACTGTTGCACTTACAGATAACATATGCTCCACTTTATGGGATTATTGTTATCCTTGAGGTTATGAAGCCAGCTTGCACCTAGGAGCTCATTTTAGTTACTTTACTCAAAATGTTGTGTTGTTTCCTTGCTATGTGGCTTACATAGCTTGTGAGTTTTCACTGAGTATCTCTTTGTTTTGGTGTATGTTCCTAAAACTGAATAAACATTTGTATTATTTTAACTATTCTAGAAGTAATGTTGCTGCTGGGATAAAATGAAACAGTGCTTTGCATACCTTTTTATTATTGTTACTCTGTTCTGAAATTATCTTTTGAGTGGGTGCAGTTTTCACCTTAATGCAAGTCCTGCTGTCGCCTCCTGTTTAATCAAGAAACTTGTGAGAAAGAATAAAGATCTTTGCCAAGACATTTGTACTGGGATCTGTGCTGGTAGCAGAACCCTTGTCTTGTGATCCAGCTAATCTATGTCAGCATATTGCTCAAGAGTGACCCAGTGCTGTTGATCTTGCTATTGAATTGAGCCTGATTCAAAATCTTCACAGACAGTTTCCTTTCTGAAAACATCCTGCTTTACGGCTTATGTTTGGTGTTTAAAGAAGAAAAATTAAGGAAAATTTACTAACTTTGCATGCTATCTTGTATAGCTGAGACTCAGAAATATCATCTGCAGGAGAAGGCCTATTTTGCTCATGTCTGGGTAAAGGTGAGTGTTACTATTCTCTGTATGTGAGGCGCTGTGACAGCACATTTAAATAATGCAATACATTCAATATAAAGTGGATTTCTGGTCCAAGTTCATTAATGCATAGATCATTTGAAGTGTGGAGTGTTCAGGATATGTGGTGATACTGATTTTAAAAAAATGTTTCAGACATAGTTATGTTTTAGCTAATTTATTTCCCAGAGAACTTTTCTCATAGGGATAACTGTTTTGTGTGTGCTTACATGTATGTGTAGCAATACAGTGCAACAGTATTGCTTGCATAACTGTACAGTCTTACCATGTTATATTTTAATCTCATGGGATGCACGATATCCTCAAATCTGAAATTTTTATCTCTGATAGTCACTGTGTGAATATATTGTATCACTATGAATGTATTATACTAATTATTATCTCCCATATTGGGGAAAATTATTTTTTTGGAAGGCAGAAAATGTTTTTAACACTTGTACTAATCCTTTTGTTTAGAAACGATCCTAACTTGTACGGTTGGTTTACATCTATTATAGAATTCTTGACTCCTGCAGGGCTGTGAGTAGTCCCACTTGATCTCAATTGTGTGATGGGAATGGCTAACATCTGCTACGCATGAATGTGGTGCAAAGATCCCAAGTGACAGAAAAACTGCAATTACTTTTTATGAACTGATCAGAAATAGTTTTAAATTGTAGTAAATGCTAATACAGTAAAGACGAATTCTTGTGACCTTGGAATTCTGTTGGAGAAGTTATTTTCCTCTATGACTTAGCAGCAATATTGGGAAATTCTGTTTGGCCTTCACTAAAGAAAAAGGTTTTAGACTCTGTAATCCCCAATTATGTTGAGATGTAAACCTTTTGGCTCCGGGAAAGCTGGTTTTATAGCAAGTTTGTCAAAAGAGATTTTTATTTTGCAAAATAAAAATCGAATCTAGGCATGCTGTTTATCAGGGAGTGTAGTGATAGGACAAGAGGTAATGGGTTTAAACTAAAAGAGAGTAGATTTAGATTAGATGTTAGGAAGAAATTCTTTGCTGTGAGGGTGGTAAGGCACTGGAACGGGTTGCCCAGGGCGAGCTGTGGCAACCACGTCCCTGGAAGTGTTCAAGGCCAGGTTGGACGGGGCTTTGGGCAACCTGGTCTAGTGGAGGGTGTCCCTGCCCATGGCAGGGGGTTGGAACTAGATGATCTTTGAGGTCTTTTCCAACCCAAACCATTCTATGATTCTGTTTTGCCATGGGATGTGGGAATAATTATTCAAACAATTACCCTGTTGATAACAATTTTCTGTCTGATAGCTGAGCTATCTTTAGGTAATGGGGACTGTGGGATTCCATTCTTTCAGGCTCCCTGTTGCAGTTCAGCGAAATCCAAAGATGCTGGCTTTTGTGGGTTTTTTGCATAGAAATTTTATTAAGTAGTGAATGAATGCCTGGACTCTTTACCTGTTTGAAGTAGTAATCTTGCTTTGGCATAAGCTATAATAAATTTGAAATCTCATGTTTAAGGGTTTAATCAATAAACTCATGCAGCACTTTCATGTAAACAAGATGATCCTATTATTCAATAGCTTTTCCCACTCCACATTTTGACAAATGAAAGGCATATTTATATTGCTTTCCTATTTACATAGGCATTTTCCTTCCTACCATTTTTTTCCCAGCTTCAGGCATTCCACAGGTAAAACAAGCATGTAGAACTGTAAAACCAAGGCCTGGGCCTACAGTTTCTAGCCTTACCTGGGTTTTGCCTGCTTTATTCTTCTCACTTTGATGCAAGCAATCCTGTCAAATAACTTCAATCCTGATCCAAGTTCTATTTTTTTAACTCACTTTGATCAATATGATGGAACAATGCAAACAAATCAGCGAAACAATGAGGATAGGTTCAGTCTTTCTTTTAAATGTGAAAATGCTTTTTCTGCCTAAACATGTACTGGGTATTACATAGACCTGAGGATCTTCTGATTATTCCTTCAAGTTTTTCATTTGTCCTCCAAATAAGTGTCTAATATTTCATAAATAGATAAATACAGTGGAATACTGCATCTTGGCCGAAATTTGTTGCTTGCTTCAGTCTTCCATGGCTTTAAATATATTTGGAAAAAATCTAGGTGTAATCAAGTTGCATGTAAAATGGCATTCTCCATGGGGGGGGAAAAAAAAAAAAGATGATGGTAATCAGGTTTCTTAAAATTGCTTTAACTCAGAGTAACAATGTTTATCTTGCAGAATTCTAAGGATCCTGGTCAGTCCTCAACAATGAGTGGTGTACCTAATACTGCCTGTACCAGATAACAAGGTGGAAAAAGTGCATGAGGTGCATAATAGGCATGGAGTCAGAGCTAACATCTGCATGTGATCAGAATTTAAAACTGTTATTTGTGCAGAAGGCTCTTTTGGATATTGTGAATGGAAAAACAGTTCACTGAAAAGCAAATCTTAGTGTCACATGAGCAACTACTGATTGATATAATTTCAAGTACAGTTCAGAGAGTAAGGACTCCAAACTGAGATTGTTCTCAGTTTCTATTGAATCCTGTGATACAGCTTGAGTCTCCAGACAGTGGGTAATTTGACAGGCTCTGAAAACTGTAGTACCTAGAGTGGATAGAATGAATTGAAAGTGTCAACCTTAGTTATGAATTTTCTTGCTTTTGTGAATATAATTTTTGTAGTTTAATGTGATCACTACTACTCTTACATCTGTAATGATAACTGTATAGATTAGAGACGCAAGTACTGAGGAAAAGGACGTTTAGTACAATTTATAATTTTCTTATTCAAATTCTTTTTTTGGAAGCATTCTGTCAGAACAGCAAGAAAGCTGAACAAAGAATGCATCTTAGCTGAATTGATGTAGTGTGTGTGTTGATTACAATTAGAAAACTTTGTGGCTAGCATATATTAATTGGAACTTCTGCTGAAAATGATTTAATGTGAACCATTTTTGTCAGTAACAGTATACTTGAATTCTGTTGAGCTGTTTCCTTGATGTATGAAGACTGGCACTCTTGTTGTTTTAGCCATATGGAGCACATTATCCTGAGAGTATAAAATGTTTGCTTTCTATTGTTTTTTTTGTGAGTTATTTTTGTTGGACTTTTGTTTGGTGGAAGCAGACCTTCTAATCACTTTGTTGTAACCACTTTTTCATTTCCAGCCTTTATTGTTGGAGAATTTGCACAGGGAGTTAATGGAATACCATATTTAATGCCTGTCAGTAAAGCTGAAGTCTGAATTGTCAAAGCTGAAGCTTTTAATGTCAGGGTGACTGCCAAAACAGTATTACTGAGAAGCTGGATGGTCTGGCTTGGTGTCCAAAACAAGCTTCTACAAATACAGCTATGGCATCTGAGGTATAATTTGTGCCTAACATAACTGTGCTGACAAAAGCTTCTTACTCTACGCTTGTACTACCAAAAATAGGGTTGTGATGATGTGGCTAATTACAGCTCTCCTATATCTCTGATAAATTATCGTCATACAGATCAAGATGAGATATTATAATGCCAGCAAGGCCCAAGAATTTGAATACCAGCAACCATATTATTAACTATCTTGTTAATAGCTTTGAAATATGTTGGGCTTTGATACTGAGGTACATGTGGTTTCAGTATTCCTACTATTCTATGTGTAGTAATACTACTGCAATAATAAAAAGGGGAGAAAAAATGTACATGGGACCAGATCACCTCAATTTTGGCTTGATATTGATCGTTGATGGTGATGTAAGTTCTGTGTAACTCTTGGGATGCTCTGCGTAAAGCCAAATTAAGATGATGTTATGATTACCATTCTATCTTCAGCTTTCATTAGAAATAATTTTTAAAGTATATTATTAGAGGGAACTTGTGGATCCAATAAAATGTTACCATTTTAACCCAGCAATAGTCAAATTAGAACCTTGGCTATGTAAATTGCAGATATAGTAGTGTTAGTATTCTACCTTCTTATACTTGAAGTGTTAGAGAAGATAAGATGCTGGTTGTTGCCTTAGCCTGAGGTTATGCCTGAGCCTTAGGTTTTCCACGTTGTGGAGGAGATGTGTATAATTCATTATTGTTTATTATTTATCCAACCTAAACAATTCTATGATTATTTACATCCTGTCACCTCCATGACAGTGATATAGTGAGAATGATCAGGTAATTTGAAAAAGAAGTTTAGTTTTCTAGAACAGAATTCTTGCATCCTAGAATGACTCTTTGCTGCTATGGTGAGCAAGCATACTTCATATAGGTCTAAGGCAGTTTCAGATTACACCTCCAAAGTGATCTTGTGACAGACTCATTTTCACATTTATCTCTTCTAAGCTCTACTCAGGTCATCCCTGATCACAAAAGTTATTCAGAACCTTGGAGCTTGTCAGCACAGATAATTTTGAGTGCACTAAACTAGAACATGAAATGCAACATCCTAGTTACTCTGCCAGCTATCTTTGGCGCATACTTTCAGTCTGCAGCAAGGAATCTTGCAGGTAAACATTCTTGGGTGTGCTAGGAGAACGTATGTGGGAGCGGTACAAAGTGGCTCGTGTGCTGTCAAGGCATGTGATAGTTCACAGCACTGACTGTTCATGTTAGACAAATTCTTAGTAAATGACAAGGGCATTATCAATAAAAAGTCTTGACTTACTGAGTTAGCATATTTCACAATTGATATTAACCTCAGTAAAATGTTATATTTCACAGAAGAATACACTGTTCCTTAAAAAGAAAAAAAGAAGGGTGAAAAAACCCCACATAGGCCTGTTTGTGGTTTTAATAGTTGTAATGTTTTTGTTTTCCATCCCATTAGATATTCTAATGTGGCTAGAAATGCAGTTGGAAAAAATTGCCCTGAATGGTATTGAACCCTAGAAATCAGAATCTGTATTTTAAACACGAACTGCATACAAAACAGGATAAGAGAAGAAAGCAAGCCCTACTTACAACACATGCTCAATTAAAAATCTGAAAATGTACACAGTTTTTTAAAGAGTTCTTATAAAATAATTTGCTTCTAATATGTATAATTATTATCAACTAGTACATAAGCCGTAAGTCTTTGATAAATATTTTTCCAAGCATGATTCCAGAAAAAAATTTCATATAAAGATGGTACTTAATAGAACTATCAATTGCAATGATAAATGATCATTTAAAACACAACTCCTTGTGCATTTAGTATGCAGAAACACATTTATTCTTTTTGATTAAAAGATCGGATCTAAACAAGCAGTCTCTAGTATAGCTCTCTGTTTCTTTTAAACAAATTTCTATATACATATAAATTCTCCGGAACTTGTATATGGCTGCACTGCAGATCAAAGGCTTTTTCAGGGGGAAAACATGTTTGATTTTTGAAGTTGCACTTTCTACAATATCAAAGTAAGCTTGACTATATTGCTTTAGATTAAAGAACGTGTTTAGTTTATATTCATTGCAGTATAAAACCAATAAAGGTTAATGCAGTGGTTGAGCATGCTGTATGGGTTTGAGTTGGTTTCCTAGTTCAGTCTTGTCATAGCTCTCTTAAATGGTCTTGTTCCAAGTGTGATTTTTGGTCTGTTAGATATTCTAACTGCATTTTCTTGTGTAACATATATCTTTAGCCTACAACTTCTCGTAATTACAGCATCGCTAATCTTATAAAGAAGGTAAAGAGGCCAATAGTGTCATGTTTTTGAAAAAGATGCTTGAAAGGTGCCTCTCAACCTTATATGATGGCAGTGCTTTTGTATGGCCAGATATAGCATAGGACAAGGGACCAAAAAAAAAGAGTTTCTTTGAAATACAGAAATGTTAGAAACTGAACTACCAGCCTTGCTGTCTTCTGCATTACCTGTTTCACTGCAACATCTGTTCACAATACACTACCAAGACAAACTCTTGTCTGTAAGTGTCCAGATCTTGTTTCTGCTGAGATTGGCAAGTGAATCTACCACTGACCTTAGGTGACTACTTACTGTTTTTTAGCCTATTTACAAGTAGATTAAAATGATGAGGATTTGAGAACCTGATGAGCATTCTGAACGGTGAAAACTAACAGTAGGCTAAGCATATTTTTAGAAATAATGCGTACATTTTTCAGAGAAAAACACAGTCAAAATATCTTGAGTCATTCCAGGCTGTGTCAACACATCCTTTTAATCTGCATTGGAATGGAATCAACTCACAGATTGCATTGACAACCTGGAAACTTGGAGAGCAATTTGAATTGATGTGTCCAATTGATAGTGCATGACACATGAAAAATTTTAAGGAAAAGGTCTTGATCTTGAGGATATGAAAGACTGGCAGCAGTGAGGAGATAAGGTTTGTATAGAATAACTAGGCTATAGTTTGACACCTAATACAAGAATATAAAATTGAAGAATGACTGGAAAGCAATTTTTCAGAATGACATAATTTGACAGAACAATTAGAAAAAGTGGATCTGTTTGATGTTAACATGTAAAGTCGGAGTAGTAGGCCACTCTCAGTGCAAAATGCTATACTTCTGAAACGGGTTCGTTGAAGGTGGATAAGCCTAGAGATTAAGAGCTGTTAAATTGCTGTGTCACTTTACTGATAAATTTTTAATTTTAGCCTGAGTTAAACAGTACTTCTGTTTGTATCGTCAGGTTTTTACTGAACTGAGTTGTCTTTGAAAATCTATTACTATCTTATAATCAGACTTTAAATTAGCTCAACTGTAGCATATTGTGATGGAAACAAACTTAATGGTTGTTATTGTTGTTAAGACTTTACTAGGCTTGCTAGTAAAGAGACTGTGGTGTTCAGCTCATGAAACATCTTCATGTTAGTAGAGCTCATATACGAATTAAGCTGCAGATTGCTCTGAGCTGTGCAGGACAGATTGGCAATACAAGGCAGGATCAGGGAGATAATACTGAAGTCTAAATAAACCTTATGGAGAAAGGATGTATCAGAAATTTTGCAGCTGTTCTTGTTTGGAGAAAGGTAAGGCGTTTACATTCCTAGGTTTGGGTGAATTTGTTTTTCCTATGTCTATATAGGACTGAACATCTGAGTGTATGCTAGTTAAAGGTATTGATCCTTTTTTCTTAGTAAAATTCATATAAGTAACAATATGATTTAAAGTTTGCAATAATGTTTGTTTAAAGTAATATATCTTATAAATATTTGTGTAGATTTTGAGTGGGTTTGATGCTGGTTTTCCAGAGTATTTGCTACTTAGTTTTTACTATGTGCCTGGCTTTTCTGGTTTTTTTTAGTCTCTCTACAGATTGCCAAACTTGCTGAAATGTGAACAGTACTAGAGAAATCATTTAAGGGGAGTACTTCAAAGTAAAAAAAGACTGAAGATGTAAATCTTACAAATTTTTAGACTCTTAAAATGTTTTCCTGTTATCTGCTAAGGCTTGTCATGTAGGTGGGAACCTTCTTTTTGAAGTATTTGTGTTCCTTTCTGACGGAGAGCATTGATCCAGATTTCATAGTTGTCTAGTAGGAATTAGTCAAAAGAAAATTGAATGCCAAGTGCTGTAGTTGTATATGTGTAGGTAAGTAGGAATGATTGAGTGGGCTATTCTTTATACAATTAATTTTGCTCAATGAAGACAGAGTTCAGGCATTCTTTCATCTATACTCTGATTAAGGCATAAAAGCCTGTGGTTTTATCAGTGAGCATTCCAGATAATGTTGTTTTAAAAATTATGATGCTGTAGGCAGAGTTGAACAGAAGGGCTGTAACACTGAGGCATTGTGTTCAAAGCATATTTTTTACCACTTTCTCATCTGAACCTCTGTAGCTTTAAAGAAATATTAGGTATTCATTATTGGAGAAGCTAAGTGTAAACTCAGCCTGTCATCAAGAAGCTTTGACAATGAAATCTTAGTTGGATATTCCCCATTACTTGTTCTTCTCAAGTCTGCTATACCATATACTCTCACATACACAGTTAATACAGGCAAAAATATAACAGCAGAAAAGGTTCTTCCTCCAAATTGCTGCTTCTTTATAGCACTGAACAGAAATGAACTTCTGTGGTAAGAGCTTCTTGAAGTGGATACTGGTAGTGCAAAAAGAAAAAATGGGATTTATAGAAAGATCAGAAGCAATAGGGTGGAAAAAAGATAAGCATCTGGGTGGATGTGAGAGAGGAGTCTGAAAATATGGAAGAGAAGTTGCTAAGACTAGAAGACAAAACAACAGAGAGAGGGAGAAAGCCTTTAGAGCTATTTAATGAGAAAATATTGGACTAAAGGCTATAATAGGAAAAAGTTAGTTGTATCAGTAGCTGTGTTCTAAACCCATAATTGCTCTGCTTAGCTGGGGAGGGAAGGAAATGAATTGAATTCTTTGTCTTAATGATAAACTTAGCAGATGGGCAAAATGAATACATAATAAATTGTGCTTCATTTCTTACATAGACAGCAGTTTCATGAAATATAACAATGTTCTGCATGTTCTCCATCTGTTTCTACAAAAATAAATTTATTTCTTCTGTTTTCCTCACTCCTCTTTCAAAACATTATTTGATTTGAATATCATCTAAACTTGACAGAAATGGTGGTTGTCATAAGAGGTTTCAATCAAAGCCTTGTCATCAAAGGAAAGATGTGCCAGTATGGAATTGAAGCCCAAAAGTTTATATAGATACGGTTGCAGAATTTTGAATTGTCAAAACATAGTATATAATTTGTTAACACATTAGGATTTGGCTGGTTTGGGTTTCATTTAGAGGGTAAGCTTTGGTGTCATAGGTGATCTTTCTCAAAAATAATTTATTTTGTAAACGACACACAGCAGGATTTGTAGCTCTAATCACACAAATTTTTGATGTAATTGAGTCATTTGTCAGAGCACACCTGATAAATGTTCTGATAAATGTTCATAGAAATAAAGTTTTTCTTTGTCCTATATTTACATGCTGAAGTATAGCAGTGCAATTTATCTGTAAGTGTTTAAAACAAAACAAAAGCTATATAATTTATCTTGAGATCATGCTTGGTTTCCTTTTCACATCCATCTCTTTATAGAGCTCTTTATTTAGTCCATCCTTCCACATTAATTTGGTATAAAAAAACCCCTTGGTTAAGACCTTAGGTGCATTGATAGTATTATTATGTGTAATTAGTATTCTGCTGCTGCAATTCTTCTTTTTGTTTATTACAACCATATGTGGAGGCATGTTCAGAATCAGGTTTGTTCTTTGATTGATTCAGTTATGCATGTTTTTTTGCTAAAAGTCACTGGAAGTGTCCAAAAAATCTTTTTGTAAGCAGTTCACAATGAGGACAGGCTAGGTGAGATTTATGCAAATCATGTATGAAATTCAAGTAGTTGACTGCATGAATTATCATATCAAACCCTAGTTGTAATCCTAATCCCAATTTTCTGAAGTGACTAACATAGAGTTCACCAGCCCTGAAAGATGCAGAAGCCATTCACTCAACATATGTGAGAATCCTTGTCGGGGTTATGTGAAAGAATTGTGAAAGCAAGTTATACAGCTTCTTACAAGTTTTTTAAAATTAACTATGATCTTAGTTGTAAAGAGTTTTTAACCTAAAGAAAAAAGTATTGTTAAACAAGTTATATTTCTCAGAATTTTGCAAACATATCACTCTAATTAAAAATATTATGCCTGGAAGAAGTGGAAAATTTTGTAAAATTAAAATATGGATGAAGTTGAGTCATGCAGATAACTTCATTAAAAGCAAAACCTTTTACAGTGTCTGTTAGCATTTATGTAAGTGCTTTACAGTCTGTCCTAGCAGATTTATTTTTTTTTTTTGCATCAGTTTCACATATACCATATTTAAAAAAAAAAGACTCCTGTTTGTTCTGCAAATCATGAATGTATCTTAACATTTTATGGATATGACTGCATTATGTTATAATGGCAGCTGTGTTCCATAACTACTATGGTGGTCTGTTGTTTTGTTGGTTATTTTTCTTTAATATAACAAAAATCTAAGATGAAATCTAGAAATAGAGGCTTGCTTCTGATGCTCTGCAATAAAACACAGCTCTGTTTTAGATATACTCCCATCTATGAAGAGTTAAGCACCTGAGAGTTTGGAGTTCCTGTGAGGTTCTTATCCATATGGGGGACTGTTAGGCTGTAGGTATTGGGAATGATGTCTGAACAATACTGGTTTCTAGAGAAAATGACTGTAAAGCACAGATTCAAAAATACCTTCTTTTGTATCTAAGTGAAGCTACATTAGATGTTGTTATATGGTAACGGTTTTATAATTACATAAATAACTCTGGTGTTAAAAAAAAAAAAAAGGCATGTAGTCAATAAAACTTGCTGCTTTTCACAGGTAGGCGGTATAGATACTGGTCTTAATTTCTTGCTATTGTTTATAAATCTAGGACCAATGTGTTTTTTCTTTTTTTATTTTTAATTTATTGTGAACAAAAGTAATACAACCCAGTAATGCAAAAAGCATCCTATGCAAAACATCTCTTGAACTACACTCTGCTGTCTAAAAGCTGTTCTGAATGGGTTTTGTGCTTTGCTACATCTACCTTTTAATAAAGAATCCTTAACACCATATATTCAGCCTGGCAATTTAAGAGGCTCAAGAAAATGTATACAAAGGAACAAACACATTGTATTCAATGGAGTGTTACCCTTTGTTGCTATGCTAATGAAACATAAGTCTTACTGAAATTTTAGTTGCCTGTATCCTTTTTATTTTAGAATGTTAATCTTTAAGTTGAATGTTTCTGTCCCTATGAACAACTTATCTTTTTAGAAAACATTGAAAACTGCTTATAAACATATGCATTAGACCATATGCAAAATATTTAACTTCTGATCAGTAACAATGCATTATAGGCTTTGACAATGTGACTTTTCAAGTGAACTTGCATAGTACTTGTGTTCTAGATGTGGCACTACTATGACCTATACTTGTTTCGTAAGGGTCTTCTCTATTTAGATGCTCAGTACCGCTGTATGGAAGGAAATACAATCATCTCCATTTTACAGAGAGCAAAGCAGATAAATAAATTTTTCAAGGGTATTCGAAGATGGTTTTACAAGTTTTAGAATTATGCTCTTGCTACTAGGTTACTTTTCTAATTATTAAATCATACTGAAGTGAGAGTGCTCAAATTACCTGAAGTATTTTGAACCTGAGATTCAGTAGCATCTGTCAGCTGAGAAAAATACTGTATCTTTTGTCAAAATCAATACTGTAGTTGTAGTTTCTTTGATATTTGGACCATATTTCTACAAATGTGTCTATAAAGTGAGGCCTATTAATACACTAAGCCACACCAATGATTTCAGACTTATCAACTGCTAATTAGACATCTGAGCTTGTTCTCCTCAGGATACCTGACACAGCCTTAGGAAAGCTTCTAGGTTCTCTGTGCTTGGCATAAGCTTTGTAGCAGGAATCTTGCAAACGCTCAGGGGGCTTAATGTATGCATGAACAAGCATCTCGTATGGCTTCATTGCTACATACCATTTAATAGCACAGTTCAGATGTGTACCAGCATGATTTATTGGGTAGAAGTCAAAAATATATGATGAAGGAAATGGAAGATCATGATAAGAGCAACAAGAAGCACAGTAGTAACAGATTTTGTGCTTGTAAAAGAAGCAAGATAAAAACACAGGAAATAGTTTAGGGATGTAGGTTTTATACTACAAGTGGAGGGAAGAGCATTATTGAAAGTTTAAGTGCACTGACCCCACATGGCTAAGAATTGCCTAGTGCCTTCGTTGCTTACAAAAGATTTTGTCATTGCTTTGTTATTCCTTCAAAAGAAGTGCTAAGCTCTCTGAGAGATCTGGTGGTCAGATTCACACATCCTTACCTGTCTCCATAAGTATATACAGCTGCTTCTCTCCCTGTTCAGATTCCCTTTGTTGTGTACTGCTGATTGCAAAGGAGAGATTTAACTGTGAGTCGTATTGCAACATACACAACTCTACTTCAGTGACAGATTCAACCATCCTTTTACTGCGTTTAATTTATATGGATTTAATTTATAGGAATTGAGTCCAAAAACTTGCATTTTGGAAAGAAAAAAGCCTTAAAAAAGTCACTTGACAAAAACTTCCTGTTCTAAAGTATTTAAAGTTGGAAAAAAATGGAGATGTATTAAGAACATATTTTATAACATAAAAACAGATAATTTTTTTTGCCTGAATTAAATGAAAATTTGCCTGTTGTCTTTTTCCAGTTCTATGGAATTCACTTCAGTGGATTTGTAATGAGGTCAGAGGTTTCGCTGGTGCTTTATTAAGCACAGTACATGGCCCTGCCTCGTGAAATTCAAGAATTGTAAAAAATTAATATGGTAAGTCTAATGTTTTAGTTCTATTTTAATAATAAGGCCATAAGGAACCCAGAACTAAAATCAGACCTTACATTTTGATTAATTGTGTGGTAAATCAAATGAGAAGGTGAAAAATGACCTTCATGCAGAGAAGAGGGGATTTTTTGTTGCTTCTGAGAAGTTATTCTGCCTTCTTGTAGAAGTACACTTTAAATTGGAATGTTTTATACTAGACAAGAGGCTTTTTGTTCCAGATTGGACAGTTTTATATAGAGGATGAGGATCACCTAACAACTGGGGAACCACTTTGGTAGCTTTGCCAAAGTACCCAGAAGTGATCCTTGTGTCTTCATTGCTCATGTCGAGAAGAGGGGAAGGAAGAAGGAGAGGAGAACAACAGAACTATAATATTTGTATTTGGTTAATTTTTATTTTTGTCATTGATCTGGGAAATAAAACAGTCTCCAGGATATTGTGGGGCCACAATACACCCTGTATTCCAACACGATTTAGTGAAGTGCATATTTTAAATAGTGCATATTTTAAATAGTGCAAAATAGCCCAGGTTTTTTGTGGGTTATTTTTTGTAATAACTAAAACCTATTAATTTCACCTTTGACTTTTAATCCATTTTCACTCTTGGTGATATGTACAGTACTAGGACATCAGTGTAACACTGATAATGATCATAGGTCACATCACAGTGGGGAGAAAGCAAAATACTCAAGATAATTGAACTGCCTATTTTGCCTCCATACATAATCTATTTGGCTTAACTGTTGTATCTACACTTCATGTGAGAAGCTGTCAGGGTCACCATTGGTTTGCGCATCACTGTTTAATTTATTTTCGGACTATAGAATTGATAACCATTTCTGGATTTGTCTTTGGGATTTGGATATCATTTTAGATTTCCTAATAGCTGGCTGTTCATGTGATGATCACACATGAACTGTTTATTCAGAGATTCCATATTCAGCTTGAACTAATTGATGTATTGATAACCTGAAAAGTTAGAGATAAGTTTACTTGATTCTGTTCACTTATAGTTCTTAAAATGCAAAGTATATATTTTGTACAACTGTGTTTATAAGAACTATATATATATACAATATCGTACTTCATTTTGTTGGGGTTTTGGTGCGTAACAGCTCGGTTTGTATTTCACATTTTATTATACTTCATTAGTATTGTATCAGTAGCAATCAAATGATGGAAACGGTCCTAATAAAACTGTTCATTATCAGTTGCTACAAACCAAGGAAATTACGCTGTCAGATGGATTCATAATGATTATAGCTACAGGTTGTTGTGGTCAGTCACGTGAGGAGGAGGTCTGTCCAAGTCAGAAAGGCTCACATGATAGGGAAAAACATATTCCATAAAAGAGCAAGACTAGTTATGGTGGTTCTTCTCACTGTTTCAGTATGACATCTGCTAAAGTCTGAGAAGTTTTAGTGCAGGATTTTGATGATCCAAACAAGAGCCTGCCTGTGTGACTACAGAGATTCCTTAGGACTTCTGCAAAAAGTGGAATGAAAATGAGAAGGATATGGCACTGGAACTCTGTTTTCTTTTGTTTTCTTTCATTAACAGTATCTTAGATATGTATCTCAGTTTTCAGTTTTATGTTGCTTGTCACATGGTCCTAAAGATAGAAGCTGTGAGCCAGGCTGTCTATTAAGGATAGTCCTCTGAGAAGCATGCTTAAAAAGGTAGTATTATTGACCTTTCTTCTCAAACAGTAATTTTTGAAGCCTCACAGGCATGGGATTGGGATGTAGGTATTGCTGTGCATACACAAGTGAAGCTCAGTCAAAGCTTTGAAACAGTAATCGGGATCTTAAAGTCCCTGTCTATTGCTTTAGCCACAAGATAAAACTTTGTCTATTATTTTTATCTTGTGTCATTGCAGTGATAATATTTGTGAACAGTGAAAATATATGCAGTGATAAAAGTTTATAGAAAAGTCAAATGTCCTAAAGATATTAATTTCTTTAGCAAAAGTACAATGTAAATATATAATTATATTACTTTTTGGGTTAAGAATATACAGAAGTAAAAAAAATTGACACTAGAAATTTGAAAGGTCAAATAAACTTTTCTCATCTCTTCTACTGGTGAATAATTGCTTAATGTTACTATGTATTGTCTACAGATTTGAAGTTTCTTAAGAAATCGGGATTTTGGCATTCCTCTCTAGAAAGCCTCTGTATTTTTTTGTAGATTTCAAGGATGGAAAGATTTGTGAGACTAATTTTTTTTTTCTCTTCTGATTTATCCCATTCCAGCAAACTGCACTAAATTCTTTTTCCTGTGGCCACACTCATAGTTGTCCTCTGATAACAATAGAAATTACTTCAGAAGTCACGATTTGAATGTTCTCATTTTTATACTCCTTAAAACCTTATTTATAACTGAATTCTAGCTAATTCAACTTGTATATCTTTTTTTGCAAATCTGTGCCTTTCTCTGGATTGTCTATAGTGCATTTTCTTAACAAAATATTTTCCAGAACTGTGCAGAATGTTCTAGTCTGATTCCTCACAATGAAAGTGAAAGATGAGTGTAGACTAGTATTAAATATGTGTATCATTTAATGAGTATTCCTTTCTGCATTTTATTTTTTTCACCTTTTTTAGAAAGTACAGTTTAGTTCTAGTGTAAGGAAAATGCAAAACATGTACTTTTCTGACTTTCAAGCAAGATCTTTCTATAAATTGGCATGAATCAGGTTAATATAGAAATATCTTGGTTCATTCCAGCTGGGTCAACTTTCTTATTCCTAGAAGTACCGGACACCTTATTAGATAAATGTGAGTAAGGATTAACTCCCAAGTACTTGGTACTTCTAGACAAGCTAATAAAAATGAAATGAGCTTCTCATCAGAAGATGAGATTTTTTTTTAATTAGAAAGGAAATATTGTAATATGTGTGTGTGTTGAGTGCAAGAGAAATCCCATACAATGATTTTTTTCAGAGGTAACCAGTGGAGAATGTGTTTGTATATATCTGAACTATTTTAAGAAATTATAAAAGAAATGCTATACCTGTACTTACTCTGTAAATGAAACAGCTTTTTTTGATTTTACTGCTTTTCATCAGTCAAAAAGGGCAATGTTTTAATGTGCACAGAATGAATCTTACCATGCATGAAATATATCTCATTTACCAACTTTCAAAGATTTTTTTTTTTTCTTGTAGAAAATGAGCTTTTTCATTTCGGTTCACATTACTATCAGAAATTATGATACTGTTCACTGGGTACTTGTTTTTTGAAACTTGTTTTCAGATGGCCTGTGTAGCGTATTATTTCAATGAAAAATTCAAGATGCCATGGCACAAGACAAATATCACTTAGGCAGCTGATGTCAGATGTTAGAGGTAACTGAAACAAATTCATTTAAACTGCATTGTAACTTGCCTGTCTTTCCATTTCTGAAAGAGCAAAGTGTACTGTAGGAGTCAGGTTTTGTTGCTTCAATCTCTCTTGATAATGATTCTAATTAGTGTTGTGATAATTAGATACAGATGGTTTGCAGGTGGGGAATGCCAGGCTTCATCTTTTCTAAATTGCTCAATGCATCACCTGTTTCACAGGAACAGTTCAAGAAACTCTGTAGGGCCCTGACCAAAAGCCTGTTGATATAACTGAAATACTGCACGTGATTTCATGAGTGTTTAGAATAGACCATAAATTCCACTGTGTTTTTTCATAGTAATACCTACTTTGCAGAGCAACTTGTGTACTAGTGGATATTCAGAACTGTGTGAAAACATCTCAAGGAGAAATGCTATTCTAGATGAGTTTTGTTTATGTAATCTTCCTCTAATTGTACCCTGTCTCCTCTGCTGTTCAGTCCTGGGGAAAACCTTTCCCCCTACTCATTCTCATCTTTTCACAAACTAGTAAATTACTTGGTCCAAAATGCATGAAGGATTACATGAAAATAATCTTCAGCATAGTTTCCCATGGAAATAGTTGTGTATATTATGTATCTTTTATATATTGAAATCAGTGACTGTATTTTACTAATTGGGCTATTTTGTGTAAAGATGGTGACAGAATTGCAATGAGATCATTTCCACTGACAAAGCTATTCTAAGTCCTTACCTCTATTCCCAAGAGAAAACATTTTGCAGTTTAGTTGTGTTTTGTACAAAGAAAGTGTGTTTAGATATGTTGTTCTTCATATGTCAATTTATGAACAAGGTAAAGTGTGAGAAAGGACTGCTATCCAGCAGACGGCTGCATTTCTGAGATTCTTGCTTGAGACTATGTCAGTGACCTAGAAAATTTGAACCCAACCCGTGTGTACATCCAAGCTTCTATTCAGGGCACTTCTCAGATATACCGGAAAAAGTTTCCTGTTATAAAATAGCGTTAAAAAAAAGGTAATTTGATTTTCTAAAAAATAATCTGATTAAGCTTTGCAATATTGATTTATGTGCTTTGTTTGTAATTATTTTTTTTATCTGAAATCGCCACAGCATAGAAGGCCATGCTTTGCAGAATTCATTAGTGTGAGAGCTAATGATTTAGCATGTCCTTTAAACTTCAGCAATTGCATTGTTCCTTGCTTGTGTGTGCTGGCAGGACCCAGCTCTTTGGCAGTAAAATGACTCCATGGTACCAGCAAAGAACACTTAAAAAGAAAAAAAAAAAATACTTTAAATTATTGCTAAATACCTGTGACATGATTAAGTGATTTCAGTATCCTATAAAGACAGACATAGAATATTGAAGATGTCTTGTTCTTGCCCTTAGGAAATGCAGTATAGAGCAAGCCGAAACCATCCTTAGCAGAACTTAAATGCTAAGAATGCGGCTCAAGACGTGTATCTCAATACATCTCCTGCAGCTATATATCTCTACATTAGTACACCATGTTTTGTTGATACTTACAGATGAGTACTTGATAAAGAGTTTGCAGTTATAATTGGTTTATCGCCAATCCTAGTGTTGAGTAATATTTGTCTCTGCTGAGTTTTTTGTCTTCCCAAATTGTATTTGAAATACTGAAACTGCACAAATAGGGGTAATATCCCTTCTTTTCTTGTTCCTTAAAGGCCACTTGTTATTTTCTATTCTTAAATACACATGCATGTTGAGTAGTGAATTTGAGATGAGTTTGAACTGAAACTGCCTTGGTTGTGATGCTTTGGACTTCTTATATTGCAAAGCCCTTTTGTCCTTATCTGTGATTTTATATGGGAGATAATAATTCTGCCTTTATTACACACTTGAAATGGCAAAATACTCCTGTCGCAGGGTAGTCAGATCCAAGAAGGGTCTTGCCCCAAGATCGTATTTCCGCTACAAGGCAATAACTTAACAGATGGACTTCTCATTAGATATTCGTGTCACATCCACCACGACTGTCACCTTTGGATCGAGAATGAAATTCAATTCTGGCTGCAGATAATTACTTCCTTACCAGGCAGAACTGTGAGATCAAAGGTCAGAAGTCAAAAGTTGTCAGTTACTTTTCCTTCTGTATCGTTTCTTCTTCTGTCTCAGCTATTGGAAATACCAAGAAATTATGCAAATTCACTTACATTTATACAATGTCATTTAAATCAAACATATTAAAAATTTCAAAAGTTTAGATAATGCCAGGTATTATCTTAATCTAAATAATAGGGAATAGTGTCAGCATTAGGAAACCTTTATCTTGTTCCTTGCTTTTCCAAGCACTTTGCTTCACTTGTAGGAGACTTTCTCTTTTGTTCACCCTGTCAAAAATAGAAATTTTTCATGCCTGGACTCTCTCTAATTTATCTATTTATGATGGAGAGATTGCTGTGACCACAATGTAATGTAGCTCTGCCCAGGCTAGCTAGGTTGTGGGTTGTGTATATTTTGTCTGTCTGTCTGTCTGTCTCTCAAAGTATTGCAGCCAGAAACTCACTGTGAGCTATTTGAATAGTTATTCAGCTTCTTGAGAGACTTTGCAGCTTGCACTGAGTTGACTGATCCTGTAGCTAGTTTGCTTACTGCTGTCTAAGCAACCCAGTTTAAAGCTAGCTCACATATCCTGGTACCGCAGAGTAGTCACAGAAGATAGAGTTGCACACACTCAATTAAACATTTCATTTAACAATGCTCTCAGCTTATCAATGTGTTAAGTCCAGACCTTGCTTATTGTTGTCTACTTAATAAATAGGAGTGATATCCCAGGCTTAGGTGGATTGAAGGTTTGGGCCTTTAATAAAGATTCAGTAGTGCCTCTTGTAGAGCATATGTTAAGTCACATTGTGAATTTCTTTTCAACAGCTATAAAACCACAACTTCTTTAGTCCTTAATAGAGATAAAACTAAGTCACTAGTTGGGGATGTGTTTAATATTTGAAGTGCAAATATTAATTGGTTTTTAATACATTTTATCAATAGTTTTAATGATTTTTTTTCTTGTTCCTCCTCTATTTATATCACTATTCTTTTACATTTACCCCCCTCAATACGGAGGGTATCTCATTCATCAAGCATAGATGTTTTTCAATGTTTAAAAAGAAAAAAAAAGGCTTTAAAGTAACTGTCTTTCAAGCGTTTTAAACTATGTTGCAAGTGTAGGGAGTCCAGGGAGACACTGTTATCCTTGTAAAATGTAGAAGCTTAAAAACAAGCATTAATTTGGCAGGAGTTATAACCTAATTTATTTTATCCTGTACTAAATTTCATTGTGCAGCTGGCTGATCAGCTATGGCCTGATGATGCCTGAGAGGCACAGTGCTGTGCAATGGACCATATTTCCATCTTTTCCTTGACTCTCCTCATTCTCTTTTAGATTTTGCTCACAAGGGACAGAGAAAGGGCTGTTCTTTTGTTTTGGAGTGAATGTGCCTGTCCTTAGATCCTCTAATGTCTAGTTTTTGCATGGGAGTCTAACACAGTGGTGTCAAGAAACCTGTAAACCTCCTAATTAGACATGTCTTAAGTGTGAAACAATCAAACTTGGGGTTCTGCCCACCTCCGGGGATCAGGCAAATAGAGAAACTGCTGTTTTGCCACTTCATTATCACCCAGTACACTGAATAGGAAAACTCTGATGTCACCCAGTTGCTATAGCAACACCATCCTTGCTTATGTCTGTTTCTCTGGCAACAATCCCTTACTTTCTGCTACGTTCACACTCTCTCTGTTACTATAGAATTCCTTCATTGTGGTTTATATATTCACAGCTTATGTCAGGTCACTCCTTAGAGTCAGACTCTGTGTCTTCCTTATACAGAGGATTACTGAACTTCTATCATTTCACATTAGTTTTGGTAGGCTTTGAAACTGGAAAAGAAAACCAAACCATTTAGGAGGCTATAGAGAGGTGTGGTAATAGAGTTGTTAGAAATGAAATTTCATTTTATAGGATGTAGGATTCATTTAAGTCTGTAGGGTCTGGGTTTCATTTGGGAATTACCCTGCTTTCGAGTTAGAAACCTGGGAGTCCTTGGGAGAGTTTAATACTTGGGTTCCAATTGGCTGCTCTCCCTCTGAAGTGGGTAAAACTTGGCCTGAAATCACAGGGTACTTAAGGACAGCAGCCAGAAGTGATACTTATGGTCTGGAAATCTGTGAAGAGTTCCAGTGTGTGTAGAATCAATTACAAGATAAGAATATTTATACAGAAGTTTAGATGTGTAGCATATTTTGTTAGGTCTGTTCTAGCCCCTTGCTCAAAGCAGATCTAATCACATCAGGTTGCTCAGAAAAAAATGTTCAGCTCAGTTTTGAACACCTTCAAGAATGGAGATTTTATAATCTCTGTGCAACTGTTCCAATATTTGATTATTCTTATTAAAAAAAATAGGAAAAAGGGAATTTTGCTGTTCCAACTTGTCTGTTGCTTTGCACTTCTTGCTCTCTTGTTTGTTGTGCACCTCCAAGAAGAGTTCATCTTTGTCTTCTTTACATCCTCCTACCCCTGACCATCATGATGGCTCTCCAGTGAACTCACTCCAGTATGTCTTGTACAGCAAAGTCCAAAACTGGACATAGTACTCCAGAGGGAGTCTCACAAGTGCCAAATAGAGGGGGAGGGGAAACCTTCCCTGTACCTGCTGACTACTCTTTTACTAACAGCCTGGGATGTGGTTGGTTTTTTGTGCTGCAAGGTTGTATTTCTTGCTCGTGGTCAACTTAGCATCCACCAGGACCCCCAGCTTCTTTTCTGCAGAGCTGCTTCCCAGTCAGTCCCCAGCTATATTTTTGCATGGAGTTACTGCATTCTGGATGAAAGATTGCATTTGCTTTTGTTGAACCTTGGGGTTCTTGTCATCGCATTTTTCCAGCCACCCTGGGTTCCTCTCAGTAGCAGCCCTGCCCTCCAGTGTATTGGCCACTCACTGTAATTTGGTGGTTATCCATACACTTGCTGAGAATGCCCTCTGTGCAGTCATCCATGTTGCTAATGAAGACATTAAACAGATCCCTGAGGAAAGCCATTTGTTACTGGCTGCCAGTTGGACTTCGCACCTGGCACTTTGAGCCTGGCAGTCTAGACAATTTTCAACATACCTTGTTGTCCACTTATGTAGCTAGTATGTCACCAACTTGGAGGTTGTGTCAAAGACCTTGATAAAGTTTAGATATACAACATCTGCTACCCTTGCCTTGTTCACAGCACCTGTTACATCATCATACTAAGCAATGAATTTGAACAGGCATGATTAACATGCCTAAAGGCCTTAGCTACTAGGGACAAACAACATAACTCTAAGAACGAGAAGAAAGCAAAACTAGAATCACTCTACTTATTTCTCTCCCCTTTTCTGTTTACTTTTTGGTTACAGTGGAGGATCTGGTTCAAGCACTTAGGGGAACCAGAGGGAGAAAGGAGGGAAGAAGGATTACTAGTCTGCTCTTGTGAGACCCCACCTGGAGTACTGCATCCAGCTCTGGGGGCTCCAGTACAGGAGAGACATGGAGCTGTTGGAGAGAGTCCAGAGGATGGCCACGAAGCTGATCAGAGGGCTGGAGCACCTCTCCTGTGAGGACAGGCTGAGAGAGTTGGGGTTGTTCAGCCTGGAGAAAAGGCGGCTCCGGGGAGATCTAATTGCGGCCTTCCAGTACCTGAAGGGGGCCTACAGGAAAGATGGTGAGGGACTGTTTATCAGGGAGTGTAGTGACAGGACAAGGGGTAATGGGTTTAAGCTGAAGGAGGGTCGATTTAGATGAGATGTTAGAAAGAAATTGTTTACTGGGAGAGTGGTGAGGCACTGGAACAGGTTGCCCAGAGAGGTTGTGTATGCCCCATCCCTGGAAGTGTTTAAGACCAGATGGGATGGGGCTTTGGGCAACGTGGTCTAGTGGAGGGTGTCCCTGCCCAGAGCAGGGGGGTTGGAACTAGATGATCTTTAAGGTCCCTTCCAACCCAAACCATTCTATGATTCAATAAGGAAAAAAAAAAAAAAAAGAAAAGGAAAATGAGAAAAAATGAGTCTGTTTTGAGTATAACTGGAGTTAATACCAACTTAGAATTTTCAGAACAAGTTAAAGATTTTTATTTTGATGGCTAATAGGTTGATAACAGTATTCCATAACTGAATATTCATATTCATTATGAACTATTGATGATAATTAATGGATTTGGTAGCTGAAGAGAAGGTAAAATATCTTGATATTGTTAGTAGTAGCAACTTTGGTCATCCCTTCCCAAAGATCCATTTGATCAGTTATAGAAAAATGACCCTTGCTAACATTCCTGTTAGTCTTCTGTGTAAGTATTCCTGTTCATTTCAGTGAAAATTTATCACTCTGTGTTCTACAAGCAGAATTACAATCTGCATTGCATTGCGTATCTGCAGAGACGGACGTGTTTATATTCATGTAATATAGCACAATATTAATCATTGAAGAAGTAAAAGGACTATTCCTAAAGCTCTTATTCATGGCTTTTACATTTAGCTCTTTTCAGATTTATGGATTGATGGATACTGCATATTTATGTATTGTGTCAGCACTGGTGCAGTTTATCATTTAACAGTTATCTCACTGAAGAGTAATATGGTCTCTCCATATTAGGTAATTTTTGAAACCCTTGTATATAACAAAATTAATGCACTATAAATTTATAAAGTCAAATTTGAATGAGCTTCAGAATTGATTACTTCCTTTTAGGCAAAGTAACTACTTTGTCTTTTCTATTATTATTGCTGTCCGATGCTTCAGTATTCTGTCATTGTCTGTACGATTGTTGTGGCCTGCATGATGTTATGAAGAAGGAGATGTGGAGGGAAGTTTCATTTTTTTTTGATAGAATGGATGCTTGTTATCAGTATATCTCGAAATGTATTGTATCAGGGAATTTAAATACACTATAGCTCTTCTTTAAATTTAAATAGCAAAGTAGCATTTAAGTTTCCCTATAAATACATGAAATTAACAGTATATTTACATTATACTCTTGATACTCTTTGCTTATAAAGTCATAATGAGCATCTGAGCTCATTCAGCTACTAATTGGAGAGATCAATATAATCTTTCCTTTAAGTTCTTCGTGGCATGAGAAAAAGAAATGGGCTGTATTTTTCCAACTTTCATTATAGAATTAGAGATTTCCAAAAAAATAGTCAAGTGTGAGCTGGATATTTCTCGCTGATAAACTAGTCTGTTGTTTCATTTTTTTTAGATATTCCTGTGTTCATGCCTATTTTTCTGTTACTGGTTTGTTGTCACTGATACTGGGTAAGATGTTAAGGATATCCAGTTGTAAGAGCTATTTCATGTAATATTTCAATGAGTAGTCTAAAGCCTGTCTCAAGGCAATTTCTTGTATTGTGCTTTAAATGTTCTTTCAGGAAAGGCACTTAGCACTGCACTAAAGGACTACTAGTGAGAATACATTAGAACTCTCCTCCTAGTATCTCCCTTCTCTCAGTGATTTCCCCCCCCTACACTATCTCCCACTGAGGATTTAGCAGAGGAGGCAGGGTGGCTGAAGCCTGTCAGGTTGAGCATTCAAAGTTGAGTGCATACCAAAGAAAATAGGCTGTCACGTATGCGATGAGGAGCCTGGAGAGGAACAGAGGTGATATTACCCAGTCTGAAACATTAATTGAAGATTTGATTTAAAAAAAAAAAAAAAAAAAAAAGTAAGATTAGGCCAGGGAGGATGGTCTCTAGCATCCAAGGTTTGTCTTTTCAAAACATAAAAAAAAAAAATCTGACTCTTGGCTTATTGCGTTTTAAGACCCTTATGTGTTAGTCATTGTTCTTGAGATGGGAACGGAAATAATACTTGAGAAGCAATGCGAATTTATAGTTCTAAATAGTGGTCTTGACAGTTGCTCAATAAAAAGTAATTCAACATATTGCCAACACTTCTCTGATCAGAGTACTATTCATAATGCAACAGATAAGTGACATCAGGCTCGGCAGGCTAGTAATCAGCATCCAGCACATAATGATCTTTATAATTTGGTATATATCTGCTCTGTCACGTTGGCAATCAGTAGTCATCCCATGTCTGTTTGGTTCCTTGCCCTGCAGCAAGACTTTTGAATGTAAAGAACATCTTACAGGAAAACTAAATGAACCAATCACTACTTTACCACCTCCATTCTTGCCATGTGTGATTAAAAGTTGTAGCTGAGAATTTAAATTATAGCTTAAAACTTACATTTATAATTGTATGTTTTAATGAATTATATTTGTTAGCAGAAACTTCTGAATTATTCAAGCAATGGATTTTGTGTTTTGCTGCTCTGAGTAGTCAAAGCAGAGTATGTTCTGGCTACTTGATCTTGCTAACTTTGTTTTCCCCACTCTTTTTTTCGTATATGATAAAAGATTTCCTAGCAATTTAGCATTGTCTTAACAAGATTTCACTTTTTGTGGTATGGGGTCTTGGTTTGTTTTGGGTGTTTTGGGTTTGGGTTTTTTGAGGTCAGTTAAAATGGCAGTGTAATCTTTTCATGCTGAAAGACCATTTAACAGAGACCATGGAATCAGGACTGAATGTGCTGATTTTGGTAGGTTTAATTAATTATAACAACAGAAATCATATTCTTTCAGTTAGTACAGTTGGAGTTGCATTTTTGTAGCTATAAGTAATTAATAAAGCATTACTTAATTGATGCAGTGTTGTGCTGCTTTTAATTTCCGTATGCCTCTCAGTTTATCAGGACATCAAATACAAGATGTTCAGGATGTGTCTAGATTTGTAATGTTAAAGCAAATTTATCATCGTACATGTCTATCTTATAAGTTATTTTGTTCTTCAGTAGTCCTGCTGTGTTTTGCATGGCATCTGAGCATATATGCATGCACCATCTTTCTCTGTCTATATTCCAATACTATCACTTGAGGTGGTGGTTGCTCTTTATATAGAAAATCTCAGGTAGACATTTTGGAAAGTACTTCTTCCATCTAGCCTTTTGCTCTTAAGTTAGCCAAATAGTTTTCACAGACTTGCTTTATAGCCAGTGTAGAAGACAGAGAAGGTCTGAATAGTGATTAAGAACTTGATTCAGACTTCGTCTCTAGATGATCATGTTTCTATGAGTACTGCAGGAGTCTAGGGAGGTTGGCTAGCCAAATGAAGTGCTTAAATAGCATAATGGGAGTATTTTCCTCTTATACTGTATATGAGGCCTGAAAGCATCTTATAACTTTGCTTTGGCTGTATGGACAGTCTCAGAGCTGCAGATCAGCTCTTCTTGGTGAAAAGAAAGAGGTGTGAATTTGATGGCTGTCTGGGTATATAGCCAGTAGTGAATGATTTATGTGACTTTTTCTTATTTTTCCTGATGTAATTATGACTCTTCTTCTGAATGCATATTCTGATTGCCTGGACTTGAGGAATGTGTTCCTCAACACTGAGGAGTTGCATTCCACAATTTCTTACTTGTATTTCATGTATTTTTCCAGCTGTTGGCTTGAGGCAGATGAGTTTATAGTTACTCTTTGTATAAATACGGCCAAATTACAATGTCTGAAAATGCTGTAGGAAGTCATCAAGATGGGACTTTATAGCTACTGTGTATTTTAGACAGCATCATGCTATTCCTGTTACTTCAGCCTGTAGTTAAAAAAGCAAAATGGCAACCTAACTGTTGAGAGAAAATGAGTTGTGTAATGCCTCTTTTGTTTTGCAAAGCTGGAAGTCAAGACAGTTAAGTTCTGGCACATCCTTTACAGTATGTGTATCTGCCTTTTAAAATGCTTGGGTGAGACTGGGTATAGAAAGCATTTTTTATATGCTTCAAATCCAGTAAAAGAGAAAATTTAAAAAGCAGAAAAAGGAAAGTTACCATTGATAAATTGTTAGAGATAGCCAAGAAATGGATCAAATAAGATTTGCTGGTGACACTATGTGTTTGTTTAGATAGTAAGAATGGCTAGAACATAAAGCAAGTTGTAAATACATTCAAAAGTAGCAGCACTAGATCATGAATACTTTGATGTGGGTAGAAGATACTGGTTAAAGTTTGTAAACATAAGCATGTATTTCTTTCATTGATACAATAGTACTAAAAAAATACTTCCTATCAATATGAGACCTTAAAATTACATAATCTTGATTCTTATTTACATTACACTTCCACACTATTCGATTAGAATGAATACAAGTACTATGGAGTGGTCTATTTAGAGGAGGGAAGAAAGGAAGGATAGGAAGTAGGAAATCCTATTGCTGATTCAGCACATGTTACAAATTCACTGTGAATTTTCACTTTCTAGGTCAGACTGAATCACTTGGCTGGGTTTTGTTTGCACATCTTGTTGGTGACCTGCTGCTTCCATTTAGCACATACTCTAGAATGCTCTTTAAAAAAAAAAAAAAAATGGCAGTTTTCCATCTGCTGTTCTCACAACAGACTTTATAACCCTGTCATCTACTTACATCTTCTAGAGAAAAGTAGTTGTCTGTACTCTTTTCTACTGTCGGTGCTGTCAGAAGTATCGACTTCGGTTTCTTCTGTCCCGTAAGAAATGGGCAACACAGGCATTGTGAAATCATCTCCCCTCTTGTGGTTATTGCTATTTTAAGGCCTATTTACCAACCAATATAATGTTAAATGCTATTGATTACCAAAAAGATCCCGATCGTAATTCCTGTTGTGGAAAAAGAATCTACATGTGGTGACCACAGTTTGTCAGTACACAAAACACATTAATGTCTTAGCATGCTAATTTTAGCATCTTTTGCTCCTTTGAGTCTATTCATGTAATGTTGGCATACAACACCCATTTTGTATTGTTCCAGTATTCCATTCTTTCAGTGACATTGATTTATAGAAATGTCAATCACATATTCTTTGTAGCACAACAAATGCCAAACTGATTCAATTTCAACTTCTTTGCTAGTCTCTTCACCTTTCTGAAGAATTATTATAACCTACTTGTTTAGAAAATAAATTTTTATTTTAAGTAGCTTGACAAACTTGGTAGTAATCTCTGGTGGTTCAGTGTAACAGCAGCCATATGGAACTGTAATTTCAAAGTCCCACAGATCTCATTTAGTTTTATGCTATGTTGGATTACATGTCAAAATTGTCTTCATGCCATCTGTAAGAGTTCTTACATCCTGAATTGTTTTATTGTAGTTTTACTGTAGTTCTTGTTATCTAGAGATTCATTCTTTACATCAGTTACCAGCATTTGATTTCTTAAAGGTCCTATACAGCTTAATTTTTTCCCATATCGTGTCTTGTAGGTCAGGCTCAAGGAATTTCCTGAAAAAAATCGAAGTGACTCTAAAGATGAGGTAATATGCATGTAAGCGAATGTGGTAAAAAGCAGTTTATTTGGCTTAGCTGCAGCACTTGTGAGTATTTTGCTTGCTTATCATTCTGTTTTGCTGTAGTACACCAAGATCCCTTCCCTTTCATGTGTAATTGCTTGGCCTTTCCCACTGAAAATGTCTCCTGAGGACAATTGCTCATACTGTCATGATGGTCATGTTGAAAGGGAAGGAATGTGAGGAGAAAAAGAAAAAAGATGAGAAGTCCTTAAAAGAAATAAAAAGTTAACTGCCTTAAATGTTATTTTTGGGTACCAAAAGAGAAAGCTTTTCATAGCCAAATAGGTCGCAGCTATTGCTTTCATAGCCCTCAGTTTTGCCTTTTTAGCACAGTCCTTTTTCTTTCACACAAATGCCCCTGGTAACCCACTAGAGCGCTTCACCGACTTTGCAACCTGTTCCTGTTTGTGTGTGCAAACTTATTATTGTGGTCAGAGATTGGGTAAGAGTCTTCAGACTGAGTCTTGCCTGTGAAACTGCTGCAGGCTATGTAGTCATTTTAGAATACTTTGGAAGGGGAGGGGTGGGAAAATCAAAACAAAATCTCAAGTGGCTGCTGGCAGATGCTTTAATTCTTGATTCATGGTCAAGCTTTTTTGTCCTCTTTTTTGTTTGCATTTCCTTCAAACTAATGTCTTTTGTTTTCTTTCCATTTCACTGTCCTCTCATCAAAGCGCCATTGAAAAAATTAAGCATGTCAGCATGCAGAATAGTAAATTGCAGCAGGAACATGACAATTGGAGACCTTCCTAGTCCTTCAGTTTATGTTATATTCTTTCTTTTCTTCTTCTGTCTCTTCTCCATTTGGACTATTAAGCAAATTCATAAAGGGGCTATGTCTTCATGCTTTTACATTATTTGATACTATGGGTCTCAGGTCAATTACTGCTCTTAGATGCAGTTATAGCATGAAAAATAAAATCCAGAATTTGGCCTCTATGGTATTTTCTTTTTTTTTTAAATTTTGTTTTTCAAGGAAGCAGTTAAAAGCACAGGTCAAATATAAGTGAAAAGATTCACCATAAAATAGTATTTTTGAATATATGTCTGCATACATATTACCTCACTGGGGTCTCTTGTTTGATAAGGTTTTAACAGTTCTCTTCAGTTTTGTTGATAGACCTACCATACATCTTTAGTCTATCAGACCTCAATAATACTGTTGATAGCATAACTTTCAGTGTTCATGGTTTGAGGTTTTGTTTCTTTGTGGGGTGGTTTGTTTCTTTAAACTTGCAGGTCTTTTGTTTGTGTGTCAACTGTAATTTAAAGGCACTATTTTAAGTTACAGCTGTAAGACAAATTGCAGCTTGTGGTTCTGGGTGACATTTTTCTGTTGCAACTTATACAAAGTGTTGGCTGCTGTAGGGATTCAGTAAGGATCTCTTACTGTTTGATATCTATTTCACACTACCTTCAGAAAAGTGAATTTGTAGAGGTAATATGTGGCTGCAATTATAGGTGCTGAAATAGATAATAAACAGTTTTAATGATTTGTAAATCAGCAAAACAAAGTAGTCCATGTTTTCCACAAGGAGAGGCTACTTGCCTACTATCAGAATTACATAAGACTACTGATATAGTTTATATCTATTAAAACTACACACGTTTAAGATTTGACATGTGGAGGCACCTGAGCCTGTGTAGTGGCCTTAATTGATAGATGCTAATTCTAAAATCAATGACGTCTGTCTTGGGTTCTTCCTGAACTGGAACTTTGTTTTGGAAGTGGATGGCTGATACCTTGCCATTAAAATTTAGGCCTATGCATTACATCTCCTACTGCGTACACCACTCACACCCATTTCCTTTCTGGGTCATCTTATATATGAAAAGACAGGTGATTCAACTTAAACTATGATGCACTCTGAGTTTTCTTTACTCCACTGTACTGGAGCCTGGTATCAGCTGTCCTTTTAGCATGGCTTTTGTGAAAGCTTTCATTTTGTAGTAACTTGCTGTGTTTTGATGAGCCTAGAATAACAAGACAGACTGTGAGGAGGTAGGACGGACAGAATACTAAGGTCACTTACAGAATTTGTATAAAAAATTTTCTTTTCACATAGATAAGAACATTTTGTAATACTTAAGTCAGAGACATAAAACCTGAACTTTCTCTATTTAATCCTGTCTTTATTTTGGTAAAAGTGAGAAACCAAATTTTTCATGGCCAGTTTCACTCTCGAATGTATCCAAGTAAGTGGACATGGATACTGGTTTTGGTCTTTAGGTAGACAAACTACAAGATCCTGCTGCACAAAAGGAATGTCAGAATATATTTTAAACACTCTTGGGATACTGAGAATGGATCCAGCTTTATCAGACCAATAACGTTTGCAGAGTGGTAGTGAAATCACTTGACTGCAATTAGATAGTTGACATTCTCTTGCCATAGCTTGTGTTGATCATCACCATCACCATTACTTCTCAGTATCTGTTCTGTTACTTCCCATTTTATTTTAGACTGAATTTAGAACAATCCTGAGGACTATTCTGTCTATATTGTTGTTTCAGCTATTCAGATGTTTAGTCCACAGATGTAGACTTGGAGCACTATCTCCAAATAACAGTATTTATTAAGAACAAACTTGGTCTTAAAAATCGACACTTTGTTAGAAATACAAACTTAAAAATGCTTTACGCAGGCTTACTGTATTTAGTCTTGAATTTACGTGAATTTATAACGTATAAATTTCTGCCTTGCTGAAATAGCTCTTCTCCTTTATTTTGACAACTTGTTGATGGAATAGTATCTTGTTTCCCTTAGCATTGGCAACAAAGAGGATAAAATGTTTTCTCCCTCTGTTCAATAGGGTTTTTATACTAGTGAGAGAAGATTAATTTTTCATCTGATTCTTTGCTCTACAGGGTCAATGTATTACCCAGGACTACTTTTTCCAGATAAATGGAAAGGTATATTTGAGGAACTCAACAGGGATTTCTTGAGAAATCTTGACCTATATGTGTCTATAGAACCAAATGGGATGTGTCTGAGTGTGCTGAGAGAACTGACAGATGTCATTGCAAGGCTGTTCTCTGTTAAATTTGCCAAGCTGTGGATATTGGGATGGTTGGAAACTGGGGGTGGGTGGGAACATGTTCCCCAGAGAGGTTGTGGATTCGCTGTCTTGGGAATTTTTCTGAACCCAGCTACACACAGACCTGAGTAACCTGGTCAGAATTCAATGCTTATCCTGTTTCAAGGAGGATGTTTGACTTAGATCCAGTACTAAGGTCCCTTCTGACCTAAACAGTTCTGAGAGAACAGATTTGTACAGATTTGCAATGTCTATGGGAAGATGTTAGATTTTTTTTCCTCATTCCTGAGGTAATTGTGTTTTTCATTATCGGTAGAGAGAAGTTACAAAATAAAAAATTGAGGCAAAACACTTACAGAATTATTAAAACATGTTATTGCCTCATAATTTTGGTTTATCTATTTGTATTTTGGAGAATCTTTTGGGTGTGGGTTTTTGGTTGGCTTCCCCCACACACTTACTGGTTCGTTTAGGCAAAGAAAGATCTTGTGCTGTCTCAAATTTCTGTGATTTTATACAAGTCATATGTATACAGGGATATCTAAATGTAGATTAGGTACAAAACAAGCTTTGAAAGAACAAGAGAATGAATGCATAACCATGGATTTGATAAAGTACTCTCCTCACTTTACAAGACAGGACTAAGAGATAATCCATCAGCAATCTTCTGTTAAGAGAATTTGCAGACTGCAGTCTTGATGGTTTTAGTGTTACACCGTGCTTTAAGACACACTACCATATTTGCTGATTTTTTCAGAACAAAAAACTAAAGATGTTTTGAGTTGCAGAACCAGACACTAGCTAGGGATATAACACGTTCCTGCCATATGTGTGCAAAAAGTGGAATAAATGCATACACTGTACAGTTCTTGCTGACTTATAATCAATAGAAGTTTTCCCAATGCAATGTATAAGCTATCGAGATTTCATCTGTAAGTTATTGGAAGAAGGGCAAAGGTCTTGGGGATTGGGGGGAGTAAAGAGAAACCTATGTTTCAAAAAGCGTGAATTTTAGTATCTTGACTGAGTAACATGCCTTCTGCTAGTTTTGAGAACCTTGTTAATGTTTCCCTTTCACTGGCCTTGGATCAGATAGCTATTTCTAAGATCTACAAACTATTGATTAAAAATACCTTCACTTCATGTGCCTATGTTACGCTGGCGGCTAAATGCATTACAGATTCATAGCTGTCATCACTGTTCACTCTTATTTCCTCCTGCGACAGAGACAGTACCCATGGCTGTGTTATAATGTGTGACCTCAGGGGTTCCCTACCTTTCTGCATTTCATAAGATTTCATTCCATTTTTGTATGTATTTTCTTTACTCTAAAAACTATATTCACAGTATCTTTAAATCTTGCTTCCTTTTAGAGGATTATTATCGGTGTTGCTGTCTAAAATCTTACCTGAAGCTGTATTTTTATATCTGTTTACTAAGCTCTTGTAATACTTAATATTTTTCCCCTCTGAACAAACACTTTATGCTCATTGCAGAACCAAGGAACTAACCTATACATTGATTAATTTGAAAAAGAAATCCCTGAGGAAGTGCAAAAAATATTTCATGAGGTTGAAAGCCAGCCAAGTAAAGGAGTTTGATGTTACAGTTTACTGTGTAATATTTCTGTGCCATGACACAGTGCAAAAAGCATTAAAGGACAAAAGATAAATATTGCAAAGTGAATCTGCAATATATTTCAAATCATATTAGGAAATGGAGGAAATTCTTTTAGGTATATATATGCATATTGTAGCAGAGAAAAATACCCACTGCTTTTTTTTAATTAAATGCTCAGTTTAAGTTTTACATTCATCTTGTCAGCTGCATAAATGTTGAATCTTTTACTACTATTGTGTGGAAAACCCAGTGAAATTACTGAAAGTTCATTGTATTGAAAGGGTGATCTTTAAGTAATAATCTGAAAAGCTGCTGAGGAAAGTCAATATTCATTAAGCTGTTGCAGTATTGCCATTTATAGTAGAGTACTGAGGTAATACAGTATGAGTATATATTTATGCATTGTATATCCCTGGATATGTAACTTGCTTCCTGGGGAGTCGGTAAATATCTTCAGGATACTTGCAACTTTCCCCAAAGCTTTTTTCCTTTTTTTCTCTCCTGTCATGCTGCCTTAGCTACTTCTCTGTGGATCTATGGAGATGGCTAAATAGCTAAAAGAGCAAAGAAAAGCATGGAGATCTGTACCATATATGTGTCTACTTTTGATTATTTTGCCAAAATTTCCTTTTTCTTCACTTTTTGCTGCCAGAATCTTGACGAGTGCTTCTAAAAATATAGATAACAAGGAAGTCTCTGCAGCAAATTTTGAAGAATTAAACCTGGATGGTTTTAATGTAGAAAGGTAAATATTAAGGCACTGACAGTGAGTAATTGCTTTCATCATACGTACATTGAAGAAGAGCAGGTTGGTCTCCTTTCACACTGCTCCAAAACAATATCCCCCTTTTATAAAGTAGATATGAAAGTTTTCTAATGATTTATAGAGAGATGCTTCAATGAAATGCTGTGCCCAGTACTATGCAGTAAAGGTGGTTGAAACAACACATGAAGGAAGGGTTTGGAAAGGCAGCCAGCACTGCCTTTGAGTTACTCAGCACTGCTGTCTGTCAGTTCCTTGAGGCATCCTTTTAAGAGTGTCTAGTTTGCTGGCTAAGACAGAAAAGAAATGGCTGGTTGAGTCATAGCTGTTGGTATCCTTTAACCAGACCCCCTTATGAGGAACTATTTCTGATAGTGCACATGTTATTACAGCAGCTCTACCAGATGAATTCTAGGAGAATGCCCTCTGTAAAGCTGTTTTTGCATCTGGTATTACTACTGGCTGATTGCAAGCAGTTTTGCGATAGCTTTCATAAGAAAGGACTTGCATATTAATGATGTAACTGTTCTGGCAGCTTTGGCAACAGCTGTCATGATAGAGTTTCTATGAATTCAGTGAATTATTAAAGTAGTATAACTGTCATCTCAGCTTTTTTTCTTTTCCTTTTGGAAGGCCTGAACTCTGTAGTTTTCCATGGGAGCAGGGACTCCCTCAGTTCTCAGCCCTCATAGGGAACAGCTCTGAATCAAAAAAGCAGCAGTCAAAACATTCTCGCAAGACATTTGTAATCCAGTTTTGTAGTGCTTTCAGTGGCTTTATTAATAGAATGAGAGAAACTGACATCAAGGGCTTTGAATGTTTGCCTTTGGAGCATCAGCTCAGATCACAGGTAGTTGGAATGAGTTTAAAGACGGTTCTGGTCTACATAATAGAACCTTAAGGATCTTGCTTTTTAGCTACTTGCTGTTTCAAGTCAAGTTACTAATTTTACTTAGCTTATCAGTAAGATGTTGTTTGGATGCCATGTCTGCTATACCAAAGGAAGTATTTTTCAGTTTCTGCTACAAAGTCAAGCTTTATGAAAAGCTTGATAGGAATTCAAAAGCTTGAATTAAATTCTGAATTTAATCCGTGCATGAGACTTATATCAACATATTATTGATAAAAATGTCTGAAATGCAGAAATGGTAGAGTGAAAACAGATATTCTGTTTAGAGATATGAGTGTCCCAATGAACATGAGGCATAAAAAAGGAAATAAACAAGCATTCAGATAAGCAATGCAGCAAAAAAGTACTATTTTTTTCTTATAGATTGGTTAGTATGTTTCTACATAATGAAATGATTGTTGATGTTTCTAGAACACCAGAAATTGTAGACCAGTGTTCCTATCACGTGGTACACAGAAAGTGTCTAACATTCAGAAAAGACACAAGTGTAATGTGATATGATTTTAAATAGAGGGATTTCCCCATACTTACCTTAATTACCATATAAGCTAACCAAAAAACACTATATACTGCTCTATAGAGATGTTTTAGGCAGTGGTTCTGCTCATGGTTCAGAAAGGAAGGCTTGAAAACCTGAAAAGCGTACTGTTTGGTTCATTACATTATTATTAAATAGTATTATTTCTAGCTCAGCAGCTCTAGTGATCTTTGGAGGTGGTTAGTGAATATGATATCCTGGTTTCATTAAAAGAATGTCAGTAACGTTTAAATAGTCATATTATCATGGGCATACTTGCTAATTGACTGCATCAGATTTTAGAGGCTCTGGTGTCTGGAGGCAGGCCTTCTGTCTATATCTTCCAATAGAAGGTGGATCATGCATCTTCTCAGATGCTCCAATTCCTCGACAAAGTTGGTGGAGTTCTGTCAGAAGTTCGTCATGGTTATATTAAAAGTTAACAGAAGTTGAGTTACTTCAAGTGAACCTGCTGCAGTCTCAGTGAAGCAAAGTTTCTCATCAAAGCTGCTTTGTTGAAACGTGTCATACTGTTGGTTTCCATTTGAGTATCTTGTGTTATTGCACAAGGACCCTTCAGATACGTAATTCTGTTACATGATGGCGTCAGTTCTGTACAACACAAAATTATAATGAAAGCAAGGAAGAATGGTATGAAACACAGGTAGAAAAATAGTATATGTGCCATTTAAGATGTGACTCGAAACACTAATGTTTCAATTTTAAATGTTTGCAGTTTTACACAGCTACTGTTTCATGGGTCTGTGGGTATTGCTTCCCAAGGGATTTGTTGAAGCACTTGAAGTAAATCAGATTAATTCTTGGCACTGCTGGGGTTCATTTAAGTTAGTACCATCTCATGCAGGATGTTTCTGCAAGTTGAAACCAAACGTATATTGGGTGACTGTGACTTCGTGAAAACTCCTAAAACTGGCTAAGTGCCACATCTGAATTTCAGTGAAGGCTCCAGTGCAAGAAACAAAAGGGGCGTAGGCTGCCATTTGCCTACAGCATGAAAGCCCCCTGCTGCCAAACCATTGTGCTTTGTTATATAAAAAACATTGTTCCTGCTGTGTCTTATGCCAAATGTTCCCTGTGGCTGGGCACACAAGCTCTAACTACCTTCTCACAATTGCATCAGAGCAAATGAGCTGTGACACCGCTTGCCTATTTTTAAATAAGCTCAGTGTTGTCCATCTAATGAAATGCTAAAGCGTACTGTGCCTGTGGGGAAATGAAGGCTCTGCATGGAAGAATAGTTAGGGAAAAGGTTTGTGTGTGTTATATTTAAACAAAACTAAAACCACGCAAGTATGTGTTCGGAATGTCACAATACACAGCCACTGTTTAACTTGAAGTAAATCTTGAGTTGCTGATTTTGAGGTAGAATGTATGGCATTGATAATCTTGAAGGATTATGTATTGACTGTGATAAATGTGTTAACCACACTTAGGGGACTCTTTTGGAATTGTAAGCATGGAAATTCTTGTTGTACATGGAAGTAACTGTTTACTTTTGTAATGGGAGTGTATGGCTGTGCTGTGGATAGTAGATTAATGAATATATGAAGATTGGAAGATCATCCCTGTTTTTATGTAAATCTAGTTTGCTTGATTTACATGGTATCCCATTTAAATGAATAATGAAATTTAGTTAAGAGAAGCTCTGGCTTCTGTTTAATTTAATGTTGGGTCTCATGATCCTGATGTTTTTGCCTTCTATACTGAAGTCCAGGTTTTGGCTGCTTGAGATAATATCCTTATTCCTCTACAGGTTTGGCAACTACTTATTCTGTTTTTAATTTTTTTTCATTAATCCTTTTACTTTATTTGAAAGTCTACTGAAAATCTATTTCAGAGTATGAGCTCATTACTCTCCCTGAGTACAGAACTGCACTAATTGATTGAAGTACTGCTTTTTGGCTGTAACTGATGCAGCTGACTGACATACATTAGATCAATTTGTAATAGAATCATAGAGAGGTTTTTCAGAGCATTTCACAGAAGGTGATGCAATCATCATAGTTATGTGCCATTTATTTTTGTGCTGGTTATATATCTTGTTTTAGAATACCATCTCAGTGGTTGCTTATATCTGTAGAGAAAAAAGATGCAAAACTGATGTTGTTGGATCAATAACTGCCCTTAAATTTTGCTATGTTAGAAAAAAAAAATCTTGCAGTAAAAAAAGTTTAGGTTAAAAAAAAAAAGTAATAGGTACCCTTTTCAGAGCTTTACAGATAGAAGTTACAAGAGCAGTGACAAATTCTCGCATGCGCAAATATTTAAGCTTCATATAGGTGGGTTTTTTGAGTCAAAGCATATATAAAATAAATGAGGTGACTACTACAAGTCTCCTAAAAAGTCAGGTCAGACCTGGGAAGAGAAAGTGTTTCTCCCATATCCCCATTGTGAGAAAAGTTTTGTAGAATAGCATAGTTTTGCTGAATTACAAAAAAGAAGGAATGAGTGATATGGGAAAGCAATTGTAAAGAACCTAACCATTTTGTGGGCCAGCATATGCAAATTACTTCATGACAAGGAATTATTATTAAGAGACTAACATCGCCATAAAGAAATTCATTACAGGCCCATTAAGTGACCAGCATTAGAGCTTTGGGATAAATTGTTGGAAGTGTTTGTAATTATTTAAAATAATCTGACTATGAGTGGGTTGAAGTTGAATGGAGACAAGAAGGGGCTGCATGCCAGAGAATGTGTCCTGGAAGTTGGCCATGGCAAGAATGTTACAAGCAGAGATACAAACAATCTCTTAGAACAATTAAGTCAACAGTAGCAGCCTGTTCTCATTGATCACTTGATATTTAGAGAAATTTTTCCAGACAGCTTCAGATTTTCAGGTGGGTAAATTCATATTATTATGTTGAGAGTAATTAAAGCTGTGGTGTGACAGCTATACAATCTAAGATGGGGAGTCTTTATATGTTCTGCATATAACATGTGATTTTTAAAATTGTTGCACAATTGACTTGCATTCCTGCCTGCCTCACTTGTACGCATTATTTAGGGAGCTGTATGAAATGGTTCATGGGGAGTCTTTGGCCTGTGAAAAGTAGACATGCATTTTAAAAATCAGACACTTGATGTGCAGCGTGCTTCTCTAAATATGCCACTGGTCTCTTACTGGATAGAAAGCTTCATTGATAAAGCTTTGTGTAATGAGGTGTGAAGCAGATGCCAGGATGAACAGTGAAAATGCAACAGGTCAGGTCTGAGATGATAACCACACTTCTCAGCTCATTAGCACCTTTAATCCAAGAGGCCCAGAGCATTTTAAAGTTTAATTTTTGTAATACCTGTGAGCTGCAAGTATAGTACTATGTCCACATTTTGTAGGGAATAAACGAAAGGAGGGAAAGGTTAACAAAGTAACCCAGTGAGCTGCTGGACAAGGCAGAAATAAGTCTTTTACTCGCTCCTACTATTCTTCAGGAACTAACCCAGTAGCTTTCAGTATGTGTCTGGAAATCGCAGAATAAAGCAGTATTAGTACCTGGTTTCAAAACAGACTGTGACTAGTAAACAAGAAAACTAAACATATTCCTCTTAGGCTTTAGTTCACTTCATAGGACCCCCTTTTTTTTTTCCTGTCAGAAAATATTTTGAGGCCTGGAAGCTGAGAAATGTTGAAGAACAGTGAAGTAAGCTATCTCAGAATATATTCTGGCAAAGCTAGTCTGGATGGAAGAGAGTAGAGATTTCTGAAGGTGAGTGAAATTAGCAGGAGAAGCTGGGGATGAGGCACATCCGATGAGCAAATCTGAAAGGGCATGTGAATAATGAGAGCTGCCATAAGGAGAGCAGTGGAGCACTGGAAGAGCTGTTTTTTCTAGCAAGAGGTGTGAATGTATAATCAGACCATCTGTGGAGATTCTAATCCCCAGCTGTAGCCTTTACTTATTAATGACTGGAAGTGTTTTTCTCTTGAGTCTTCCCTGCCAAACATCCAGCCACTGGTAATTCTTGGTTTTGGGAAACTTATGACTTCACAATAGTGAGAAGTAAATAAATGAAAATAATTAAATTGGAAAAAATAGCTGGTTTGGCAAGCTCAGATACACTTTTGGTTTTTTCTCCTAAAACAACTCCTTTGGTTGTAAGAAGGAAAGGGAAGAAGAGGCAACTACATGGGCTTTGGTTGGTTTGTTTGCTTCAAGATCTAATTTAAAGTGGTCACTGTGTTTTGAGATGAAAATGTGACATTTGAATGGACAAAGGAGAGTTTGAGATGGCTGGGCAGAACATGAATAGGCTTTTTTGTTAAGTTAAAGTTAATTATTGAGCCGCTAGTCAGTTTTGAAATTTACCTATCTGAAGGTGAAAATGCAGCTATATTATCGGCAAAGAGAAAAAGAATGGAACAGGAGAGTAGCTCTTTCCCCTTCTACAAATAGCTGCTCTACTCCTCTGCAATCAAAAGCTAACACCAGCTTGAGAGGTTTTTTTCTAGCTGTGGGATATTCCTAACGGATTTTTCTTGATAAACTGTAGATGTGATTTCTTATGGCAGAATAAAGGATATATATTCCTGTTTAGTTAATCTGTTAGACTACCTTTCCTTCCCTTATTTTTTTAAGGGTTATCAAATATAAACCTGATTTTTCAGTCCCATGATAATGAATCAAGCATGTCTTACTCCAGCCTAAAGCAAACTGTTAAGAAACAAATGTATGTGGGAGGAGGTGCTGTTTGAAAAAGCAAATAATTTTAGGTAACCTTATTTTGAACTGAATTCTTTTATCTAATTCAGTCTGCTTCTGCAAAAGCTCTTTTTCCATATAGACAATCCCTAAAATATAAAACATTCAATAATAACAAGTCTGCCTATTATTAAGAATCTAGGGGAGTTTTGTCCTAGGTCAGAGTAGAATTAAGGCTAGACTTTGTAGAGTATCAACCTATTATACTATAACTGCAGACCTAACCATGATGCACTGTATTGATCAAAATGTGTGTGTACATGGTTATTTGAAAGCAGATATTGGTTGCTCTGTCTTTCAAACTATCCAGGTGCAAATTGGAACGATGCAGCCATGCTTAAGATAATGCTGGTCCTGTATTTTATAGGAAGCCTTGCTGAGCTGAGGCTTAGGACTTGGCTAAACTGGAAACGCAATTTCTAGCTGGAGCAACACCTGAGTGATAGTGCTGCATTCTGTTCCCTTACTCTGATCTACTCTCACTGTAGCATAGGCTTGAGTATCAATAGAATGGGGTCCTTCTCCTGTCTTCCAACTGATTATTTTTCTTGTGAATTATAAAGAGTTAGCAGTCCTGTTCTCAGCATGTACGTGTTGGACCTGTTGAAGATCATTTGAGTTTCATCCTTCTATTTATGTTCACTGTATCTGAAACAGTTCACTATTACAAAGACAAAACATGTTAAGTGCCATATAAAATTTTCTTATTTGCTTTCAGTTTTGTTCTGGTTCAGGTATGGTTCACTTCTATGGAGCTCTTCTTCTCTGAGTGTGAAGAGAAGCATATGCATTGGATGGGTTTTTTGGTGTTTGGTTTTTTTTAATTGTAACTTGTTTATTGTATTTAAAATGATAGTGACTGAAAAACTGGCAGAATACTGTCCTGTAATTCCAGTGTTTTATTCAAATAGGTGTTATTTGTGGTTGTTTTTTAAAATGGTACAACTCATTGTGAAAAATCTTAGCCCCCAAATTTACCTGCAATCTTTATTGAGGGATATGAGTGTGTACTCTATAAGGTAAAATAAAATCAGTTGGTGTTGCATAAATTTCCCTTATTGGCTACATTAAAAATATTGCCAGTAGCTGATAAAGCATTTGCTAGTTTTCTATCCTTTTGTTGCTTGTGAAATGTATGGTTTCCTCTGACTAGTATGCTTTATTGCAAAGCAATTTATGCACACACAGTTTTTATTTCATCTCAACTACTCTTATGGGAAAATCACAGCTTTTGAGACATCAGCATTTTGTGTGTTCTTCGGTTATTCAGTAGTGCTCTGTCCAGCTTGAACAGCTTCAAAAGCTACAAAAAAAGGATTTCACTAGGTATTAAAATTTCACTTAGTAACTCACTTTCTTAGTATCTTCCTTATCTTGGTATCTTGCTTAGGATCTCTAGTATCGTACTAAATATTGGTTTTGTACTTTAAAATGTTAGATATGTCCTGCCATGCAAAGTGATATTAAATCAAGTATTCTTGTTTGGTTTACTTCAATCATACAATGGAATCATAGGATGGTTTGGGTTGGATGGGACCTTTAAAGATCATCTAGTTCCCACCCCTCTGCTGTTGGCAAGGACATGTTCAGTCCTGTCATGAAGGAAAGAAAAATATCAAAGCTTCTAATGAAAGCCATAGTTAAGAATATATAAAAATGAAAGAAATGTACATGTGAAAGTGTTTATTGTAAGAGGTTCTGAATTTGCAGGTTTTTCTGATGCATCCTCTTTCACTTCCATAAAGGTGAACACGAGTGTAGCTTTTAAAGGGAGAAATCTCAAAAGATAGTAAAGATCTTTAAAACGTAAAAGTTTAGTTTGCAGAATTCTTATTTTAAACATGTCTAGTAGTCAAACCCAAAAGTTTTATAGTAAAATCCCCCTCTTCAAAAGATACAATAATATACTTTGCACTTCTAGAAATTGGAGTTGTTAAGGTCTAAAAGGGATTAAGTTATGCTCAACTTAAATTGCTTAGAAGATATAAAATATTTTCCTTTCTACTGTAAAAGAATAATATAGGTTCTTTATTTTATCTGCCTATATTAAGACACATGCACAATAGTTTTTCTTTATCTGCTACAAGAGATGTGTGTATTATATGTTTGTGCCAAAATATAATTCATCTTGTGAGTGGCAGTAGTGTTAACACACTGGGCTACCACATGGGAGTTGTGGATATTGTGAGAAGGGGTAGATAAACTGAAACAAGATGAAGGAAATAAGAGTACTGAAGAAAGACATGAGGAATGGGTTGAGGGTAGAGAAAGAATAAATGGTGAATGCTGAAAAACACCAGGAGATGCAAAGAAGGGAAAGAAGAATTGAAATCAAGAGCAGTATAGGCAAAAATACAAGTAATGAAACAAATTTTGAGTTGACATATTTATATTATCATTGAGTTGATGTTTGATGTCAACATTTCAATAAAAGGATAAGAAACATTATGCAATGTCTTTGCTGTGAAGTTGAAAGCTTTAGGGAAAAAAGAATTCTGTAATGGTACTTCTGAATTTTAGATCACACTCGTTCTTTAAAGCAAAACAATTTCTATAAGTAACATGTTTTCCAATTCTGACCTTGCTACCTTAATTCCTATGAGAAACTTAGAAATGTCAGTTTTGCGTGATTGGAAGTTGGGAATGACTGTTTTTATTGATACAATCAGTAAAGCTGGTCTCGTGTATTTTCCAGAAGTGTTTGTTTCAGTGACTATTTCAATTGAGTGAATAAATTTTTCTTAATTCAAGAAGGGCAACTGATTTCATTTAACAGAATAGCTATGCTAGGTATTTCAGACTTTCCTTGGAAAGAAAGCCTTAGTTCATTCTTTCAGCTAATAACGTAGTAGCTGATATCTGAACTGACAGTACTGTCCTAGTAAAATTTGTTATTAAATTACTGTATCAGTTAAGAAAAAAATTTACCTACAAGTTTGCCAATAATGCTGTAATGTTGTGCATCCTTTGGATAGATTTGATTTATTGCTGTAAGAATAAATGAAAATGAATGTGATCAGGTAATATTCTGTAGAATTCCACTGCTGTTTTTCACATGCCAGCTGATGTGAAAATAAGCATCTTACCAGAAAAAATGCATTGCAGTATTCCAAGAAGTAAACCATTTATTTCTAATCATAATGATTCAGATCATTTAGAAAAGTTTCAAAACATTCCTTAGTAGATGTACATGGATCAAAAACATGTTCAGAGGGATTATAACTAGTATTGTGTTAGGATGTTGGTGCATGTTGTGAATTTAAACTGCATTTGTGAGTGAATAGTGTGTGTATATGCTGTTCACAGCATGTACAGTTCAAACCAGTAACTGTTTTCTAAACCAAATCTTTGTGCCCTTAGATTTTTTCTAGCATAAAACTGTTTTTTTTGTATCAGTGATAGTCACAAATATTTCAGATATTCTTCCGCCTCCCCCTTATCTCGAAGAAACCCAACATCTTTTACCACATTTTTGCAGTTACTTTTACCAGAAATGCAGTTACAGAATTGAGTTGGGAAGTGTTCTAGGAGTCTAGGTCAGTTTCTGCTTTGATATTGTTGGGCTGAGTTTGTCAAGAGAATGATTCTGTATGCCTGTTTTTTATTTACTTTTGATAATTAAAAAAGGTGAAAATTGCCAAGTGCCATATATGGGGAATAGGCATCGCATCCTTTTAGGAAAGATACCATCCCATCTAACATGCTTATGTTCCCAAACCCTGTTTTTGTTTAAAGTTTAGTTTTTGGATGTGTTAGTGAAGGACTACTGAATTACTTACATGTACCTGTTTTTCAGCAAAAGTCAGTATGTGTTAAGGGTGTAGAAGGAGTGCCAGGTGTCCCTCCACTGCTGGTGGGTATTAAATGTAAATTATGGGATATTGCTATTGCTTAAGAGCTAGATGGTGAGCTCCAGGCCTGCTCATGTACAGCAGACTGTTGAAAATTCAATTTAATTACCACTCAATCTTCAGCAACAGAGGCAGTTTTGAAACAGAGGAATTGGGAAAGATGCTAAAGATGTTAATGTTTTAATCAGTGACTTTTTAATAAATCTAATGAAAAATGAAATAATCCAGGTCATGAACAAATTCTTCACTTGTTAACACTCTCATCCATTGTTAGTGAGCTACTTTGAGACCTCATCTGAAAACTTTTTCTTTGCTTCTTTCTACTTTGAAAGGGCTTTGTTGTTAAGCTAATTTTTGATAATTCATCTTTAAGCTTTTCAGAAATAGGATTGAACACAATATTGTGAACCCACCTACTGTTTCTGTTATCTTCTTCAATATTTCTAAAAAGGTTTTTAAAAGTCCATTTCCTGGAGCTGCATTTTAAATCAAATTGTGTTGGCCTCCCTGTCAACTTTTAGCTTATACTGTCTTTGCAGTGGGAATGTAGAAGTAATTGTTAATGGTTTCATTGCTTCATGTCTCTCCTTTTCAAGAACACAGGAAAAAAACCTGTTTCTGGACCTGTGGCTGTCACCATAGGATCCTATTTCATGATTGTGATTCATTCTTTCCCTTCTCCTTTTTCTTCCTGTGAGAAATACATCTTATTTTCAGAGTACATCTATCACTCTTCTTTCTGAACACAAAACTGAAGCAATAATTATGTATCGGGCCATGTGGTGAAATACGTATATGCAGACATAGCAAAAATTTACTGCAGATGAACACAAAATCCAGTCAGGCATTTGCTTTGCAAACAAACTTGAATTCAATTTTATCCTTTACAGCTTTCAGATTCACACAAGTAGTATTTGCTGTCGTCCCTCATCCCCTCCATACAGAATTATATTTAAAAGTGAAGACTAATGGGAAAGGGCCATGTTTGCCTGGTAAACTGTGTATATGCCTAGAATCCTTTCTCAGCCAAATTGCTGTCCTTGTCTTTTACCTGACCAACTCTTTGAGGTTTTTGTTTGGGTGGTGGTTTTTTTTTTTGTAGTCTTTGTTTATAGTCTTTTTCTATGACTTGAATAGACTGAGCAGTTTTCAGAGCATGGACCATTTAGTTTACTGTGCCTTGTACTATGTTGTTACGTAAGGAATATACTGTTATGACTAGCTACCTTTCTGGAGGACAAGACGGGGACAGAGTAGGAAGATAGAAATTTCTGGTACAGGAACTAGCAGATGAGGTAGTGGGAGATGAAAGACATACAGTCTACCCCATGCTCTCTATTTTCAGAGCCACAGAAGGCCCCTCCTTATACTACAACGCATCTAAATGCAAAAATCTCAGTCTCAGATTTTTTTTTCCCCCTTCACTCTCTAGAATGTCTGTACATGTACAAAGACTGGTTGAAATAGTGTTGCTGGTGTGTTTTGTGGGGGGTTTTTGTCTGTTTTTTTAAATTTGCTTTATTCTGTATAGTGACTCTGGATGAGAAAGGACACTGCACCAGTGGTAGTGTGATCAGTGTTCCCTGGTCAGTAGCTCTGTGACTCTACCAATTACTCAAAATGATGCTTCAGTGATATAAAATGGAATATGAATTCTTAATTATTATTTCTCTTCCTGGCACTATTTTTAGTGCAGTGACTGAGTTCATTAATGAAGAACCTTGAATCCCAGTAGACAATGGATTTCCTTCAAGGTGTGCTGTTTATGAACAGAAGACAATGTTGTGTGTGTTTGTTTTAAAGATATTTTACAGAAATACATAGACTGTTAAATTCTCAAGAATCAAACTGGTTAGTTATTGGCCGATACCTTTTTGTTAGACATAGGTTGTTTCTGCCTGCTTGTATCTGACACTTAATGGCTTCATGGGAATTATATGCGTGCACTTGAAGGCAAAATCTGGATCTGTTATGTTTTTCTCATTTCTTCAGTATGTTTCATGAATGTTACCAGTGAATGGCTCTAAGTACACTTGGATTTTTACCTCATGGGTGTGTGTTCACGAAAGACTAAAGCAAGCTGTTAAAGTAGTGTATGAGGTTTGTAAATGACAGCCTGATGAAAATTAAAGCCAGTAAGCATTTATGATATATTCTAGATTATTTCTGCTAGATGGCTGCTTTTATGATTAAGTCTAATTTGGGACCTGTATTGAGGAGAGAGCTAAGCCACTTTTCTTGTTCTACAGATTCTGGATTCTGGTACTACATACCAGTCCAGCTACTGAAGGATGTAAATTTTGAGTGGTGGATAGTGAATTCAGCTGGCTGTTGCAGGTGTCAGAAATTTCTATAGCTGCAGGTTAGTCCAGCTACACTTGCAGGCAGCTTGTAGGGGGATCATTAGTTGTACATTTGTACTTAATGTGGATCTCCTTGTGCTAGGCTGGGACAGTCTGCATAAATAATCCTAGAAAAACATTCTTTTTTTCCTTTGTTGTGTTGCTTTGCCTGTTGTAAGTCCAGCAGGAAGCTAATACAGTACAGTAAGATTATCGCTCAATAAAGTGTTTTGAATATATTTTCAGTGATATTGTGTTTTGAAGCTGTAAAGTAACATCAGGAAAGATAGAAATACAAGTATCTTTCCCTTTAGTTCTGTGAACAGATCGTTCACTGTGCCTCAGAGAAGCAGAAAAAGACATTAAGTAATGTTGATACAGTCTTTCAGCTTTATGTCCATATCTGGTGGTCAAAAGGTTAATGTGTTTGAGGAAAAAATAGTGTGGAGGAGTCAGTTGTTTTAAAACAATGCACTTTATAGGCAAAGCTCTATGCCCTTGACAGAATTTTCCACAGGGTGGAAAAATGAATTTGGTGGTATGTGTTCTAGCTGAAGCTTACAACATTTCAGAAGTTAATAATGTCTATTTTAAAAGATGGCTTTTTCTTTCACACATTAAACTCTTAACTGATCTAGTCAGATTTCTGTATACTATTTACACATGCATAAACATTTTTGTCTACGAATTTCCTAGGCAGATTTACAAATGGAAATTCTGTTCCTGCTCTACCCATCTCAGCCTCTGAAAAAGCATGGGAACTTGAACACACATACAAGCAACTTAGCAACATAGACTGTGAATCTTACTGCAGTTGTCATGCTTTAAAAAAAAACAAACAATCTTGAGGAAGAAAAATGTGTCTTACTTGTCATAGTTTACTATCCTAGAAATGAAAAGTTGGAGGAGACCTTAATATAGTCATTTGCTTTGAGACAGTTTGTGTATGCCCATGCTCTCTCTTGACAGCTGTTTATTCAAGGTGATCTTTAACAATCGAACAGTGAAGAGGAAGGAGAAAGCTTTGAACAGATCAGTTAATTTGACCAGTGCCTTAATTTCTCCATCTGTAGTCATCTGCCTGTCTTTATGTATTTAATAAATTATTAGAGTGAATGCAGTAATGCTTGAAAAGAGAGATTGTTGTACAGGGTCCCAGTCACTGGTCTCATGTTCTACTTTATGGAGGAAAGCCTCTTGTAACAACTAGGTCATATTGCCGCATTTCTCTTTCAAATCATAGGGAGCCACAGTAAATTGTGCTGTTTCTAACAAAGATGCGTCTTTGGAACCTTTTGTTCCTTCTGTCATCTTTCATTCTTCTACCACTCCAGACAGTTGTAATGCATTTATGGCTTCTTCCAACTCAACAGCTGTACTATAGCTTATCTCCATAATTGGCACTGTTTCCCTATTCATTTTTGGATACAGTTCAAAATGTACTTCTTGTGATTGGAACTCCGTTTTTTTATTCCAGTCCAATTTACCGATTCCCTCACTTTCTCTTTCTTTCTGTATTTCCCTCTGAGCTTTCTCTCCTAATCTATCACTGCATCCTCTTTGTGCCCATCATTTCCCAACTGTATTGTAAAAGGGAAGGAAGGTAAGCCTTTATACACCTCTATATCACAGTATATTAGCCTTTTTGAATGTCTAATCTGAAAATTTATGCTGTAGGTAAATGATTTTTCTTTGGTTAGGGCTGACTGGTGAGGAAAGTCTGGAAGGACTTGAATTTTCGTGGTGTGATTAAAAACAGTAACCCAGCAGTTCCGTTGGCAACAATGATATGGGACACATCACTTGAAACTAACCTCAGGCTGTTACTTACTGGATCTTTTCAGTAGAAAATGGGAGATTAGGGGAAACAGCTCCTTTAAATTGCTTGCCTTTTTACAGTTTTTACTTTTTCCAAACAATCCTTTGGCTAATGCCTCTAGCTAGACAGTTTCCAGAGATGTGCACTGACTTTATGGAGGTCAAAATAATTTAAAAGGAAGAAATAATTTTAACAAGCGAGCTGGCTCTGAGTGTGTAATTTAACTTGAACTAAAAACGGCATTCTGCAGTGCAGAAGAATTGGTCCTTCCTTTCTGAAATTAAGAGCATTGGGTTTGACAGAACATTTTGAGTTATCTCATCACACCATTAATTCATTTGGAATACACTGTCCTTCACTGACATAACAGAAATCATAATAAATAATTCTAGCAATAATGTGCAGGGGCATAGACATTCTTATATCCACACACACACCCCACCTCACCACCCCAAAGATATTTGTAGAGGAACTAGGTGCTTAAACAAAGTTCAGCTGTTGACGATCTGCATTTTATGTTTATATTCATTTTCCTAAGGATAATAATCATGAGTTTGTGTTCTGTTAGTGTGCTTGTAGATTTTGCAAGAAGGAAGTGTCAAACACCTTTCTTCCTCTTTGCCTGACCTTTTCTTTTGCCAGTGGAGCACAAGAAAACCACTTTTTTGTGTTTCATGGAGTGTTACAGACACAATGTGACTCAAGGACTAATACTACATTTAACAGATATAAAATTAATGCCTGAAGCCCTAAATTTTTCCTAGTTCCTGTAATTTGCACAATTTTGATTATCTGGTCATAAGAGCAGACAGTAAAAAATTTCTGAAATTGTAGGGTTTATGGATCTTAAGTGTACAAACATTAATTTGTTAGATTATTAATTAGGAAGGTTTTATATTAGTATGTAACTCTTAATTTGAAAATCTGAGTGGGATGAAATGACTTGCCTCATGTCTATGAATGGTGTCACTGTTTTTAAAAAAAAAAAAAAAAAGTCTTTGTCTCTGCTACCTGCTCTCTTCCATGCTTTTTTTGTGTGCTCATCACAGGCCTGAAGGCAAATGTTGGAAAATGTGGATAGATGAGATGAAAATCTTGAGTTACAAGTCGCAATCAGCAGTTGCAGCTGACTTGCAGTGATGATTCTAGGCTTTCTTATTTATTAATGAGCCTTTGAAGGGTCTCCAGTTAGTCACCAAATCAGCTTGTTGCTCCATTTTCTTTGTTTTCTTGCACTCAAAAGCAACAACAACAAAACTAAAATCAAAACAAACTGTACTTTTTAAAAAAAGCTCATAAACATCAGATGATAGTACATGGTGACTGGGAAATACAGACCATTTTGATTGTGGGCACCAGTGAAGTTGGTAAAATGGATGAGGGCAGTCATGACAAAAGCTCCGTTTTGTACATGTGATCTTTATTTCACACAAGGGGATCCTGGAAGCAGCAAATGGTTCTTTCAGAGATTGAGAGTAGAATGAACTGCTTCAAATAAGACAGGTACAGTGGCTTGAGGGCAGAGTACAAGAGATCTGTAAAGAGGCCATCCTTCTCGAGTTCTGGTATATTTAAAACAAACAAAAGCCCCAAAGAGGTGATGAGATTAAATCTCAAAATCAACATTGTTCTGTATTTTGGTGAAGCAGCCAGGAGGAATGAGGCTTTTTCCCAACAGGGCTTTGACATGCTCATTTTATTTTATTACCATGCCCTCAAACACATTTAATACTGTATGGATATGAGAACAGGACAGATACCTCTGAGGAGTCCTTTGCAGAGTAGAATGTAGAGGCTAGGAAAGGAAGACTTCAAGGAGTCTCAAACAACTCTTTCCAGTTTTCCTCTCCAAATCGGGTGGAGCTGCCACTTCAACATAATGAACAGGGATAAATAAAGTAATAAAGCTGTCTGCATCCACGGCTGTATGGTTCCTATTCCCATAGGCTCTGCAACATCAATCAAAAGTGAATTAGAGACAAGTTATACTTCTGTCGCATATTAGATAGCTGTTCAGGCATTGCCAAATCTGAATTCATTTTAGAAGCTTGAAATGAGTCAAAAGCTGGGTTACAGTGTATCTGAAAACTGCTGTGTCCTGGATTAAATGAGTGTAACATGAGAAATGTGCTATAGCTCCTCCTCTTGCAGTAGAAGTCCCTGAGGTGCGAGGGGTGCTTCAGGGGTGATTGAAAGACAAATATTGATAGTCAAATTATTTGAGAAGTTATTCACAGTCCTCTAGCTTCAGCCTTTGGCGTGACATTCTCATGCATCTCTGTTGGATAAAGCTATCTTAGCAGTGATTTATTTAGCTGACCATCAGATAATTTTCCTTCTGGAAGGTTGTGCAGATACGCATAGGTGTATATGTTGCTGCTTCTAGTTTACTCAAGAATGATGGTAGTCTGGATTCAGGTGAGGGCCTGAAGGAGCTGCCTTGGATATCCTGTAATGCTCTAAAGTTGTTCTTGCCTGGTAAGGACTTGCTGCTTCTTGAGAAACACACAGAATTAAATTGGTCCAAGTTCTGTTCAGAATGTACTCCCAAGTCTGGCTTCCAGAAACAAATACTCCAGGTAATTTATATGCTCAAAAAACATTTACGGCTTTAAAGCTGTGTCCATGCTACTGGGTTACTGGTGTACTAGATCCCACAGAACTTCTTATGTGGATTCAGCATGCCAGCAAAGTTGCAATTTATACTAATTTAGTGACACAGATCAGTGAACACTCACCTTTACTAATACATAAATGTATGAGTATTAGGGACTTCTACTAACACAGATACGCATTGCAGAAAAACATCTAACTGGCACAGTACAGATTTTTGGTGGCTTTGTTATGATTTGAGGATGGAATGGTTTGTTCTTGCTGTTGCTTAGACAGTCGAGGCAGGTTTCATGGATGGTAACCCCAAAGCATTCAGTTAACATGTTACAGCTTTCTATACAGATGTACAGTTACTGTAACTATACAATTTTGGTAGACTGTACCTCCCAGGCATAGCATTACTATTTGCCACCTTTCTAAAATGAAATGTTAACATCCATTTTGGAAGATATTGTGCATTTCAAGTGATTGAATGAGATACTTTTGTTTTCTGCACTGTGCTCCCATTGTTTCTATGAAGTAGCAGGGATAGTACTGAATGCAGTTTCCATACAATAAGATTACACTGTGTCCTCATTTAATACTCCTCCTTTTGCTGTTATATCTACTTACCGTGATGCTTGGCTGGTTACAATCTGACATTTTCTTCTCTTGAGCCCAAAATGCAGTCTTAAAATAAACTGGTGAAATGCATGAGCTCTTCTGCAGCCAACAAACTGTATATAGTTTTAGACTGAGTAAGAGTGGACAAAGTTACTGTTATTTACAACTCTGTTATCCTAGAATATTGTAGTGAGATTGTATTTAGATAATATACAAAAATATCTGGATTTTAACTCCCATGAAAATGCAATGTGAAGCAATAGCCAGTGGAAAAAACCCTGAAATAATACATGGCAAATACAGTTTGGTAGCTGATCTGTAAGGTGATTTTTAGCCAGTTACTTCACCTCTGTGTGTTTTCTTTCATTTCTTACCCTTTGTCTGCGTTTAGTTTAGACAACTTCTTTGGGCAAGAACAGTCCCCTTCTTAATGCCAAGCCTTGCCATACTGTGTCACCTCAGTCAAGAACTAGGTTCTTCCATTTTGTACAAATTAGAGTAGATTTAGAGGACCTAGCACAGACTAGAGATGATTCTGGGGTTATGATCTAGATTGAGTGCTATTAACCAAATAGGAATTTTCTCATTTTATGGCATATTTTGTTTTTTTTTTTTTACACACACTAAATGTATACATAATAAGATGCAGTCTGAGCCCCAAGGAGCATTTACTCTAAATGCAAGAGACTGCAAAGTGATAATTCACATCTTAGTTCATACACCTAACATGTCGATACTGATACATATGATCTAACTATATATAATACACTATTATATGCATCTATGCAGAGATATATGTATGTATATACTGATGCATCCCCATTTGGGTCTCATATTTAAGTTATGGCTAGTAATTTAAAACTGTAGTGGTAGAACTTAGTTCTATATATAAATAGGAGAAGTTTCCCAAATCCAGGGAAATAGAGAGATGCTATTACGGGTGTTCATAAAGTGGAAATAGTGTATTTTGGCTCCAGGACAGACTCCCAGGTTTATTGTATGTATTTTAGTTTATTAAAATATATTGAATTTTGTTTATGGAGAGGTAAATGCTTTCTCTGCAGTGATTATTGGGACAGATTATTTTGTTTTCAGTGCCAAACATGGAGTTTGATTTTTTTTGAGATATGAATGCTGATAGCTGCATGTGAAAAAACAATCACTTATCTAGCTTTTTACTGTACAATTTGGATGGGACAAATATGTGAAGATTCTTCAACAGAGAGAATTCATTCTTATTTGACCTTATCAGGAAGACAATGAGACATTTATCGGCTCCTTTTTTTAATCGTACGGTGGTTTTATCCCAGAACAAAAAGTTGCATTACCTGTGCTCTCTACCAGTTATTAAATCTGTCGTTTTTCTGTAGATTCCTTAAGCCTGCTGATCAAGCAATGAATTCTAACAGGGAAGATTTTGTGATGAGAAAATGAAAAAGCTGGAATGACATTACAAGACTTCTGTTGAATTTACATAAAAAATGAAACTGGTCAGAGATAAGAAACTACTATAGACTACTTCTTTAAAATAAAGCTATATAATCTCTGAAAATGTTGATCAGGTAATTTTTTTGCTTAAAAACTCAGTGCATACAAAATTGCTAAGTCCTTTAAAATGTGGAAATTCAATATAAAGATTTTCAGCATAGTTCCACATGTTGCAGTGCAAGCAAGCTAGCATTAGAACACAATCAGGTTTCTTGTCATCATTCTTAGCATCTCATGAAAGATCTGTCACAGCCCAGACTAAAAGAAACCAGTGGAAACAATCTTCATGCTAAACCTGGGGTAAAGTTTCAGAAGAAGCTGTTTTACAAGGGAAATAGCAGGATAGATAGTAAATACTGGAATTACACGTTCATGTCATGAAATGGTCACCGAGTTTTCTTTTTCATGGTTCTGAATGTTGTTTCCTCTACCGAGAGCAGCACCTAGTGGCCAAAAAATACCGAGCTCTGGAAATAGAGCAGGGTCCTGGTGTTTGGCGAGTGGGAAGGAGAGGCTTTCTGACAATGCATGGAATGATTCCATAGCAATGACTGTACGATTACTATGGTAAGTGCTACAGTAATTTACGTAATATTATCTGCTGAAGTATCTTAAATGTTTTTGATTGCAAACACCAAAATAAGTCTCATAGAATCTTCAGCTCAAAATGTCAAAACATGTTGGGACAAACCTGATGCAGCTGATAAGCACTTTGAAGACAGTGATATTTAAAAAAAAAAAAAAAAAATTGAAGATGCTCAACATGTCTTTAGGATTTATACCTATTCTGTGTTAACAAACAAAAACCATCATGTTTGAAAAGTGATGTTTAAATATTAAATATTATTTCATGTTTGTATGCTGCCTTTGACCTTGGTGAAAAACATACAACAGCTGTTTATAGTTTAAAACCAGTATTCACTTTGATCCTAGAATACCTTCCTTCTCTTATTCAGTTAAGGTGACATTAAAATCCAGGTGCTTATCTGTTTATCTAGATATTATGTTTGTTTACATTAGAGAAACATTTTTGCAAGCTGTTGTGCTACAGGCTTGGGGAAGAGTGGCCGGAAAGCTGCCTGGAGGAAAAGGACCTGGGGGTATTGGTCAATAGCTGGCTGAATATGAGCCAGTAGTGTGCCCAGGTGGCCAAGAAGGCCAACAGCATCCTGGCTTGTATCAGAAATAGTGTGGCCACCAGGACTAGGGAAGTGATCGTCCCCCTTGTACTCGGCACTGTTGAGGCTACACCTCGAATACTGTGTTCAGTTTTGGGCCCCTCGCTACAAGACAGACATTGAGGTGCTGGAGCGTGTCCAAAGAAGAACAACAAAGCTGGTGAAGGGTCTAGAGCACAAGTCTTATGAGGAGCGGCTGAGGGAACTGGGGTTGTTTAGTCTGGACAAAAGGAGGCTGTGAGGATACCTTATTGTTCTCTGTAACTACCTAAAAGGAGCTTGTAGCCCAGGTGGGTGTTGGTGTCTTCTCCCAAGTAAGAAGTGACAGGACAAGAGGAAATGGCCTCAAGTCGTGGCAGGGAAGGTTTAGATTGGATATTAGGAAAAATTTCTTCACTGAAAGGGTTGTCAGGCATTGGAACAGGCTGCCCAGGGAAGTGGTGGAGTCACCATCCCTGGAGGTATTTAAAAACCATGTAGATGTGCTTAGGGACATGGTTTAGAGGTGGTCTTGGCAGTGCTAGGTTAACAGTTGGACTTGATGATCTTAGAGATCTTTTCCATCCTAAATGATTCCATGGTTCTGGGATTTCTGTACTAGAATGCAGTCACTATCTCCCACAAACGCAGGGTGATTTAGGTGGTTATACTGGAGGAAGAGTTAGAATGTGTCATTCATATCCTATTCCTTTATTTGCTTTTTTTTATCTGATATGATGGAGCTTTTATCTGCTTGCAGTTGTAGACAGTCCTGCAGATTTTAGTGTAACAACTTACAAGAGTAAAAAGCAAGACCATTTCAGTCTGTTTTATCTTGGAAGCTTCTAGCACTTTAGCAAGATAGAGGGCTAATAATAGATTTCTTTTTTCAAAAGAACTCAGAAAAACATTCTGAACTCTTAAGCTGGCATTGACTGTCACAATGGTAGCTGATGAGTTAGTTGTGAAAGTTTAACTTCATTTACATGTTAAAGTTGGAACTGAGAGTTTTTCCTCTCTTAATTTATTCCAGTTGTATATACACAAACATAGGTGTTGTCGATTTTGAAAATCTGGCCATGTGTGAAAATCTAAAATCAGGACAGGATTTTGGGGCTGCATTAGATTACTTTTTGAAATTAATTTGCTAATGAAGTGTAGTCTACCATATCAACTATTAATAAGGAAAATATGAGCATATCCATATTTATTTCCTCCTTCAGCCCAACTGTGATTTTTTTTTTAAAGACTCTTTGACATTGGCTCTTTGATTCTGAAGGTTTACCCAATTACAGTTCTTTGCAGTGTAAAGCAGTAACTGCTTATTTACAATTCTTTTTGAGGGAAATGTACATTTTGAGTAGTAGAATGATAGCTCTTGATCTACACTTAATTAATGCTGACATTGTTCACATTTATTCAAATAGAATTAAACACAGAGATGTGTAATTTTTATGCCAATTAGTCTGGTCAAGTGAGGTTAGCTAATGAAAGACTATTTAACTCGTAAAGGAATTGGATATTTGTTTGTTTGTTTAAAAAAAAAAGTGTTTCACACTGTTCCAGCCCCTTGCATCATTGTAGAACATACAGTACTGATTACAAACATAGGAGGGTGCTAACCAGTAGTGAAGTTTTACATATTTGGAATCTTGAGGGAAACAGGAATAAGGTAACAAACCTGCTTTATAAATTAATGGGAGTAGGTCTTTATAGTGACTAGCCAGCTTTGTATTACTGTTAATTCTAGCTTAGGAGAGGTCTGTTAATCTCTGTAAAAGCCTGAGAATACAGAGTAAGTGTAGTTGTCAATTTTGATTGTTAAGCAGAGGGGTACTAAAGAGTGTCTTCTTGCTAGAACAGCGGAAGAGGCTTGGATGTTCAGAGTGACTGTGTTAGTGTTCTGTCATGAGACATTGCCTCAAATTTAGCTTTTGAGAATCTCTCCTCACAGGAATTTCTTAAAAAAACTTCAGTGTGGAGAATGATCATGCACGAGAAAGCAAAGGACTCAGTATTGTGGATATTTGGGATATCTAGTAAATCTAGTCTGTGCTATTTATCAAATTCTAGGCATGCAGAAACTAAGGCAAAGAACTAGTCCGATCATTGTTACATAAATTGATAGAGAAATCCATCTCTCTGAGTGAGTAGGACTCAAACCTATAAATGGCCAATCCTGTCAGTAATATTTTTACATATTACCTGTGTGCAGTCTGGTCACATCAGTCTGTATACATGCAGCAGGTTTCTAGCATTTGCTTGCCTTTTTGGGGGGTTGATTTGTGATTAAGGAATGTTCATTTTATTGAAGTTGGACATTTCTTCCATAGTTGCTAATGAATTGATAAAGTAAATAAGTTATTTACATGTAACATACCTCTCAGATGATTAGTATGAGTAGAAAATTAAAAAAAAAAAAAAAAAAGAAAAAAAGAAAATATCTATTACTTGCACACCACCTCCTGCTCAGCATCCAGCAACAGAAATTTGCTTCAACGGTATCTGTATCAGACCCGAAATGGTGCCGTCTTAATGAACGGGAGTCATTTGTTGTTTCCTGGAGATGATCACACTGTACACTGTTCACCAGCGAACCCCATAGGGAAAAGCCATGCTCCATTTTGGACTGAAGTACTAAATGTCTGGAGAAGATTTCAGATTTTCAGTGAAGGGGGCCTTCTGAAGCAAGCTGTTGCAGATATGTTGTCTGAGGCTCAAGCTTGAAAAGGGCCTGACTAGTCCTGAGGGAGGATAAGCAAAAGTCAGAAGAAATGTAATAATGGTTCAGTTTGCATGCAGTTTACAGGCTGCACAGCTGCATGAAGGGAATATAGTTGGAGGCTTTGCTGGTCTGTGTGTGTCAGTTTGGTTGAACAAATGTCCTATAAATAACCGAGAAACACTAGAGAGCCTTTGCTGAACCCAGTCCTCTGTGAGCTCTCTTACTAGCTGCTCAGAGCATGACTACTATTGTCTGTGCAGCTGATGAGGGCTTGGCTGGTAATCCATATATCCCTACCATAAAGGAAACAGGGCAAATATTGGCATCTGGAAGCACTAAGTGGATTTGGAGCAATCAGCGGTGAATTTCAGTTTGATTAAACAATTTCTGTAATTAAGTAACTTGCGCTGTATAATTTTAATCCTACATAATTCATGCAGTTTAAGAAAAACACTATACATGAGGTTATGACCAATACTGCAACACTACAATAACACCTTTCAGTGTGATTGAACTGTGGAATTATATGCAACATTGATTTGGAATCTGATTTGAAGCTTCAGATATTTACAGTGGTCAGATTTTTTACTCAACTAAATTCACTTCAATTACTTCTCAATTTTGAAGCGGTGCTCTTTCCATGCCATTTTCAATACCTGCTTGTAGGTTTCCTGGCAGTTTTAACATCTAGAGTGTGTGGTTTGTTTTGTTTTTTTTAAAAAAGACAGCAAGATTTTTCTTATGTTCTTTATACTGATTGTGCTCCACTGTGCATTGGTTTGATTTTATAATTAGTTATGTCATGTATCTTTATTGTACCACATAAAAACGGAAGGAGGAAAGCAGCACATTTTAGTTGCTCTCACTAGTGAGAGTACTCGTTTAGTATTGTTATAGCCTTTGTGAGTAATTATGTGCCCTAATAAACAACAAATAATCCATTTCAATTCATTTTAGTAGTTTTATCAGAAATTAAACTGACTGAAAATGTGAAATACATACTATCTCTTTCATAAAAGTTCTTTCAAGTGCTGGCTAGATCTGACCATCTATACAGTTGCTGTAAGGATTTCAATTGTGTCTGAAAGAAGAGAGTGTCTTTAAAAAAGGCAAAATGCAAGATACTAGAGCCAGATTCATACCAATTATCTTCAAATATTTGTTGGATTGGTCAAATAACCATGCATTTTAACTTTTATAATACAATGTTTTCCTTAATATTTTTCTACTTCAGATTTTTCTGTACTCAAGTACTTACAGAACTTAACAGGGGAAAAACTCCTGTTTTCCAAGTTTCTAAGTATTAACATTTTTGGAATCATTAATAAAGAAAAAGCTGTATTTTTATAAGTATACGAGCTTTCTACAAGCAATCTTACGTAATTAATCCCTGCCTCACTTCTAAGAATGGCTGCATTTAACTTGCTGTTTAATTAGTTGTCATTAAAAGATGGCATATTAAGAAGTTAGATTTTACAGCACTATACTAGCTGCTAGAAAGAATAAATTCTATCTCAGCCAAAACTGGGAGAAGCTCTCAAAAACTTAATTCATTGTAGATGCCTAGGCAAGTGATCATAAGATTTAGATTTAGTTTCCAGCTTTGTCTTGACCATGTCACTTGATATGTCCCTGTTTCCCATTTGTAATGAGAATTAGTACTTCCCTTTTCCAACCTTCTGTTTGCTTTGATTGTTTGCCGTGTACAGTCTTCATCTTAGAGCTGTGTAATGGAGATTGGATCTCAATGTTAGCTGAGCTATTACTAGAAACAAAACAGTACTCGCATCTCAGAGCTTTAAGCTTCTGTAATAACAGTGGAAATTTTAGCATAAGCTAAAAATATTACATTATAATTTTTTTTGTATTCCTCTGGGGAAAAAATGTGTTTAGTCATAAAAACAACTACCTTATTGTACCTATGAACAGAATGGTGTGTTGAAGAATTACAGAAAGTTTTGTTCTTAAGTCTTGCAAATGAATTGTACAGATGTTCACTGTCTATTAGGGTAGTATCAGCAGTTGGTTCTGCTAGTCAAAACATTGCTACACATACTGAAGACTTGTCTGCAAGAAATAAAACATGGCATGATGTTTTAAATAGCTATTTATAGTGGATACTGCCCATAGTTGGAGAGGGTCTACACTGGCAGACCTCTGACTGCATATCTGTGCTCTATTTCCTACAAATAAAGTAGACTATAATTGGCATGACACAAGATGCTATCCTATTGTTATGACACATCCATCATTTGTAGTGTGTGAGAGAGGAATGTATGATTTTTTTTTTTAAGGTGTGTGAGATTTGTTCATGCTGCTTACTTGCTCATTTTTGGGCTCTCTGAACATATTAATAAGTGCACCAGTAAAACTAAAAATGGTTTATAATAAGGGTGGTATTTGAAATTTTGGTGAAAGCTACTCAGAAAGTTTCTAATTTTAAGAAAGGAGCATTACTATATTAGAAGAGCAATGTAAAAATTGAGCCTACACAGTTAATTCTGCTGTTATAGGACAATTTACAAGATTAAATTAATGTACAGCAGAGTGTGTGAGCAATCTGTTGGATTTGACAGTTTCACAACTCAGAGTTTAGAAATGTCCATGAAAATGCACAAGTTCTTAAACTTTTTCTAGTAACTAAAGATAACAAAACATGATTTAACCTGTGATGTTTGTTCGACTGTAAATGAACAAACAAAACCGACGTGCTAGGATAACCTTTTCTTTACTTGCTGAATAGGCACCATTCTTTGTGGTTTGTGCATAATTAAAGCAGAATCTTCTAGAATGCCTTCCCTCTGGATATGTTTACATGGCACAATGAAATGTTGCAAAGCAATAACAAAGTTGAATCTAATTGTGTGAACTGAGGTATCAATGCTGCCGTATTTACTATACTGATTCACATCTGTTAATCCCTGTTTCTCAGCATCATTTATTAATGTGTATGGAGAATATACTATGCTTAATGTATCACTTTTTTTTCCCTTAAGCTAATTTATTTAGAATTGTCTTAGGATGTCATTTTCTAATGCTGCAAATTGTAGTGTGGATCTTTACAGTATTAAAAAAAAAGTACAGATAAATCTACTTAGAAATGTAGATCTGTGAGAAATATGTCATTAGGTGGCACAAGAAAAAGCATACCAAACAAAAGGTGTATATTTTACCAAAACATGTTCTTCTGACAATACCAATAGTTTCTTCACCATTAAATTTAATACTTAGGCCTGTGAGAACCACAGAACTGTTTTTTCTGTATTTCATTTGATAATCTTTAAATACAATTTCTCCTTGACTTGGCCAGCCTTTGGGACATTTCAGTGACTTAGTGTTTTGGGGTGTCAGGAATATGTCTCAGAAATGAGGGGGAAAAGTATATTATTTAATGCATGCACAATGTCTTTAATAATACTATTAGTTTTAACAGACTTTTAAATATTCGTGTAAACTGTAGTCTTGCTGTCATATTTACAGGCAGGCCTTAATCAAGGCATACTCCATTATCTCTTCAGCTGAAGCAAATTTTGAGTCTGTCTCAGTTCCTGTTCTCTCACACACCTGGAGAAGTCCATTCAGCTATAATTTACCCAGGGAAAAAAAAAATCCGATATAACTATTGAAAAATCACCTTTGTTAATTTTTATCTGTAATAGCTCTTTTGAGGAAAGTGACTAATCAAAGTAAAAGGCTGCTTAAGAATGAAGCAATATAAAAGCTCATCAACGACAGAACTCAGTGATAGACCTCGAGGCAATTTCCAAGCTATTAGAACTGCCTGTGGAGACTGCCAAGCTGCAGTAGCTAGAAAAATATTTTTCACAGTTTGATGTGAAGTCCTGTGTTTTTCTGGCCTCTCTTCTTACTTTAAGGAGATATTGCATAGTTATTAAAAGGCAATAAACAGTATATTTAGCATGAAATTTTAACTAAATATATATATGTTGTAACAACACTAACAATCAAGTAGTAATGCTCCTATAGTGTGTTCATTTCTCTATGCTAGTTCTTATTGGTGTTTGAATTTTAAACATAAATAGAAGTAAGACTGAGGTGAAAAAAGGCTCAGATGGAAAAAATGCTTATTGCTTGTCAGGGTTTTACTATTTGAAATATTTGCATACTGAAAAATTATTTAAAATGAACAAAACCACAAAAAACCCCAAACAAAACCCAGAACAATGCCAACTGAAGCACTAACCGGAGATTGTATGATGATGATGAAAACAAAAATTAAAACACTTCTATTTATTATGAAGGAAGCAATTCTAATTCCTTTTATGCAATAAAGGAAACTGAGATTTGTTTTTTCTTATGCATTTTAAAATAAACAAGTCATTTTTTACATATTCTAAACACCCATGTTTAGAACAGTTACTTTTTTTTTTAACAGTACACGAAGTAATCGGATTTGAGGCATACTGTACTAAATGTGATACCGACACAAAAAGAAAATACGGTCTCTGCTTTGCCCTTAGTGAAATACTTCCAATCTCATTTTAAAAAGATATTACATGTGAGTTTAACAAGCTATAGAAGGGCATTAATGTGAAATGAAATTCATATGCAGTAATAATGGCATGTAGATTAGCTACATGTATAATTTTGTGTTGTCCAAGAGCTCTTTGCAAAGTACGGACTTCTAACTCCTTTTTGTTGTTATACCTTGGCATGCCTGCAAAATGCTGTCTGAATATGAGTAGGATAGAATGTGACCCAGGAGAATTTAAGTCTTGAACTGTGTGGTATAAACAGTGGCTAAAATAAGAAAATTACAGGTAGCAACATAATTTAACAACAAGGTTAACCTGTGAATAACTTGTTTTACCTGGATAATGTAAGGTAATGTCAAATATTTTGATGGAGCACTTACGTAAGGGAAGCTCTAAACAACAACAAATGTCACTAAGCTCACAAGGATATCTGTTCTAACTGCAAACCGGAATAATGCACAGTCAAATAACACCATTTGATTGGCATTTTCATTAGTTAACTTTTAAAATCTGAAATGAAAGCAAAAATGAACATTCAATTTTATATAAAAGTTTTTAACATAAGTGGAAGTTGCATGTCAAATGTTTGAGTTCTGATTGTTAACCATATGCTTCATGAATATTTTCACTCAAAATACTGTGCGAACACCTTTTAGTGAAGCAGGCATGTTGACTACGAACTTCTGAAGAATCGGTTTAGATTGCCACTTTTTTTTTTTTATGGAAGTACTAAGTTCTGAAGAGGATCTGGCAGGTCAGATGTTCTTACTACTATGCTCCCATATAATGAAGATATGGATTGGTATGTGCTCCTTGAGGAATATATTTTCTGAAAGATACTCCGTTTTGAGCTAAACCCTACCAGTTTGAGAAGCATTTTTCTTGCGCATACTTGATCTTTTCTCTTTTTACTGAATGTAAATGCACGTGTGAAAGGACTAATATTTAATATGGTAATAAACCCATTGTTTACTAAGTCTGGCAGATTGGTGGATAAACTTTACTTCAGTACACACATTGAAAGATAATTTCTATGCAAGCATGGAAGCTGAAGCTAAAATCTCTTCAAATATAGAAAAGAGTTCTGTATGTAACTTATTTCTCTCTCTGTATACAGATTAGACAAGAGGTTAGCCAAGGAACTCTGGAGTTAAGTTTGAGGACAAGCATCCTGTTGCTGAAATTGATAGGCATCTAGAAAGTTCACTTAGATTGTCAAAAACACATGTAATATCTTCACTGTTTGGAGAGGAGCCAAAGTATGTACAAATTTGAGATTTTACCAGTATAAAGGGACTACAGCTAAATGTGATTATGCAGTTTAGAACTCTTTCATTGTTCCTGAGAATCAAACTCCCGTGTGGATGTGACCTATCCTATTTAACATTTCTGTCGGACAATGAGAGCACCTCTGGTCTGCACAGCATACTTTGACTATATTGATATATCACTGTTTAGAAACCTGTTAGATCACTATGTTTTATTTAGCCTAATGGATTACTGGTTACCGGTTTAAACAAATGCCATGCAATGCATTCTCTACTCCCTTACATGCTGGCTTCTGGACAAATCTTCTTCCTCTCTTTGAGACAGCTTTCCTGAGGATATACACAGCAATATCTGTTGCTTTAAAAACCCACTAATGAGAGTCATTGAACCTTATCTCTTTAAAAGGGTTCTAGAGATTGCTTAAAACTCAAAGGTAAATGTATGTGCTATGTTTACAAATTAGCACAGTGAGATTGGATTTAATGGTGTTTGTTAAATTCTTTTAAGGGTCTGTAGTGGAAACCGGTAGCATTCCTGTGGCTGCTCATTTTCTAAATATGAAAAGCTCTGGGATCTTTGCTGTTTGTGTAGCATGGTAACTTTGATGGAAATGTTCTTTTATCACCCTGTCAAGGTTTCATCAAAGTCAGTGGGGGATATCAGTCCACAGTATCCACAGTCAGCTGAATTTAAAAGCAGTCTTACCTATCTAAATTAGAGCAAAAATGAAACAAAGAATATTGAATTGTATTTGTCTTACTGGTTGATTGCCACATTTTCTGTCATAAGCGAGAATTACACTGAGACATTGCGTGGAGAAGCCTATATGAGACAACAGTGGTGATCAGCTGATTTTCATTCTTTTTAGTTCTTGAATAGTTTTCAGAAAAAAACTGCAACACAATAAAACCACAATGTACTAATTCTATGTGCCTGTAAACCCCCGGGTGTAAACCACAGTTGATAATTTGGTAATGACAGTATCTCATGCAGGTGATTTGAACTGAAACTTTGCAATGTGTGTACAGTGACAGCTCTCAGATGATTTGTGCTGTATAATTTTGTCTGAATGTCCCAAAAATGCAGAACTCAATATATAAATTTCCAGCCTCTGCTTTGCTTTTTCTTATCAGCTGAGTTCTGTTTTCAATTTAGAAGAAATTGAGACTATGGCCTTATCTGTTTTAACCTTTAAAATATTTTGCATCCTCAGAAACCCACAAGAGAGTAGTCCCTATATTTCCTGAGCAGAGTGACAACAATTTTAACTAGGTTTGGCATAGTAATAGAAAGTTAGGACAGCCTTCTGGCTTGCAGTTTCAACAAATACCCTTTTAGGAGTCTAGCTTAAGACACCTTTAAAGACCTGTTTGAGGGAGTAGCTACCAGTATTTGAATTGGTTCTGTTCAGGTTATCTTAGGTCACTAATCAGTTGAAAACTCTGGCCACGTTTGCTATTTCTGTACCTACTTTTTCCTCAGGTCCTCCCTGAAGGTTTTAGTATAGAAAAATGTTACTAATACATTTTTCATAGTCAGTGTCCTGTTGTGTTTCACTACTTGTAATGCACTAGTAACAAAATAATGTAAGATCTTCACCCTTGCAGATTCTCTTACATGATTTTGTATCCTTTCATTAGTGATGTATATGAATATTGAAGTATGACAAACCATACAAGAAAAACAGTGAAAATGTTTTCATTGACATTGTCAGAAGGGGAGAGAAGCTTGAAGAATAACAACATGTCTAATCAAGCATGTGCCCTTCAAAAAAACCCCAAACAACTGGGTTTCCTTGGTGGTTGAATGTGACAAAGTATCTTTGAAGTTTCTAAATTCTTGCATTGCTGGGTGCTCTCTATCAAGTGCTACAGCAGTGAATTTTCAGCCACTTCAGTTAGCAGGAATGGCAAACCTGGCCTATTTCTGGAACTTTGTTGCTAACTATAGGACTCTGGGTGAACAGGCAGTAGTGGTTGACATGTACCTGTGTAATTGCACTCTGCATAGATGAAGAGACCTGGCTACATTCAGAAAAAATGGTTTAACCAAAATCTGAATGCAGCCCTTTATACAAAAAGTAGAGAGTAATTGATAGCTTGCCATGCTGGATGTGCTTGCTATTTAAGATACTTGGTTCTACAGTTCTCGGCTTCTGATAAGCCTTTACAAAAGAATCTGCAAAATTGAAGTTTATGAATAAAATACAAAAGCATATACTGTAAATTTCTGCAGATCAAACAAAAAGGGTAATTTAACTTAAAATATATTGAAGGAAAAGATACCAACTTAAAAATAATAGCTGTGATAGCAACTGCAATTAGCAGAAAAGGAAAAAACAAGAGCTATTTTGACTAGAATAAAGAAAACTTGAAACTGCTGCAGAAATTCTCAGCATGAAATGGAAGGCTCACATCCAATTCATCCATATTATTAGAAAAAAGGTTCATTAGTCTGCCAGTGGGAGTTGTATCAAACTCATTGGACTCTGTAAGATCCGTGGATAAAGGGAAAGAGCAGAATCAGATGGTAGTCTTTGTCTTTTACTGTAGTTTATGTAGTAAGGCATACAATAGCTTTAATCTTGGCTAAGATTAAAATTATAGGAACAATTTTATTACAGCTTTTACAACATCATTTATAAAGCAGCTTCTGAAAGTAATGCTTTTGAAAGTAAAATAAATTTCTTCAAGTCTTAAAGTCTTTGTTGTTTTCCTAAGTAAAGCAAAAAAAGAATGCATGAGAGTCAGGATATCAAGGATTTGATGATGTCGTAGCAAAACCTGCTACCTCCACTCAGCTCCGACTTAAAGCAGATTAGAGGTGCTGTTATAGATTTAGGTTACACAGAATGATAGTTTTTACTTAAAGACCTTGTTGGGGGTTTTAGACATTTTATGAAGATTAACTCATTAAGAGGTTTTTACAGGTAGTACTTTTTGTAATATAATAGAAAACCTGATGCAAAAGACTGAGCTTCATATAATCTGCTTCAGGTACCTATAGTATAGATGTCTGCATTCAAGTCTGTTATCTAAGCTGTCTTTACCATCAGTGGAAATAAGTACATGCTTCTACAGGACTGACATGTTGCAGGCATTTTATCTCAGGATGGGATGAATCTCACTTAAGTTGCTTGTTTGCTCCTTCAATTCTTAAGGAAGTGTAGATAAATATTGACTGTGTATTCTCTACTAACTGTAAAGAACAAGGTAGTTGCTTTACCTTATAAAATAAATTATCAGGTAACATAGAAGCAGCCTTTTAATGTTGCCTTTGTAAAAAATAAACCCTTTAATGATGCTTAATGTGGTCATGGTCACCATGCTGATTCCATAGACTAATAGATAAAAGCATATTCCAGGGTTCTCTGAGATACTTTCCAGCACAACAGTTTTTGTCATCCAAAATGTTGTAGTTTTCCTTTAAAAAATACAGAAACAAAACCACGATCTAAATCTTCACTGATACAATGATAGACAGGAGTGGACAAAGAGCAGCTGAAATAAAAGGCACATCTTCTACACAGCTTTCTTTTTTTTTTTTAAAAAAAGGGAAAAATAAATAAATTGGAAAATGGGTCTGAGGAAGACTGATGTTGTATAAAGCAGTTCTAGGACATCTTATGCATAGTAAATCCTTCTACTTTATGTAGAAAAAGCCTTGGTTCTATAGGCTTATAAAGTTAAAGCTGAAACAAAAACTAAGTCAGTTTGATGCTGAGCACCTTAGTTTTGAATGAAGGGAGAACTCCTGTTTCTCCTCTCCTTGAACAAGTTGCTTTATAGGAGCTGCAACACAAATTTCTTTGTAGGACTAGATGTGGTCATTTTTGTGCTAGTGTCAGCCAATATTAAGCATGTTTTAGCACAATAGCCAGACAAAAGAACCTTTGTGCTGGTTATTTCACAGGAACATTTTGTCAAATGTACTTATTCATATGTAGACTCCTTGCTTTTGCTAAATGCTGCTGTATGGCAAGTATTCCTTCCAGTTTTATAGCGGTTATTGAATGACTAGAATTGCGATAAATTATATGTACTTACTAAGAATGATGAGAAGCTTTTAGGTCTGCATACAAAACTGCATTGATATTCCATTTTCCCTTTTTATCCTTGACAAAACAAAATGTCAATAGAAAGAAATGCAAACCCCAAATTTTGTTCCATGAAAGAGTAGTTATAAATCCATTTCCTCCCTCCCTTTTTTTTTCCCCTGAGTTGAACTGCGAGGACAGAATTTTTATAGGTTAAAAAGTGATTTGTCATCTGTGGAAATGGACCTTCAAGCTGTAAAGAAAATTACTATGGGATGATGTAACAGATGTGCAAAGATGAGTGAGATGAGTAGGAATTAAGCAGTCAGTGTCTAATATGATAACTGGGATGCCATAGATGAAGCAAACTGAGCCAAGGGTGATTGTTCATACCACATGCAGTAAATCCGTAGAACTTACTGTGGATGTTTTACATGGTTTCAAAGGTAAACTGGACAAGTTCACGAGGAGGAGACCTACTGAGGATTACTAAATATTCAGAAACTACAATTAGTTAAGTAATTGGGTAACATGGCATTTGAATAGTTAAACTCAATCCCACTATCTGTGTCATTAATGGAAATGTTAAAATATCAGTCCCAGATAAAGACTTGTAGGGGTTTTTTGCCATGGGAGAAGTGAAGTAGATCAAGTGGAAGTATGGTTCTGCGTGTCCATGGAGGCTCTAGGAATTTGAGATTCCAGGGTTGTGTTGGGGGCAAGGGAGGGATTGAGTCAAGCTAGTATATTAAGTTCAAAAGAAAACAGCTGTTAGTGAAAACTAGCTTAAGCCTTTGCTTAAATTGTTCTGGAATGATCAATGGGCAGAACCCACACAGCTAATGCAACTAGTAAATATTTGCTCTCATTTAGAGTCCTTATTTTACCTTGTTGATACAAGATAATTAGTAGGCTTGCCAAAAAAAAAAAAAAAAAAAGGTTCTTTTTATTCAATGATTTATCTTTCAGAACAGTTGTGCACTTAGATACTTATACATTAGCTAACTGGTTTTTATGGCCGCTCCTTTTATTTCCTGAAAGGCACTTGCTCTTAACAGCCAATCAACATGTTTTCAGTCCTTAAGGCCACGAAGAAAACTCAAAATCAGAAGAAACAAATGTAAAGTTGTGCGAGTTGGTTTTTTTTTTTTTTTTGAGATGAGACTGACAGAACTTGTGAGCTCTGTTCATCTCAATAGATACTAAGTGTGAAGTTGAATTAGTTTTTAGTGTCAGCATTATCTTGTCACTGATCCTTATAGCGGATTTGCCACAAAAATGTGTCTCTTCCCTTGAAAATGTAATCACTTTGTATTTACCTGTTATTCCCTCTTTTGGACCCCCAATGCACCTACAGTAATCTTCAGATGTATTGCTCGTTTTCTGTTTTGTTTCTAAAAAGAAAGTGGTGTCCCTCTGATAATTCTTCAAACAATATACACAAATACGTATTACTATTTTGTAAAAACACATATACACATTTTATACCACAATATTTGTAAGTGAAAGAAAACCCCCTCTATTTACCTCCTGTAATTTATGCATTACCAACAGTATTGTTTTTATTCTTTAAGGGCCTCTCTTATGCGTTGTTCAAAAATATGCTTTCCAACATGTGCATTAACTGCTGGTAGGGGATCATCCAACAAATAAATATCTCTGGCATAAACAACATGCACAGAGATGATCCTTTGTTTCTGGTCACCAGGAAGGTACAGATCTCTTTCATCTGAGAGGAAGAGAGAACTCCATAAATTAGAGGACAGACACCTAGACAAAGCACAGTGTTATAGAAGATAGCTCTGCATTCATAATTACAATTGATCCATGATTTACATTGATTATAAGGCTATGTTCTTAGTTAGATGAAGAATTATTTACCTAATATAGTCTTAGTCTTCCATGAAGCAAATATTTCAAATCACACAGAAATTTCGTGAGGCTTGATTCTGTGATTTGGTCTTTTTTGTGTTAGTGTTGCAGTTGCTGGTTTTCACATGTTCATAAAAGAGCACTGTCACCTGTCTCCTGATCTTTGATAATTTTGGTAATATTATGATTTTGAGAAAGTATTCCCTCAGAGAGATAGGCATAACCTGATAGACATGTCCCTGAACCTTAAGGGAATTTGTAGCAAATTTAGATCTCAGTTTCATGTCTTTTCTTACTTCAGCTGTCACATCTTTTAAGTCCAAGAGTCACTGAAATGAAAATTTTTAACAGAACAAGGCATATCTCTTCACAGTAGTGAATTCTGAAAAAAGGAGCATGGCTGCCTAAAGCTAAAGGACTGTCTTAACAGGAGGGAAAAATAAAAGTAGTATGGAATCTTGTGTATGGTAATAACTTGCATTTAAAATTACTTCAAAGCATTCTTAAAAATGGCTGTTGCTCAGGCAAACAACTACTTATTTACTAAAATTCTGCATATTGTTCTTGATCTGTTCCAGCTGAATCACATGAGTTTTCTTTTAGTTTTCAAAATGGATAAGTCAATCAGTACTTTTCAGACATGATCACCAGGTGGTAAAAGGGACAGAAACAAATTGGGTAGAAAGGTTCTTCCTGATTTCTGCTGCCCCCCAAATTTAACATTTTTCTGGCTACAGTACAGCATTTGATCTCAAATTTTTCTGAAGAATTTAATCTTGTCTTTCCCAAATCTGAAATAACAATTGCAGCTATCAACTGTGTAACCACAATGTACGCCTGAAGAAATTAGTATATGAGCTTCAATGGGGAGCCAAGAGGGGCATAAATTTATAAAACTTCTGTTTAAATATATCCTTCTGGCAGCTGCTTGTCTAGCCAAGGAAGAGAAAAAGACCTTTCTTGGAACAGGTCAGGTCAGTGAATAACTGGTCTATTATAAGCTGGTGTGGAGATGTCTCCACTTTTGAAGATTGGAAATGGGTCATTCTCATTCCAAGATTGTTGAAAGAGGAGGGTGAAATCTTAAGGGGAACAAAGTGACTGTGTAACAGGTTGCTCTGATTGGATCACTTTTGTGGCTGATAACATTAGCATTTGCTCTGATTATTGGGAACAACTATGTAATTTGAAATGCATGCCTTTGGAGTAGTTGAATTAGCTTAATCAGTTATAGTATAATTTTCTACTGTAAAATTTTTCATCTGCATTTTGAATACCTAAACATAGATCAGGGATTAGTCACTTTAAAAAAATAATATTACTAACTTCAAAACATTTGAGAATGTTCTTACGTGCATGATCAGAAGAAAAAGACAAAATTCAGTGGCTAATTCACCATTTGGAAATAACTTAAACATTCAGTAACAGATGCTTAGCAGTTACAGTATAGCTTCATTCACTTCAGTTTACCCCTGCTGAAACATTGGCCCTTGTTAATGGATTATAAATGACTTGCAGACAGTAACCACCCTGAAATGGCAGAAGAGAATACCATCATTCTCCTGAGTCTGCTAACAAGAGTTTCTTGTTATAAAGACACTCAGTGAACCTCTCCATATTTCATTGTTTTCCCATCTTGATTTCTTAGTCTGATAGGATGTGATGTAACTTTATTCACAAGAGTATAAGAAAAATACTATAAGATGCTAAAACTTGTAGTTCTTTATATGCAGTATTACCTCCAAAAGGTGTAGTTACTGAATAGTTTATTTGAGGCTCTTAGAGGCGAACCCACCAATATACGGAAAATACATCAGAAAGATGATGAGTGCTTAGGAGAATACATGCATAGACACAAAAGGCATGTTGAATGCTACGGCCTACTAACATGGCAAGATGTGTGACAAGCTAGAGTCAGTTATGTCTGAAATAGACTGGTGCAATTGAAAACATGCTGCTGTGCATAATTTTTGAACTTAAGTGTATAAAAGAAATCCTGGGATACAAAGTGAGTGACTATGTTTAAAGCCTTTTCTTCTGGGTAACAGTTCTTAGGGTTAATTGTATTAATAAACTTGCTATAGTAAGATTGCTCCTACAACACAGTTTTAGGTTTTCTTCACTTAAAAAATTATAAGCATTTTAAAATTTAGTCTTTTTCCTTGATTCTTTTCCCTTTTTCTTAAATGGCAGTGTAATTGCCTACATTTTAGTATGAATTGAAATACTTACTTCAGTCATATCTCCACAAGGAAGAATTTCCATATCTGACTCCAGGCTGCATATTGTATAATTGTATCTGAAAGTAAGAGTTCAGCATTTCTTATTTTTCATCATCTGAATAAAATCTCATGTATTTTCATTAATCATGGCATCTGTGCTCCAAAACAGTGCTTCGAACCATACAGATATGACTAATATGCAATCCTTCATTGAACTCTTATGTTTTCTCTCTATAAAACTGCAGTTGTTTCATACTGTGAGGCCTGTGGTATTCTCTTTAGTTCTTATATGATATTTTTGTTATGAGAAGAAATAAATTGTTGCACTTGTTAGCTTACATTTTAGGCAACAAGCACTGCCTCTATCTGAAATTTTGAGCGCTTACAAACCAACAAGTTATAGACTTGACATAAGATTTTACTGAGGATACGCAATGCACAGGATTTTTTTCCTGTAATAAGTCAGTTTGCCTTAACAGTCAGGGTACAAAATCACCAGGCTGATTATTTGCCTGTTCCATCGCATTTTCACAGACACTGTTACTTTTGTTAGTTTATCTTAAGGCAATAAGGGTATAGCAGCCTATTCTACAAATTCCCCTTTATATTGTTGCATATGGCATTGCTCGATTTTTATTCCAAGGTGAATCCCTCTCTCCTAGTTTGTCATATTTTTAACTAAGTACATGTGAATATTCTGTTCTCTCTGTGTGTATACTAGTTGTGCTTTGAGTAACTTGAGAAAAGTGTTAATGCCATCCTTTCCTGCATATTCCCTATTATATATCGTTCTTTATCATTCCGCAGATTTTTTAACGCTCCATCCCCTTTCAATGTAAGCGTTAACATTCACAAGTGAATACAAATTAATACAGACTGATTTTTGTGACCAAAATTTTGAGGCATTGTAGTTACTCCTTAAGAACCATACATTTAATACTTGCTATCTTCCTATAATTTATGAAGAGTCAATTCCACAAGACTGAGTTGCTTCTTATCTATCTACATTTCAAGCTGGTGCTTGTTAGGGAAATTGGAGTGAGTTTAGAAAACTGCATGAAAAGTTATTTGGAGAGTAAGGGAATAATTTATGAGAAAAGATGAAGTGACTTAAATATGCATGCCTTAGTTAAAGAAACACCTATGTCGTTCGTAAAGGTCTACACATATTTAACAGATATAAACAGCAAGGAGAGTGTGAGTGGAATTATTAAGGGATTCTTGGTCATCTAACTAGAATAAGGAAATGAAGTGGTTTTTTTTAAATGTCATCTGAAAATCAGAGGAAAATTAATGATAAAAAAATCAAATCTTTGGGCCAGCGCATGTAACCTTTAGCAAGCTCTGAGATCAGGGTCACGAAATAAAACTAAGTCCCTGAAGAATCATGGCAGTTTGAGACTGTTATCACATTTCATTATGTATCGTGGTTTTTAAGACAGAGTTTTGATTTTAAAATGGTTGGAATTACGAGTATAATTAGTTTAAGTGTTTGGAACATTTGAATTGGATGTGAATCAAGTACTAGATAACATGTGTTAGGAAAAAGCATGTGTTGAGAAAGCATTAACATAAATGAGTTTGGTGTTTTGGGTTTTTTGTTTTGGGTTTTCTCTAGGAGTGAAATTGTAAAAAGCCCCCAGTGATTCAGAAAACTAAATTCAGAGGAATGGAACTGTGAAGAGAAATCTGTAGTACCTGAATCTCCAGATCTGTTACTATTGGCTTTTCACGTTGTAGGAGATTTTTTCCCACTGATGCAGAGGACTTACGTTCCTTTGGGATGGAGAAAAAAAAAAAAAAATACTACTCTCTTGAGATAATTTCTGATATTTTGTTCTCTTTTCCTCTTATTAGGAGAGAGAACTCAGAAGAGGAAAATATAAAGATACTTCCAGATAAAATGTTTTAGAAACTACAATAAAGTGTGTTATTTCTGTGAACTGATATTGGAAAGAAAACCACAATTACAATTGTTTGCTACTTTGAAATCACAATTTTCTATACCGTAGGTAGTTATTGCAAAAGCTATTTCCCAGTAGTACGTTATAGTCAATTTAATGCATGTTAAAATCTCATTCTTTATTTGCATACACTTATCAGTTACTGAAATTGCTGCTTGTTGAAGTTCAGTTGTGAATTTAGTAATCTTCATCTGTAATCAAGCTGTAAAAATCTTGTTAAAACATTTCTTTAATACAAAAAAATTAACATAAGCGGAGATAATTGAACATGAGTGTTAGAAAGTAGAAATGTTACAAACCATGTGCCATGCTTTTTAAAGTGATATTTGTTATCTATTTTTATGCCTATTTTTTCAAGCATATATGCTTCCACATTGCGTACTGAATATTCATTTATTCCTGTGACTTCTATTACATTTTATTTCTTATTACAGTACTCTGTTGCTCACTAAGAACATTAGTCAAGATTCCCTTTTCATACTTACTGCTGTATGCTAGTAAATGAACATGGGGAAAAAAGCATTTTTAAAAAGTTTAACAGAAGAGCTCCATGTTAATAACTGCTTGAATAGGAATATATATATGATATATTAGAGAGATATATGCTTTACAAACATACAGGAAAAAGTAGAACTTCTGAATTATCAAGTGATTCTTTGCACATAAAATTCTTCTTTGTGTTCCAGAAATTTCTTAGGATTTTGCCTTGCATCTTATTTTTAACTGAAGGGACTGTCTAGATAATTAGCATCTCATCTCCTCTCAGCATCTGCTTTCCACTGTTCGATGTAAGCTTAAGGAAATGCTGAGGTTAAGTGAGTTAGAGATTGAACAGTAGGGCCTTTGCATCGATTTAAATACATTACGGTTTTCTATATCTATTTAGTTATGGTGGTATGATGTGGTGTAAAGCAGGCAGGCTGAGAGATGTACTGTTTCTTTCTGGAGCACAAGTATTTTGTGCTCAGAAAGTTGAGGAAATTGGAGTATACACAATCTTCCCTAGTCTCTGTTCAAGCATGAGAGGAGATGGCCATATGGATAAGAGAAACTTCTGTAGAACAAATGGGTTTGTATTTAGTGGTTTGAGGTTATGTTAATTGGTCAGATTCTAAGAGCATGAAAATACAGAAAATTAATTCAATTTTCCTGTGAGGCTCATGGTTTCCTATAACAATTCTGCAAATACATCTGTAGAAAAATGAAGGCAAATTATTAAAAAATGAACAGACACTGAAGGACATGTTGGGACAACATTTCCCATTCTGCTGTTACTTATTCATTGCAGGTGTGATACATTCATCTCCTGCATTGTTTGTCTTGCTATTGCATAAGTAAACCCTGAATTGTAGCTGAGGATAATCACATTCATACACACACACAAAAAAAGGACTGATAGTATATTAATATTCATTCCTATACCATATAGTTCACCTTTCCAAAAACAGACTGTATTTTAAATGCTTAAAATATTTTTGTTTTAAGTATTAATGTGGTAATAAAGTATAATAAGAATATTAGTAAAATCATTTATAAATATGAAGTAGAACTTACAGGTATTAAAGCAGCAAATACAATACTAACTAACTGTGCTGTGACATCCACCAGTAGTCCTGTTCTTTGGAATTTCCATACTACTTTGTCCAAGAAAGCTTTTTTTCAAGCCCAACACTTGCAAGCTGTACTTTCCAAAGATGTTGAAAACTGTAAATAAATAAGTAAATTTCCCTGATTTTAAAAGTGAAATATTTGATGGAATTTTTTCCAATCCCCAAAATGCGTAAGACACTTGTGTGGGAAACTGCTTAAGTAATAAAATTCATCTTTTTTTGCGCTGTCAATCAGTTTATTTGAAGACTTCTTTAGAATTAACATACAGAGCACATTTTCACAGAGCAACATCTCATGAAACAAATTTATTATGCAAAATGACTCCTCTAGGAAATTATTAAAATGAAGCATTAATAGAGAATTTGTTGCATGAGGACAGACAGTCTTAATTTTTGAGCTAAATGTAAACCACGGGGGAGTAGGATTAAATCATTGTTTTTTCAACCCATGGAGTGAAGTCACAGAGTGGTAATGTTAAGTTGAACTGAATGTCAGCTTCTAGCACTAGAAACTGAAGTTTCATGGGATTGTTAATACCAAATGTAAAAATAACTTCTCTTCACAAAGCTTTGGACTTGATACTATAAAATTCTGAGCGTTCTGACTCCAGCCCATGGTGCTATTAACATGAATTTAAGGTTATAAATAAATTTTACAGTATTCTTAAGTATTCGTGCCAATCATGAGCAGGGCACTTGGATCAGATTCAAGTTACAAAAATAATTTGCAGCTTCTGCTGGTTTTAGGTTAGGACCATACACTTATTTGACTATAGAGACATGCAGATTGATGAATTTTGAAAATAATTCTTCACAGCCTTTTTCATTTTATAGGTAGAGACTAGATCTTCTTGCATAGTCTTTAAGAAAGGATGCAGCAAACCTTTTTTTTACTTTTGCTTTTATGTTTGTTTCTCTGTTTTTCCGTATGTTATACACAACTCCTACTTGTCTTTTTCTTTTATATGTTAAATAAGTTATATTCCTCCCACCTTTTTTATCTTACTATTTTATGAGAATCATGTACCAAGTTAAACAATGGGAACAGCACAAAACTGTTTGCAGCTAAGATCTATGTCTGTATTCTTTCATCATTAAGGGCGAAAGCCAAGAACACGTAGCATATGAGAACAGCCTTGCATGATCCATTGGATTGTCAACCCAAGGGAAAACAGAGGATGACATTATGTATTCACCAAGTTCATTTTATGGTTGTTGGACTGACCTTACAAATGTTAACTGTAGAAAATTATGTGTTCTGAAGTATATAAAGATCTCTTGACACTTCTAGACAGAGACTACAGTGCATTTTTTAGGAGCATGAAAGACAACCTGAATACACCACTGACTAATTCATGATAAGGTAAGGCTGCATTCATTGGCTAAGAATGAATCCCTTCTTTCCAGTGAATGCTGTCTGCTCTGTTTCTAAGCCAAAGGAGACTCCCCTTCTTGAAGAAAACTAGCATTTGCTACATGTAACCAGTATTCTCCTCATACTGCTATAGGGTATGCACAGACTATTAGGGCGTATGTTCGTCTTACCTTTCAACAATGCTGAAATATTATATTCTGTGAGTTTAACTCAGATCAGGTTGGGACTAAACATTGTCTTGACAACGCATTGACCCAGTTACAAAAAACAAACCAAAGACAGACACTATTTCATAGTAATGTAGCTAATGAAATTTCAATTGTCTTGTATGTTTCTGCATTTCATTTTTCAGTTACAAACAGATGTGGCTTACTTTGATGTGGATAGGAATAATTGATTTTAAACTGGGTTCATATTTCTGAAGAACAGAGCTTTTATTTACTTGTACCTCCCTTATGTGGTGCTGAATTAGTCATTATGCCAATATTCCATTTCCAGAGTTTCTTATCCCTGTTCAGATATTTTTTTGGAGGAAAAAATTGAAAAGCTTATAATTAGCTTTAACAATTTTTAAGGAACTATTTAATCTGGTGGCAAACTCCCTGGGATTTTTTCGGTCATGACAGAATGTTATAATTGGAGATAAACATGGAAAGTGTGCGTGTGTGTGTGTATATATTACACCTGTGTATCTACATGTATTGGGGAATTAGAAATCACAGTGATGGGAACACTTTAGAGGGCCAGTAAATAAGGCTAGCATCACAGCAACATTTTATTAGATTGATATTCAGTGACAATACACATAGTCAATGGTTAGTTCTTAATCACTGTCAATCATTATCAATGCATGTGCAAAGTATTACTCCTTAACAATCTTGTAAACTAGCTGAGTGTAAAAAAACCCATGGACCTGATACTATATGGTTAGCACTGGTGGCTATAGGCCTTGACTGTCACAGAAGTCAAGGTGGTCAGACTTGAGAGCTCTTCAACAAGGAAAGATGGAACTGAAGGAGTCTTTCTTTTTTTTCTCTGCAGTCTTTCCTCTGTCCTCTGATGGTGTTCTTTCACCGTCCTGTCATAGTTCTTTTTATTTCTGGGGGTCCTGGAATTCTGGCTTTTGCCACACGTGTTTCTTGCTTATTCTGCAAGATTGCTCTGGTTTTATGAGGCACTTTCTGCTTCTTCTGCAAGATAATTTTCGTTTCCCTGGACATCTTTCCTGCCTGTACTACAGGCTTTGTCTTTTGTGCAGATTTTACTGCTTGCAGATGTCTTTACCCCATTTGTGCAGCTGTACCACAAATCTCTATGCCCCTTTGCAGTACGTATATACATACACATATATATGCTTAGCTGCATTACAAAAATGCTTTTTTGCTTGGTTTTGTTATTCCTATTGTTAAAATGTTGCAAAATCCTTATGTACTCTTAGTGGTTAGGCTGGTTTAGTGTTCTTAGGTCTAGGGGTGCATCAGGCCTCTGCCTTAGCTACCAAAGCTCTGCATCAATTCTGTTTTCTCCCTACTTAGAATATGCCATCATGGCAGTATCACAATGATAAAAAATAGAAAAGCATGTAAAGGAGTATAAAGGGTGTGCTCTCCCTTTGCATTTTGATCTTCAGTACAATGACTTCTTTTTAACTGAGCTATAATATATTTCTCATTACCATCACAGGTTTTCTTGAAAACTTGCCATGTATGGTGTCCAACTGAGGATAGAAGAGCTTAAATTTAGGAACTTTTAATTTGAGAGAATTTATTGTGTGTGGTTAACATTTCTAGTGATATTGTTGACCTTAGTCCAATGTCTCACTGGTCCGATAAAAATGAAAAAAACATCTGAAAACTCTGCCTCTTGTTTCTTCTGTGTTTTGTTAATCTTTATACTTTGCTATTTGATATTTACTAGACATAAAAAAATGCTATGTGTGTATATATATACACACAGTTCATTTTTTATAATATATATCTACATGTACACACACAGAAATTTACAAACACAGCAGAAATCCTCCTGTTTCCTGCTTGGTTCCTAATGTTTCTCTGTCAGTGTAATTCTGTTGTACCAAGTACCATATCTCTTTCCTCTACAGAGTTTTAGATCACTTGCATATTTGATCAAGGCACAATACAGCTCTTTCCAATGTTAATAAATATTAATTATGTTAATTAAATATTAAATCAAATAGTAAATCATAATTAAAATTAAAATATTAAATATTTATTGAAAGAGATCTGGTGTTGGTGACTCTGAGACCAGATATCCAGAAATTAACTCCTAGTTAATGTTGTGCCATTTATAATTGTTGTGATAATGGTCCAGCAGCCAATTATGTATTTGAGACTGCTATATTCATGTTTGAGTCACATCATTCTTTCTCCTTAAAATAGATTTGTTGAGCTGTATTGAAACCACTAGTAAAACTTTAGCAGTAAATTTGCAGTTTGGGGAAGATGATTATAGTACAAGACCTGAAAAGTATGCTGATCAAAGTTGATACTTGCTCCCCAATTCAAAGGCTACTGGCCTAGTAACTTGGTCTTTGAGAAGTTTAGAACGTAGTGAAGGCACGCTATACCTTAAACCTGATCACCACTGGGAGAGGGGAAAAAAAAAAGTATTAAGTCTCTACACTTTTTCCTGATTATGCTTTCTACTCTTGGAATTCACACATTGGAAAAGCCAATTTGTGCTTGATATTCGTCATTTTATTTGACTAGTGGATATTATGTTTTTAGTGTATCTGAGCTTACAACTCTTGCTCTAACCTGTATTCAGCATTGTAAAATGGGCTACTGGTCCTAGTCTGTTTTCTACTGCAGAAGTCCTGAACGTGTATCACCGGGGTCTTGTATGTTCAATTAAATTGTCAGTATCTTGACAGTTCTGTTATCTTACTAAATCGTCATTAAAGCTAAGCTTGTAGCGTATATTAACGTGAACTTAAAATACAACTTCACAAGTTAAAAACAGAAAGTGATGTGCTACAGCTAGGTTCCTTGCATTTGCTGCATGTTTTCTGTAACTGTATTTTCTGTATCTTTTCTGTGAAGGGTTGATTACTGGGAGAATTTGAGCTGTAAACCAACTGGGGCAGAAGAAATTCCTGTTTCCAAGTTGTTTCCAGGTTTCAGCCTCCTACTCTGTCATAACTGTCAATCTGTTTTTTTCTGTGGGGATTTCTCATTCATCGTTTCAGTAAAGAAAAATAGCTGCTAACCAGAAGAAGGGAGAGCATTCAACACTCCAAAGATTTCGTGTTCCTCACCTTCAATTTCATACTAAGTAAGGTTACATTAGGAAGACTGGGCTCCAATAGGAAGAGAGTTGCTATCA